>NC_037681.1:51480109-51780109 GCF_003255815.1 Theropithecus gelada
GGAGAGGAGAGGAGAGGAGAGGAGAGGAGAGGAGAGGAGAGGAGAGGAGAGGAGGGGAAGGGAGGGGAGGGGAGGGGAGGGGAGCAGAGGAGAGGAAGACTTCTAGACCAAGTCCTTAGAAACACCACCACTGAGCTGGGGAGAGAAGGAAAGAGACTGGGAGAAGCCAGAGAAGAAAGAGAAAAACCAAGACCTGGTGAAGTAATAAAATCCAAGAGAAAATAATTCAAGAAGGAGGGAGCAGCCAACTGTGTGGAATGCTATTGAGAGACAGAGAAGGTAAGATTCGGATGAAAACACATCCATTGGATTTGGCAATACAGATGATGCTATAGACTGAATGTTTGTGTCCCCTCCAAATCCGTATTTTGAAACCTAAACCCCAATGTGACGGCATTTGAAGGCACAGTTCGGGGAGGTGATAAGGTCCTGATGGTCGACCCCTTATGGACTGATTAGTGCCTGTATAAAAGAGACTCCAGAGAGCACCCTCGCCCCTTTTCTGCAATGTGAGGACATCGCACAATGATAGCGGTCTATGAACCAGAGAGTGGACCTTTGACCAGATACAGAATCCACTGGCGCTTTGATCTAGGACTTCCCAGCCTCTAGAACTGTGAGAAATACATTTCTGTTGTTGATAATCCACCCAGTCTATGGTATTCTGTTATAGCAGCCCAAACAAACTCAGAGAAAAAAGAGGGGCACGGGTGTAGCGACTGCGGCAGAGGCCACTGAAGTGGGATGAAGAGATATTGAAGGGTAAGGAACATGATGGGGACATGATGTGTTGGCAACTGCTTCTAGAAGTCTGGCTATCAAGAGAAACAGAAAAAAAGGGACACAAGATGGAAGAACAGGTTAGATTATTATTCAGCAAGTACTCCGTCTCCCTCAATCTCCATGGGAGAAGTGTATGTCTCATCTCACTGATGTTAAGCTTAGCCAATGGGATATGCAGATATGCCCTGAGCAGGACTTTGAAGTGTGCTTGCCTGATGGGCCTTGGCGTCTTGTGGTCCTTCTTTTCTTTGTGAGAACATGTCTTGGGTAGCCTCTGGATGAAGGAGAAGGAGCGATGTGTGGCACAGGCTTGGGACACAACCCACAACTTGCAGCCCAGCTTAGATCTGTGGAACTCTAGCCAACCCACACACCTGTAAGCAAAAACATATGCTAGTTGTATGTCACTAAGATGCTGTGGTTACTGGTTGTGTCGCATTATTGTGGATAAAGCTGACTAATACAAGGGAAAATATGCAGTTAGATGGGGTTATGTTTAGGATGGGTGATGCTAGAGTATGTGTGTATATTAATGGGAATGATGTACTGAGATGAAAGAGGATTTTGCTGCCTGAAAGGGATGAGATAGTTTTGGCAGGGCAATGCCCATGAGAAGAACAAGAGGGGATAAGATCCTGAGGATGAGGGGAGGGACTGGCTTTAGATAAGAGGAGGGCTGCATCCTCCATTGTAACAAGAGGGGAAATAGCAGATGCAGATACAAGAAGGTTTAAAGGTTTGGTAAGGAAAGATGAGCAGCTTAGATTGGATGACTAATTTCTCAGTGAATGATGAAGCATGACCATCAATGGAGAATGTCTTTAGCCTGGGGAGGAGGTGTCTTGTTGTCTGCTGTTTGACTTTCCTTAAATGCCTTTCTAATTTTCTCTGCAGATCTAAACAGTAAACCCCTCCTTCTCCTTGAAATCCTAGCCTACCGTGACCCTTCTCCTTCCTATAGCATTTGCAATCTCAACTTGAGTGGGACATCTGATTAGCTCGTCTCACTGTTTGAAGCAGGACTTAGGCATCCTTTCCCTTCTGCTGAACTTGAGCTTGATGAAACATTTGGATCATGTTGTTTGCTTCTTTTGAGTCCCCCACAATACCAATGACATAGTGATGGTCATGCTGAGGAGGCTTAATAATTACTTGTTAACTGGCTCAAGAAGAAAAAGTATGTGATTGTCACTGTTTCCTCTTACAGACTAGCTGACTTGGGCCAAAGAAAATCAGGTAAGACCAGCTGTTAAGGGGTTAGCCAGCAGAACTATTGTTTCTGGAGACAGACACGTTTTCGGGTTTGGATTTATTTTTTTCTCACTTCTTATGCCAACTCCCTTAAGCTTGGCCCATTTTCTTCACTGCTTCAAGAATTCTTTCATCAATCCCGCCGTGGACATACTGACATCTTTCCTGAGAAAGCAGAGAGTTATTTTCTAGAGGTTCTTTAACGCCATTGGTTAGAGGGTTTTCTGTTTTATTTTTAATGAAACAAAAAGCACCAGATCTGACAGGTGATGCTAGGGAGCCCATATTTCATGCAAGGGATCCCAGAAATACCAAGCAGCTGGTGTGCTCACTCCAAAGCTACCATGCAGACTTTGTTTACACCTGAAAGATAGCAGAGGGAGCTTGTTCTCAAAGGCCTCCCCAGCCTGTCAAACTGGCTGAATGGACCTTAGAGTCTCAGTCTGACAGTTTCACAAGGTTCTGTGTGCCACCTTCAACATTCATCCAAGTTACACGCAGAGGAAACAGAGCTGATCCAGAGAACTCTGTTGCCTGGCAACTGGGCCACCATGGACTAACTTGTAAGGCAAGGGTGGGTATCCACTCCTCCATCCCCTCAAGGGCTCTGATCCACCCTCCCAAGTTCCCATCATTTCCAGACACCAAAAGTATCAGGCCAACCCACCCCTCCTCCACTGATGGAGCAGAGTGTCCCTGAAGAAGGCCCCCAGGTCACAACCAGGTTGGGTGAGGGCCCCCTCTTCTGAGATCCCCAGACCACCCTACTCCCACCTAGCCAAGCTCTGACGACAACACTAGGTACTTCCCCCACTGCCCTCAGAGCTCCCTGGGCCTGGAGCTGTATCTGATTCACCTGTATTTTTCTTCTCTAGCCAGGCACACGTGGATGGCCAATGAATGGCTTGTTAGATTCTAACAGCATAGGTAGGCAGCGCATCTGACCCACCTGGAGAAACTTCCAGCTCTGCTTGCACTGCCTAAGGCAGTCCCTTCATCTTTTTTTTTTTTTGGACAGAGTTTCACTCTTGTTGCCCAGGCTGGAGTGCAATGGCGTGGTCTCAGCTCACTGCAGCCTCTGCCTCCTGGGTTCAAGTCATTCTCCTGCCTCAGCCTCCTGAGTAGCTGGGATTACTGGCACACACCCAGCTAATTTTTGTATTTTTAGTAGAGACAGGATTTCACCATGTTGGCCAGGCTGGTCTCGAACTCCTGACCTCAGGTGATCCACCCGCCTCAGCTTCCCAAAACAGGCATGAGCCACCACATCCCTAAAGATGAAGGGAAGGCAGTCCCTTCATCTTTAAGGGACTTTTTCCTCATCTGTGAAGAGAACATCAAAAATATCTACTTCACTGTTACTGTGAGAAGAGAAGTAAGTAATGCACGTTTTACAAACTGGCGAGTGTTTTACAAAGTGAGTACTAATTCACACTTAAGTTTTAGAGGCTGTATTATCTCCCTCAAAAATATTTTCACTTTTAAACAGACCCTCTGATGTGTCCTTTTCCTCTTTTATGAAGGACAATGCCTTCCTCCTTCAGCAGTGAAGGTATTTCAGGCATGAGTGAAAGAAACTGGGTTTGCTTTGACTGGGGGAGGTAATCAGGACCTTTAATGACAGCATGTGGACCAGAAATCAGCAAACTATGGCCTGAGGCCCAAATCCCACCCACCCTCCATTTCTGCAGGACAGGTGAGCTAGAAGGGCTTTTGCATTTTTAAATGGTTGGAAAAAAAGTCAAAAGGATAATATTTTGTGATACATAAAAATTATATGAAATGCAATTTACAGTATATATAAATAAAGTTTTATTGGAACACAGCCATCCTCATTTGTTTACATATCATCTGTGGATACTTTTGTGCCATACCAGGAGAGCTGAGTAGTTGTGACAGAGACCACATGGCCTGTAAAGCTACAAATATTTACTAATTAGTTTTTTAACAGAATAGTTTGCCAACTCCTGACAGAGATCATCTCTGTACTTGCCCCAAGGCCACTCCTGTCAAAGGATCCAGAATGAGTCAAGATATTATTCTGGGAATTCCACTTTAGTCCATCCAGGCTGCTATAATAAAATACTATAAGCTAGGTGCCTACAAATAACAAATTTATTCTCACAGTTCTGGAACCTGAAAAGTCCTAGATCAAAGCACCAGCACATTCAGTGTGTGGTGAGGGTCTGCTCTCTCTGGTTCATGGACAGCCATCTTCTCGCTGTTGCCTAATGCGGTGGAAGGGATAAGAGAGCCCTCTGGGGTCTTGTGATGGTTAATACTTAGTGTCAGTCAACTTCATTAGATTGAAAGATCCAAAGTATTGTTCCTGGGTGTGTCTGTGAGGGTGTTGCCAATGACATTAACATTTGAGTCAATGCACTGGGTGAGGCAGACCCACCTTCAAGGTGGGTGGGCACCATCCAATCAGCTGCCAGTGCGGCTAGAATAAACCAGGCAGAAGAAGGTGGGAGGAGCTGACTTCCTGAGTCTTCCACCCTTCGTCTTTCTACCGTGCTGGATGCCTCCTGCCCTCAAACATCAGACTCTAAGTTCTTCAGCTTTTGGACTCTTGGACTTACACCAGCGGTTTGCCTGGAGCTCTCAGGCCTTTGGCCACAGACTGAAGGCTGCACCATTGGCTTCCCCTACTTTTGAGGTTTTGAGACTAAGACTGGCTTCCTTGTTCCTCAGCTTGCAGACAGCCTATTGTGGGACCTCACCTTGTGATCATGTGAGCCAATTTTCCTTAATAAACTCTCCTTCATATATACATATATCCTATTAGTTCTGTCCTTTTGAGAACCCTAATACAGATATCTTGTATAAAAGCACTAATCTATTCATGAGGGTTCCACCCTCATGACTTATCACCTACCAGAGGCCCTACCTCCTAAATCATCACAGCTGGGGTTAGCTTCAGTATAACAATTTTGTGAAGATACAAACACTCAATCTCCAGCAGAAGGATATAGACAAAACAGATCATATTCTGAAGAACAACCAGGAACATGCTGGGACTTAGACATGTGTCACGGGAAGAATGGGTCAATAATTCCAGGATGTCTTCAATTATCCAAAGATCTGTCATGATGAAAGGAGGTAAGGCTCCTTCTCTATGGCTTCGAAAAGTTGACCTGGGATGGGAGACCCATTTCAGTCAATATAAAGAAGCATCCTCAGCTGTCTGAGCTCTTTCAGGGGATGAGTTCCTGGTCATTACATGTAGTCATAAAAATACAAATGTACAGTGTAGTGAATAGACAATGTAGTGATCAATGACGAGATGACCATTGGGTCAGTGACATGGGTACCTTTTATTAGGTCGGTGCAAAAGTAATTGTGGTTTGGGCCATTACTTTTAATGCCAAAAATTGCAATTACTTTTGCACCAACCTAATCGATTGCTCATTTTGCAAAGATCTCCTTAACTACACCATGAAAATCCACAAGGGTAGGCTCCTGGATGCTATGTTTGTACAATATGATTCTAACACAGTTTACTGAACCAGAAGTGGCTCCTGTCTGAGGTTGGTCCAATCAGGGTCTTTTACCTAAGAACTTGAGAGCAGGTCAGGGTGCTCTGTGTATGACTGAAAGTGTAATATCTCTGCCCACCATGTAGGCTCAGGAGCAGGGAAACCTGGCTTGCAAGGAAAGAAGCATGAAGCAGATTTATGGAGAGAAGGAGAGAGATGGGATGGAGAAAGAGTTAGTCCTGGGCTCCCAACAGCCTTCTATTCCCTGGCTCCAAACTCTTCATGAGGTCTCGTTTCCATGATCACACTTCTGGGTTACTACACATTAGTCTCATTTTGCAGAAGCTAGCTTGAGATGGATTCTCTTACAGCTCAAAGAGCTTGAAGTAATGTCATTATGGAGGAACAAGCCTCAGATCTTGACAACCTGGTCAGTGTCCTCATTCTCTTCCAGCCTTGGGAATCTAAGGTTCTATTAGCTATCTAGAGGAGAGGCCATGCCCCCTTGAGAAGCAGGGTCTGAGGAGCCTGGGACTGCACATCCACAGAACAGACCACAGGCATGGCATGTCAACTTGCACACATCGCACTTGCTTCTCTCCTCTTTAGGAAGATAACGTGAATCTATCATGCCACTCTGTCGTGAAGAATAATGAATAGCACCGTTAACAAATGACAAGTGTTACATTTCTTATTATTATCTATCATGTATACATCACTTTATTTCTGTAGCATCCAGCAGGTGTTGAATGCAAATGGACTGAAAGCACTTTTGCAGACTTGCAGTCTTCCATTAAGAAAAACATTTGTGAGCATGGAACAGTAGAGCTGCCATACTCTTCCAAGTCCTGCACTGAAGTACCCCAAGCAGGACCCGAGAGGCCCTTCTCAATCATGCTGATTCACTGGAAAGCCATTATATCCAGGTGATTCATATTCATTTTAGTGCAATAAGATCTACCCTAGCTCCAAGCTTTGACCTTGTCAGGCCTCTGAGCCCAAGCTAAGCCATTATATCCCCTGTGACCTGTACGTATACATCCAGATGGCCTGAAGCAACTGAAGATCCACAAAAGAAGTGAAAATAGCCTTAACTGATGACATTTCACCATTGTGATTTGTTTCTGCCCCACCCTAACTGATCAATATACTTTGGAAATCTCCCCCACCCTTAAGAAGGTTATTTGTAATTCTTCCCACCCTTCAGAATGTACTTTGTGAGATCCACCCCCGGCCAGAAAAACATTGCTCCTAACTCCACCGCCTATCCCAAACCTATAAGAACTAATGATAATCCCACCATCCTTTGCTGACTCTCTTTTCAGACTCAGCCCACCTGTACCCAGGTGATTAAACAGCTTTACTGCTCACACAAAGCCTGTTTGGTGGTCTCTTCACATGGACACGCATGACAGACCCAGCCCCATTTGGAGGCCATAACTGTTTGTGTGATCAGAGAACCACAGGAAACAGACATGGGCAATATGTAGCCAGAGGCTCTTGATCACTCTTTTTGCTTCAGCAATAGGATAGCCTTGGGCCTCCTTTGATCCAGTTTATTCCACATGCCGGACTTCACCACTCGCCAAGTGTTGCTCAGCTTCTTCTCTACTCTCCCCATTTTGCACATGGAGAATGGAAATACACTATTAAGTAATTTTCACAAAGAACATGAGGCTGGTCTTGAGATTGGAAGGCATAGGCTGTTTCTGACCCATACAGACACTTACTGTAAGGGGAATGCCAGATGAGGGGCAGGGAATAGAGTAGGAGAAACTGAGCTCTGGACCCATTGCTGCCCCAATGATATTGGGATCCAGGCAAGTCATCTCCCTTCCCTGGCCACAGTAACTCCTCTATCCAATGAACAAATTGGACCAGGAGCCAGGTCACAGCCACAAGATAGAAATATCAAGATCAAAATCAGGAAGAGGCTAGGAGTTGACACCCAAGAATAACCACAAAAATGTCAAGTCTGGAGTGGAGTCAATGAACATATTCTAGCGGAGCACTAAGAGTACCAGTGATGAGCTGAGTTAAAGAGGTACCAGAAGCAGAGTCAAGTCATGGAAACAACAGTGGGAGTGGAAAAAGTAAACCAGGTGGCAACAACCCAGAGAAGACAACACAGAGGTGAATTAGTCTTGATAGAGATTTGTTGTTGGATATCTTAATGTCACTAACACAAAGACAACATGGGGTGACCAGCAGGATCCCACCCAGCTCTCACAGTCTACAAACTTCAACCTTGCTCCAGTTGTGCTACCAAATGTGCATCAGCCCTAACAAAGGAGCGATTGCAAGCTAAGTATCTGACATAGCGTGGGTTCTGTATTAAGCCACTTTTTTCCCACTCAGTAATAATTGGACATGGAAGAAATCATCCCCCAAAGGGGCATATGCCAGTCTCCAACTCCATTTAATAAAAGCGATCCCTGTCTTGACTTTCTACTTTTTACTTGCCCCTAAGATGTTCTTGGTCCTATAAAAAGTCACTTCCTACTCATCAGGACACTAGATCACTGAAAAAGAAATTTTGAAGCTTTTGACCCTCCATGAGGGTACTGCAGGCTGGCTACAAAGAGAGGAAATTTTATTTCCAAGGCCAGCTATTTGATGTCATAATCTTTCCCAGGCTATTCCCATAGAACGGTTATTGAATATACTGTATTCAACAAATCAATTACTTTCCCTAGAAAAAGTTCTCAAAGTAGCTATGACATATGACAAGAAAAGTCTCTCTACCTTTTTGTGCCTAGTTTTCTCATGTGTAAAATCTGAGAAATGGTACCTGTATTAGTTTTCCATCATTGCTATAGCAAATCACCTCAAACTTGGTAGCTGAAAGCGAGACAAATTTATTATCCTGCCTAGATTAGAAGTCCAACATGGGCCTCCCCGAGCTAAAATCAAGGTGTCAGCAAGGGTGTGTTCCTTCTAGAGGCTTTTAGGAGAGATTCTGTTTCCTTCTCTTTTCCAGCTTCTAGGTCACCCACATTCCTTGACTCATGGCCTCTTTCCTTCATCTCCATCTTCAAAGCCAGCAACAATGGGTCGAGTTATTCTAACATGGAATCACTGACTTCCTCTTCTGCCGCCTTCTTCCACTTTTAAGGACTCTTGTGATTACATGAGACTCACCTGGGTAGTCCAGGATACTCTCATTTTAGGATCAGCTAACTAGCAACTTAATTCCACCTGCAACCTTAGCTTCCTCTTGTCATGTAACCTAACATATTCAGTTTCTGGGAATTAGGATGTGCACAACTTTGGGGGCATATTATTCTGCCTATTACAGTATATGTCTTCTCACAGTGGCTAGGAAAAGTTTTCCTCTACTAGCTAAGTATATGGCCCTGGCTAAGTCTCTTGTCACTTCAGTTTCCTCCTATGAAGCTGAGGGCTTTAATCTAAGACAGTCTTTAAGATGTATAAGTTTATGAGGATAAAACAGAGTCATTAAAAGATTAGCCTCTGTCTTGTGCATTACAATCTTCAAAGCACTTGTCCATGCCTTGTCTCATTTGATCCCTGCACCAATCCTGAGAAATATATAGGGAAGATGCTGCCATTATCTTCTAATGTTTTTGATATACATTATCAAATGATATGTATTTGATATACGTTGTTATACATACATATAGATGTAAGTAGAAATGCGGTTGACCCTTGAGCAATGTGGGGGTTAAGGGCACCAATCCCCTGCCCAGTTGAAAATCTGCACATAACTTTTGATTTCCCCAAAACTTAACTACCGACAGCCTATTGTTCACCAGAAGCCTTGCCAATAACCAATAACCAGACATGACAGTCCTGGTTTAATATCGGAGTCTTCTGATAATACGTGCCCTACGTGAAAACCTTTTCTGAATACCTTGGAAATGTACACATGAGGAAGATGGTAACCACCAACACACTACCACCAGCACCACCACCACCATCCAGCCATATCACAACTCATCTAAATGAAGAGGCACAGCAATGGCAGATGCTGATCCCTGAAGATAACTCAGGAATCTAGGTCCCCACTTTCTTTGGATTCCCATCCTCTAATTGTGTCCCATTAAAAGTGCCTTCCTACAACCATATTCCTCCTTCCTTGCTTTGAGACCACACATGATCAGCATAGTCCTGGTTCTAAATCAAGGAAAAATAGTCATGAGCCTCTAGCTGTGGAAGAGGGAGAAGGTCTCTGTACAGTGGCAGGTGGTCCCAAGGTGCTCCTGCTTGTGTGAGATAGGATAAGTAGATACAGTGATGGAAGCTTCTTCCCATCCTCCTGAGTTAAGTTCAGTATAAAAGAAAATACAAAAACAGTGAAGACATTTTCTGGGAAACAGGAAGGAGAAAAGAGCTAAAGGAGATTACCTGAAAGTCTTTGAGGTGCAGTGGACATTTGTTATCTTTTGGTTCTTAGCACCCACTGTTACATCTCAATGCCTTTTGGGAAACAATCTCTCTCCCCACTCTCAGACCATGTGCTTGCTCCATCCTCCAGTCTCCACTCCAAGGGCAGAGAATTAACTCTTTCCACAAGTATTTATTGAGCACCTAAGATGTGCTCTAGGCATGGGAGATATGAAGGCAAGGCAGACAAGTCCCCTGAAGTCATGGAGCTACCAAATAAACAAACAAGCAAAAAAAAAAAAAAATTGAATGAAATACTTTTGAGAGTGCTATGGCCTATAAGAAAATAAAATAGGGTTTTTGTTACAGAGAAGGACCAGGAGTATTATTATCTGGACTTTTCAGTTATGTTCACTAATTCTTATTTTGTTTAAGCCTATTTGGGTCACACTTCCTGTTGTTCACACCCAACAGACTTCCTAACACAGATGGCCTTTGCTCTGCTGATGCTGAAGCTCCCTGTCCTGTTTGTAGAGCAAGACTGTACTGACTGGCCAAGACCTTTGTGTCATGGGAAATGGACAGATGGGAAATAGCCCAGAACTGGTACTTAGAACCTCAACTTCTAGTTCAAGCTCAGCACTAACTAGCTGAGTACCTTCTACCCAGGCTGGAGTATTTACTAACTGCTGAAATGGGGATATTTGCCTAGTTAATCTCCATGATCTGTTCCACCTCCACCATTTTGTGCCCTATGCTCTACGTGATCAGAGCTTCTCAAACTTACATTATAATTGGGAACTGAGTAATCTCAAGCTGGCCTCAATCACATTCTACATCTCAAAAAGCTGCAGAACAAGCATTTAACACTTGATCCAGATCCATACATATTATCAGGGGAGATCCAAACTGCATATTCAGCAAATGCACTACATTCCGCAAACAAACACTCCAGTGCCTAATAAAGGTTAGTGATTCAAGATAATGCTGATTTTACCTGCCAAACTCACTATGGGCTCTAACGAGTTCTGCCTCTATCCTTCATGGCTTATTAGAGGGGGAAGACCTTTGGGCAATTTCACTGGGTTGAAATAGAAGCATTTACATACTTTTCTGTATGTGGAGGACAAGGGGATGTGCATTGTTTTCTGACATGAATACCTCAGTGACTATGTCAGAATCCTATTAATTTAATAATCCCTTTAAAGAATACATTCATGTGGTTCAAAATTAAAAAGGCATACAATGAAACGTTTCCTTTCTACCCTTGCCCATCCCCAGTTCATGCCACTACCCTTAAGGAAAACCATTGTGAGTTTGTTTTATTATCTTTCTAGAATTTCTGATACATATAGATGTAAGTATAAATGCGGTTGACCCTTGGGCAATGTGGGGGTTAGGGGCATCAATTCCCTGCCCAGTTGAAAATCTGCACATAACTTTTGATTTCCCCGAAACTTAACTACTGATAGCCTATTGTTTACCAGAAGCCTTACCAATAACATAAACAGCTGATTAACAATTATTTTGTAATCATATGTATGTTTTGTATGTTATATGTATTATATACTGTATTCTTTTTGTTGTTGTTGTTGTTGTTATTGTTGTTGTTGTTGAGACAGAGTCTCGCTTTGTCGCCCAGGCTGGAGTGCAGTGGCCGGATCTCAGCTCACTGCAAGCTCCGCCTCCCGGGTTCACGCCATTCTCCTGCCTCAGCCTCCCGAGTAGCTGGGACTACAGGCGCCCGCCACCTCGCCCGGCTAGTTTTTTGTATTTTTTAGTAGAGACGGGGTTTCACCGTGTTAGCCAGGATGGTCTCGATCTCCTGACCTCATGATCCGCCCGTCTCGGCCTCCCAAAGTGCTGGGATTACAGGCTTGAGCCACCGCGCCCGGCCATATACTGTATTCTTATAATTAGTAAGCTAGAGAAGAGAAAATGCTACTAAGAAAATCATAAGGAAGATAAAATGCATTTACTATTTAGTAAGTGGAACAGGATCATCATCAAGGTCTTCATCCTCATCATCACATAGAGTAGGCTGAGGTGGAGGAGGAAGAGGAGGAGTTGGTCTTGCTGTCTCAAGGGTGGCAGACGCAGAAGCAAATCTGTACATAAGTGAATCTGCATAGTTCAAACCCATGTTTTTCTGAATTTATTCTAATTCTACAATGACTCCACTTTTTATATAGAAGTTAGTATAGAATACACACTGTTGTGCAGCCTGCCCTTTTTTTTTCATTTTGCAATCAAATAGATAAAATATGCTATTCCTATATAACTGAGTTTTGATGAAGTAAGGTTAAGTACATCTTTTAACAAATTTAGGGCTATTCATATTTCTTTTCCTGTGCATTGCCTGTTTATATCCTTTGCCTATTATTTTCTATTGGATTGGAATTCATTTTTATTGACCCTTTGGAACTCTTTATTTAAGTTGATTAGGCCTTTGTCATGTGTCTTTTCAGTTTACTTATGCAGATTCTTTTTGCTACTTAGAAGATTTTTTCTCCAATTTTTATTTAGTCAGATATATCAGATTTTTATTTTATGGTTTCAAGATTTAAGTCTTCATTAGAAAGACACCTTGTGTGTTTTCTTCTGGTACTCTTATAATCTTGCTTTTACCTTTACATTTCATTTTCATTTTGAATCTTATCTTGGTGTATATATGGTATGAGGTATAGATGCAATTTTATTTTCCCCCACAGGGCTACCAGATATCCCAGTGGAACATATTTAATCTTTTCCTCCAATGATTTAAGATGCTACCTTTATCAAATACTAAATGATCATATGCATTTGGGTCTATTCCTGGACTAACCACTTGGTTCCTTTTAACTATATGTGCATGTCTCTGTAGCACACAGTTTCAATAAATGACACACTATAATAAATTTAATATCTAGTAAGACTAGTCCCCCCATATGATTTTTTCAGAATTTTTCTCACTATTTTTATTTACCTTTTTATTTGAATTTTAAAACAAACAACTAGTTTTTAAAAAATGATCTATTGGTACTTTTATTTAGATTGTGTTTGATTTATAAATTAACTTAAATAGAATGATGTCTATTGTTTTTCCATCCAAGAACAATCTTTCCATTTGTTTCAGGATCCTTTTATATCCTTCAGTAGGGTTTTTAAATCTTCATATAGATCCCGAATATTTTTTGTTTAAATTTATTATTAGCTCTTTTACATTTCTTGTCATTGTAAGTGGTGGCTCTTCCTCTGACAATATACAGTAAGTCCTTACTTAACATCATTGACAGGTTCTTGGAAACTGTGACTTTAAGCAAAATGATTTAAAATAGGTCCTTGAATAACATTTCCTTCAACATCTTTTTGTTATAACTTTGATGAGAAAAAAACTGGTTTCGTTACATGTCATTTTGCTTAAAGTTGCAGTTTCCAAGAACCTATCCTCAATGTTGAGGACTTACTGTATTCTGTTTGGTGTCTGTATATATGAAAAGTATTAATTTATGTTTACTAGTTATTGCACATTGTTAGTTTATGGAATTCTTTTATTGTTTGAAACAGTTTTTCAGTGAATAATCTTTTGTTTTCCAGCCATGCAACCATAGCATCTGCATATAGCAACCACTGCCTCCTCCCTATCTCTCTTTTTTATTGTTTTTGCTTGTCTAATTGCATTGGTAAGTATCACCAGTGCAATGATGAGTAACAGTACTAATAGCATAAATCCTTGTTCTTTAGTGAGAATTCCGTTAGTGTTTCCTCAATAAGCATAATGCTGGCTTATAGCCTGAGATGATGTGTTTTAGCATGTTTACAAAAAGTACCTTAACTACACAGATGCTCCTAGACTTATGGTAGAGTTATGTCCTGATAAACCCATCATAAGTTGAAAATATCATAGGCCAAAAATACATTTAATGCACCTAACCTACTGAACATCATAACTTAGCCAAGCCTACCTTAAGTGAGCTGAGGACACTTACATTAGCCTATGATTAGGCAAAATCACCTAACACAAAACCTATTTTATAATGGAGTGTTAAATATCTCTGATAATTTATTAACTACTGTACTGAAAGTGAAAAACAGAGTGGTTGCATGGGTACTCAAAGTATGGTTTCTATAGAATGTATATTATTTTTTTCACCATAATAAGTCAAAAGATTGTATCAAAGCATCATGAGTCAGGGACCACCAGTATAACCTTAGCCAGTCAAGCTTTCTTGGGTGTATTTTTTAATTTAAAAATGACTACTGAAGTTTCTCAAAGGTCTTTTCAGCATCTATGAAGATAATATCTTTTTTTCTCCTAATGTTCACTGATATAAAACCATATATGCATTCCAAGAATAAAACCATCTTGATTATGATGGATTAGTCTTCAAACATACTGCTGAAATTATTTTGCTACTTTTTAAATGATCTTTGAATTGATATCCTTAAGTGGGATTAGTCTTTGGATTTCTATGTGTGCCTACTTTGTCAAGTTTTGGTAAAAGTTATGCTTGTTTCTCTTCTTTTTCTATGCTCTAGCATATACTGGAATGTTTATTCCTTAGAAGTTTGGTAGAATTTCCTCTGTAAAACCATCTGGACTAGTGCATTTTTCTTTGAAGAGTTTATACCTGTTTAAATTTTTAAAAAAATTTCTGACTTAGAAATTTTGGATTCCTTCCTGGGCCCATTTGAGTAATTTTTATTTTCTTGAAAAAAATCCACTTTTCAAATCTATTTGCATAGAGCTGAACAAAGTAGTCACCTGATTCCTTTAGTTTCCTGTTTATGTCACTGTTCTTCACATATCATTCCTTATTTTATGCATCTGCACTTGCTCCCACATTTTCTTGATTGGATTAACTAGTAGTTTATTTTATTGTTGTTTTTTTCCCCCATGATATGGTTTGGCTGTGTTCCTACCCAAATTTCATCTTGAATTGTAGTTCCCATAATCCCCACACGTTGTGGGAGGGACCAGGTGGAGATAATTGAGTCATGGGGGTGGTTTCCCCCATGCTGCTGTTCTTGTGGCAGTGAGTTAGTTCTCATGAGATCTGATGGTTTTATAAGGGGCTTCCCCTTTCGCAGGGCACTCATACTTCTCCTTGCTGCTGTCATGTGAAGGACATGTTTGCTTCCCCTTCCCCCAAGATTGTAAGTTTCCTGAGGCCTCCCCAGCCATGCTGAACTGTGAGTCAATTAAACCTCTTTCCTTTATAAATTAGTCTCGAGTATGTCTTTATTAGCAGCATGAAAATGGATGAATACACCCCCAAACCAGCTTTGAAATTTATTTTAACTGCTTTGTTTTCTAACTCATTACTCTCTACTTTTATATATTTCTTCCTTCTGCTTTCCTTCTGCAATATTTCATTTTATTCTGATACAGCTTCTTGACTTAGATGATTAATTCATGTTTGATCATTCTTTTGTGTAAATATTTAAGGCCATCAGTTTTCCTCTGAGTACTGCTTTAGCTATATAACCTTTGTTCTGTTATTTAGTGATTTCATTAATTGTTGTTTTCCAGAAAATCTGCAGTTTCAGTTTTTCTTTTCCTCTTTCAGCCATGCATTGAGTGTTTTTTATTTTGTCTGGATTTTACTTCCAGTTAAATGGCCTTTTGCTTTTCTGATTTAGTATTAATTTCTAGTTAAATTGCATTGTAATCAGAGAATATTGTCTGTATTTTTTCTACCTTTTGGGATTTATTGAGGTTATCTATGTTCCCTAATAGATGGTCAATATTTGTGAATGTTTCATAGACCCTTGAAAGATATATTCTCTTCATTTAATCTACAGGGTTTGCTATTTATCAACCAGATCTACTTTATTACTTATTTAATTAGAGCTTCCATATTGATTTTTAATCTTTGTCCAGGTATCTGGAGACTGAGACATGTAAATTAAAGTGATCTGTTACTAGCATGTTTTTGTCTATTTCTCCTTGTATCTCCTAAAATTTCTGTGTTTTCAATACTGCTGTTAAGTTTTTTTCATTGTGAGATGTACCTTTTATCATTACACAGTTCCTTTCTTTATCTTATTTAATGCATTTTAATCTGAATTCTACTTTGTCTAATGCAAGTTCTAACTACTACTTTTTATATCTCTATTTTAAATTAACATTTAAAGCATTTGCCTGGTGTTCCTTTACTCATCCTTTTATTTTCAACCTTCCTGTATCACTTTGCTCTAGGGGCATCTCTACAAACAACTTAGAATTGGGTTGTGGTTTGTGATCCTTTCTGAAACTCTTCTTAAAAGGTAAGTTAAATTCATTTATATTTAGTGATATGGCAAATAGGCTTATTCCTAGATCTCATTTTATATTATGTCTTCTGGGTTTCTTGGCATTATTTTTCATCTTTCTGTGATTGTTCTTCTGGTGTGATTCTTCCAGGAAGGTTTGTGTTTTTATTCTAGTGGTAACATTCATAACTACAACATTAACCTATGTCTTTAGACAAGACTTATTAACTCTACATTACAAGCAAAGATAAAGTTGGTATATTCCCTTTCACTGTTCTTCCCACAGAAGCATAGCAAAGGCATGATTGGGGTGGAGAGAGAAAGAGACGTACATCCTGACAGCCAGTTGTGAAAGTGCACAGAGATGTTAATGCAATGGCAGCTGCGTATAGAGAAGAAAACACACACACACATATTACATAGCCCCTAGGCACAATTTTCTCCGGCAATGCTGTTGTCTCAGTCCCACCACCTGATTTTAGTCAATAATACCCTCTTTCTAAATGTCTACCATTTATTAAGTATAATTATGCTTATATTACTTCATTTGTCAGTTCTCAATTATATCTTTTGACTCCCTGCTATTACAGAACAAGGCATTCAGAGAACTTCCTTTTCCCCCTTTGCCTTTCAGTATTTGTTGGTTGTGTCATTTCTATATCACCAGGGCACAGAACATTTATATTCTCCTCTGTTCTCCTAATCCTCATATTTGTCTTACTCAGTTTTAGTTTAGTTTTACAGTTACAATTATTCAGTGCTCACCCTCCATCTTCACTTTGTTGGCTGAAGTTCACCCTCTACTAGTTTGTTCAGGAAGGGTTCATGGGAACAATATTCCCAGAGTTATTGCATGTCCAAAAACTGTCTTTATACTTAAAAGATGGCTAGAATGGATATACATCATTCGCTCACACTTTCTGTCTCTGCTTATCTCATAGATGTTGTTTCGCTGTCTTCTGGGAATTTGGAAGTTGCTGCAGAAAAAACTGGGGCCAACCTGATATTTTTCTCCTCATAAGTGACTTGATCTCTTTGCCTGGATTCCCAATGGAGTCTTTCTTTCTTTCTTTTTATTTATTGTTTACTTCACCATTCTTTATTAATTTTGAAGTCATTTCAAACCTAAAGAAAAGTTGCAAGAACAGTACAAATTCTTACACCTCCTCCACACAAATCCTCTAGATGGTGACATTTTATATTTTGCTACATTTTCCCCATTTTTGCAGAGACAGAAGATAGAAACAGATATAGATTTTTTTCACATGTTCCCATCATCTCTAAATACTCCAGTGCATGCCTCCCAAAGACTAGGACCCTTCTCCTATATCATCACCATATAGCACTCCTTGTCAAAAACTCAACAATGATATAGCACAGACCCAGTCCACAGATCCTATTGCAAATTTCCCAAATATCCCAACAATGTCTCTTTTTCACTTCCAGGTCCAGAATCCTATCTACCAACACGTGTTGCATTTAGTTGTCATGTCTCATCAGTTTCATCCGGTCTGGAGGAATTCCTCAGTCTTTCTCTGTTTCTGAAATCTTTGAAAGTCTGAAACAGTACAGGCCTTTCCTTCTGTACAGGCTATGTCCATCTGATGTTTCCTCGCAACCAAACACAAGCTATGCATTCTTGGCACAGTGGAAATGACAGTATGTTCTTCTCAGCCCATCACATCCAGGAGCACACTAGCTCAACCTGTCCCACCGCTAGTGATGTTAACCGTCATCATCTGGCCAAGTTGGTGTCTGCCAAATTTTGCCACTGATATTTCACCATGTTTCCATGTTATTTGATTACACTTTTGTGGGAAGCTTTACTAATATTGTGCCAATGTGCTATTTCTTATGAAACCTCCACCCACAAGACAGCATCCATCAGCAACTACCAATCTCTGCCAATTACCACAGTTATGGTGACCAAGTGGTGAATATGTACCTCCATCATTCTCTCTACATTTTTCAGTCGTCATCCTTTTGTAGGGAAGAGTCTCTTCTCCTGCACTTACTTATTTACTGTCTATGTATCTATTCATTCACTTATTTTTAACAGTATGGATTTACAGATTCCTATTTTATTCAATAGGTTGTAATCTAATACTCTGATTATTTGATATTTACTTTGATGCTCATATTGTTTTCAATTGGTCAGTGGAAAGTCCTTGAAGCCGGCTTCTGTGTCCTTTTGACACATCTCCATCTTTTCTTGAGCATTTCCTGACTTTCTGGAAAGACAAGGTCTTTCAGGTTCATTTTATACTTTTTCTGCCCTATCCCTTAAGTTAACCACTTCTCTGAGGTGCCCTGGTAACTTGCAGTGTAGGGCACTATTTAGAAACCAAGATCTCTGTAATCCCAGCACTTTGGGAGGCCAAGGCAGGCAGATCACTTGAGGTCAGGAGTTCGAGACCAGCCTGGCCAACATGGCAAAACCCCATCTCTACTAAAAACACAAAAATTGGCCAGGTATGGTGGCCCATGCCTGTAATCCCACCTACTGAGGAGGCTGAGGCAAAAGAATTCCTTGAACCCAGAGTCAGAGGTTACAGTGAGCCAAGATCATACCACTGCACTCCAGTCTGAATGACAGAGCAAGACCCTGTCTCAAAAAAGAAAAAAAGAAACCAAGATCTGAGTACTCAGCATGCACTCATTGCTACTGGAGTTCCATTGCTTTCAGACGAAGGAGCTAAGAAAAATATGTATGTATATATGTACATACTGACACTTCTAATTCCAATCCAGCATGCTAGGTTTTTTCTAGGCTTCCTTCTTTCCATGTTTAGAAATCCCCTTTCAAACAGTAAAAAACACAGTTCCTATTATCCTCTTTATATTTATTTACTTGCTCAATAAATTATTCTTTCTCTTAACCAATCGTCCAACCATTCTAGCCATGTCCCCTGCCCACCACCTCCACACCCACTTTTCTATCCTACTTTCACAGAAGGAAAGGGAGGCAAGGGGAAGGGAGGGGTTATTCCCTATCTTTCTTGTCTAAAACTTCCCAAGGCTATAATCTTGTTGTGAACTATTCTGGGTAATTTTGCCCAACACCTAAATTTGTGCTCTTTCAACATTTAGATTTAAGTCTTCTTTTATATCATGAAAGCCTGCCTAATATTTTAAATATTTGTTCTATTGTTTGTGTTTTCTGTGTGTCTATTTTTTTAATCTGTTATTTTTTGTTTTCTTTCAAGAACTAAAATTATGCTTATATTGGCTCTCCACTGCCTGTCTTCTATGTCAATCATTTTCTCTCTAATCTTTATTAATGCTTCCCTGAGTTATGTTTCATTTATTTGCCTTTCATCTATGTTCCACACTGCATTTTCCACAGTGTCTATTTTCCCTTGAGATTCTTCCAACTTCATCTTCATTTCTGAGACAAATTTGCCTTTTTTCTTTTATTTCCTCCTTGAGTTCTGCCAGCTCACATTTCACCACCTCTTGCCATTTTGTCATCCTTTCCTGAACATTTATCTCTGCTTGGTGGGTCCTTCTTCATAGAAATGATTGCTTTGTTGAGTTATTTAAATTCACTGTGAAATCCGTGATTAGAATTTTCATCTGCTCCTAAAATTATTTTTCTGGGAATGTTCCTTATTTGGGGGTAATTTTCATGGCTCTTGCTGACATTCTTCCCTCTAATAACATTGCTTCTAATCTACCAACGACCCTAATTACTTTTTTATTACTTATTGTTGTATGAGAGAGGCTTTCTCAGACCATTTCTTTGCAGGAAGTTCTGAGGATGGAAGGAGGGCCCAGAGTAGACTTTCATTACTAAAGTAAGCTTTCTTTGTGGGGTAGGGCTAATGACTAGAAAGAGGCACATGGAGATTTCTGGGCTGCTGAAAAGATTCTGTACCTTGATCTAAATGGTGGTTACACAAAATTTTATCAAACTGAAAAATATTTGTATCTCAAACATGTTAAGGAAGGAAAGAAGGAAGGCTCTTTTATTTGCTGCCAGAAACATTGTCTCTTGCAGATAGGTGTCTTCTGGATGGTCCTTTGTATAAATGCACCACCTCTGCTTCTCCGAATCAAAGCAGGCCCAGGAGGTACGTTTCTTCAGTTCTGCTCACCCTAGTCCTTACTTGCATTGATTACAAATAAGAGATGTTGCTGTGGCTCTTCAGGATGCCCCTCATATCCAGGATGTGTATTTTTCTGTCACTCTTTGCCACCTGCTATTCCTGAGCCCACCAGCTACTCTCCTAAACCTCTACTTTCCCCTCATGGCCTCTCCCAAACCCTCCTGCTCAGGACAGCCCCTGCACACATTGCACATTCCACAGATGTTATCTATCCTCTAATTCCACTGAAAATAGCATTTTGGAGTTTTCTATTGTTCTCTTTGCTGTTGTGTCCAGCAACAAGGAGACTGTAATGGTGTCCAGGAGGAATAGCCAGAAGAGGTTGTCTGGTGCAGCAGCCACATTATACAGGAAGTCCTATTTGCCTGTTCCACTGACTCACCACTACATCTCAGACGAGTCACCTCTTGAGACTCGATCTCTCTATTAGCAGAATGGGAAGGGAAAAAAAAATGCTGTCCTTCTCATTAGCTCCTTCTGTTATCAAAGAATAGTAGGGAAGGCACAGAGGTGAGGCCAAGTCTCTGCCATTAGGAAGGGTTTCCTAAACTTCAAGCAACAGGGTGCTTTCCATGGTGCTGATCATTTCACCTCAGTCCTGTTGCTCCTTTAACTTTCCTCTAAAGCTTGAAGCCTGCTCTCCCATAGACCATTAGCCAAAAAACAGCTGATTCTTTAGGACTAGGATCTTACCCCACACCTCAGACTCTCACCACTTCCCCAACAACCCACACACTCACGCTGAAACACACAGCAGATTCTTCAAAATACCAATTAGCTAGCTGTCCTGTCTCATATCTCTGGCTGGCTGCAAAAGTAGCAGTAGGAACACGCCACTACTTGGCACCATCTGCCTGGCTGTGAGCAAACATAGGCTCCCCAGCCAGGCAGTGTGATTCAGGAAATACCAAGGCCAGACTCCTGCCTCTGACCCCACATGAACCCTGAAGTTTCAGGCTACAGATGGACAACATCAAATCACCAGGGCCCCAGGACTCCATCATCACTACATCAGTCACAAATACTGCCCTTACTAATAGAAGTGGCAGATGGGGACATAAATTCTTCAAAAGCAATTTGCTTGCCAAGGACTAAGGAACGTATGAATGAAGTGTGAACAGTAAGTTTTTTCCAAGTTAGGGAGGCTGGACACGTCACCCGCTCAACTACACAGGCAGGCTCTAGAAGACCTAATCCAGTTTAGTTTTCCATCAGGCTGCAAACATCTCTAGCTGACTTAAAGGCAAACATAGGGTTTGTTCTCTCTTCCCTACGCTACTCCTTCAAGGAAGGCCCAGATCTCCAAGAGCAAAACGCAAGAAAGGCAACACCGGTTGGAGCATTGGGCATTCGGTTTTTCCAAAAGAATGAGGATAAAAACAATCCTTTGATAAAATAATCCTTTGAAATCATATGCCCTTTTTCAGAAGCCTCTACAGCACACAAATAGTGTCCTTGGGGAATGAGGACTATATAAGCATTAATCATATGCATGCTCTGTGATAGTTGTCATGGCTGGAGGGTCTAGCAGGTACCCAGCATTCCTGTCGGCAGCTCCCTGCTCCCTACTGAGCTTTGGATTTTACAGAGGCAAGCACAGCACAGCTTGGAACAGGCAGACTGAAAAGAGCTTGGACTAGGGGCATAAAGGCCAGGTTCTAGGTAAGTTCTGCCATTAACCAGCTGATACTCCTGAGAAAGTAACTTCCTCTCCCTAGTCTCAACATCAACTACGGAGAGGCCAAGTAGACCTGATCAACTCAAAGGCTTCTAACCTCAACATGTGAGGATTCTGGTTAAACCCCCCGCTCAGCCCAGCTGTTATCTCATTCCCAGATTCCAACCCCTAACACCATAAAGGGAGGCCTTGTGCTTGGTGAATCAGCTGCCACTTCACACAGGCCTGGAATGCAGCTGTTAGTTACTGTGGCCAAATGCAGCCATTACTTCAAAACCAACAGCAATGGCAAATGGCAGAGAAAATAAAATTCAGCAAACTCTCACTGCAAAACCAAGCCAGCAGATGAAAGAGTGGAGGAAGTGACTGCCTATGTAACATTTCTCTGAATTGCCCACCTTTTACTTCTCCACGAGAAACAGATAACAGAAGGAAGCCACCCATTGAGTCGGAAAATGCATCATTCCTTGTTCCCAGATGAATTCAGGCTGCTAATAGCACTGATACTTTTAGAAAACTAAAGACAAGGAGTGTCTGGCTTAAAAGGAGCCTGTCAGAATGTGAAATGATTCTCCCTTTCCTTCCTTGAGAGTATAAACTGGCTTGGCTCGAGTTATATCTAATTAGGATGCAGTGAAAATGAAATATACATAAACACACAGACACAGAGACACTCACACAGGAACTGGCCCCTCCGTCCTGCGGCAGTGCGGACAGATTGTAATGGACGCAATGTGGTACAATCATTAAACATCTCTCCAGCTTATTTGCGTGCAGTGTGTCTCAATAATGTGTTATGAGGTGTGTTTGTAATTGGCTACTGCTGATAGTGGTCCTTGAAAGGGAAATGGAGTGTGTCTAAATGCAGACAAAGCTACTTAGCGCGCCAGGACAAGATGAGATGCTCCTCACAAGGTCCAAATGGGAAACTCAGGGCTTCTTCCACCCATAGCTTGGGAGAGAGAAAAAGGAATAATCTGTCTCAATTTTCTCAGCTCCGGAAACAATATTTATAAAATAGAAGGTGATTTCAGAGCTCATTTATTTTCCTGGTTTACAGTCTCCACTCTCTGCTGACATCATTTTCTAACCAATTTTATTTCCAACAATCGCAGGAACAGCCTCAATTCTACTTGAAATCGTTAAAAACAAATCCATTCTTTCCTTGTCTTTGAGCCTCATCTTTCAAAAACTTGTTTAATTTCTGTACTGCCTTTCTTTGAAAAAATATTCCAGGCCTCCGAATAGCCACAGCAGATCCTTCCTTCTCCCTTTCTTACCTCCTAAATC
The DNA here is from genome assembly GCF_003255815.1 of Theropithecus gelada. Classification (NCBI taxonomy): domain Eukaryota; kingdom Metazoa; phylum Chordata; class Mammalia; order Primates; family Cercopithecidae; genus Theropithecus; species Theropithecus gelada. Next base: position 51,503,281 of record NC_037681.1, read on the forward strand.
CCTAAATGCAGAGAGCACACAGCTTCCTCCTGACCCTTGTTTCTAGGCACTCTGTTCACTGTTCTCTGGCTAAGCATATCAGTGGTTGTCCCACCTGTAGACAGTGAGTGATTCCAAAGGCCATGCCTTCCAAACACTAGGCAACTTAGAAACTGAATATGCCAAAGATTTTAAAAGTCACAGGAAGAAAAGAACCACCTTTTTTACCCAGAAGGCAACTTCCGGTGAGAAAAATCAGAGCCTAACAAGAAATACCAAGCATGATGCTGGCTTGCAATGAAGACTGTGGCCATATCCTGGCACAGCAGCCACTTAGATCACTAGGGAAAGAGAATGGCAGCATATGGACAAGATGTCAGCTTTCCTATATCCTTTCCTGACCTCCGAGGGAAACAACCACAGGAAAGAAGAACCAAGGTTCACACGGCATGCTTGGTTCTTGGGCAAGCCATACTTGCCCTGTAGCAATCACCACATTTTTTTTTTTCTAAGTGCTCAGAAAACCATCTGTTCTAAAATTGGGGGGAATTAATGTAAAGCTGATTGGTCTTTTTCTCTGAGTGGGAGAAAATGACCCTGTGACATGTATTATCAACTCTCACATAGGCACGAGATTCATGCAAAACCATTCTTAAAAGTCAGATTTCTTTTTTAAAGATATGACTCATCCTGACTCAGATGGGCTGAGAAAAATGGTGGGAACTTGAACTCTAACTCCAAATCCCTGAATGACTTGGGAGTCAAGTACTTCGGTCTTCCCTCATTCAGGTACCCCATTTGTAAGACAGAGTTAGACACACTGTCTCCTACCCCTATGGTTGTTCAGCAGAGCTAGAGGATTTAAAACAACAGGCACTCTGGCCTCTCAAAGACAGCAGCTGGATTGAGGCAGAGAACACAATTCTCCTCCCCGCTGCAGCTGTGAAGCTCCAGTGGACTGCCCGGGATGCAGATGGGGACTGCCACCTTGTTGAGCTGCCCAGCCTGCAGGGCACAAGCCTGCAGGGATCAAGGACAAAGACCCAGGGATTCTTCATCAGCAGGTTCCAAGGACACCAGGACAGGGACCTTCCAGGGTGGCTAGCCTGCAGGACTTCGCAAGTCTCCAGGGAAAAGGGCCAGGGCTTAGGCTTCGATGCCATAATGCTGAGCACAGCACTGGACACACAGTAGATGTTGGCTAAACATTTGTGAAATTTAATTTGTTCACTGAATCAACAACAGGAAAGCCAAAAGGCAGAGGCAGGGAGGACTAACTGCTTATTTACCAGGCTGGTTTGACTAGGGATACTTTCCTATAAGCCCTCTGTGTGGCTTTTACCCATTGCTTTAAACTACAACCCATTAAGCAGAAAATAAACTATAACAAACCACCACAAATTGCAAAAAAAGCTCAGCCCTGAACCCACCCCTATTGGGAGTCCTGGCTTCATTGCTGTGACAGTCTGACATGCATCATCCCTTTTCAGCCTTTTAAAGCTTTTTACCTTTTAAAATAAAGTGAGATGCTGCAGGTAAACAGACATTTGCTTAAAACATTTTTTTTTTCAGACAAAGGTCCTTATCCGGCGTTAGTCATACTTTTCTATGCAAGATGAATTTCAATTTGATACTTTCCTTCTTTTACTACATCTTGTTTTCTTCTTTTTCATATGTTACTTATTTTTTGATGTCTTAAATAGGCCGTCAGAAGCATGGTCACCAACAGCACAGTCCTACAGACAGCTGTTGCCTCTAGTGATGGGGCTGGATGCCTTCTCCCACTAAAACTGTGTATTTGCTTTTTTTTTCCTTTGTATCCCTCCTTGTTCCATTGAGGACCCTCCAAAGTCTGGGAACTGAGCTCCCATTTCAATTGCCAATGCCATAGAAAACTGTCCTCTGGGAAAGACTGGTGGTCACACCTGTCTTCCTGCTACTGCCCGTGCAGCAGAAGTGTCTTCCAAAATGCCCCTCCCAAAGTGCAATGAGCCCAGCTCCAGGCACAGGAGAGCAAACAGCCAGTGGCTGCTTTCTCAGCCTAAGCACTGTGTGAACCAGTGCTGGACAAAAACCTGTGCTTTCCGACAACACTGGCACATCGGAGCCAACCTCCTGATCAGCCTGTGAGAGGTCCCATAGCATTTACTGACCTGTGACCTCGTATTCACAGATCCTTAGCTTCTCAGAGGCTCGTTCCTCATGGTAAACTGTGAAAACGCTACCTAACAAAGAGTCTTGGCTAAGATTACAGGAGATGTATGGGACAGCACCAGGCACATTGTTTGGTATGAAACACATGCTAAAAAATGAGGATTTCTCGAATCCCTCTTCATGACCTAATTATTGTTAGATGTCACGATCGTCAAAGAAAAAGACCAACATGCATGACCTAGGTCACATTCCAGTTCTTCTCATTGGAAAGGATATTTGATGATAATATATTGGTCAACTGATTTCCCAGTGAATCAGGATCCACTTTGTCCCCTATCCCCTGAATGACAAAGATCCACTATCATTGTCGTGGGCCCACAGTCCCCCGCAGCCTGCCCTGACGTCACTTCAAACCTCCTTGCCATCTCCAGATTCTCACTTTGATCCTCATGCTTCACCAAGTCCTCCATTCTCTGGTTATGGAATCTCATCCCCATGTGATTCTGGTACTCTTACTTTGTGATGGATTAAACCTAGAAGTCCCCAAGTGATCCTAGTAAGGAAGTAATTCCAGTCTAGATGAATTAGGCCTCTGCAGCAGTGGTGTTGTATGCAGCTACTAACAAAATTCTAGGAACACTTCCCAATGAATAAAAATCCTTTCAAACTAACACTGAAATCCCTCTCTTAGACTGTGGCAGGATAGAGAAGTAAATGCAGGGTAGAAACCTTCTCATTTTCCTTAGATTTCAAAGAAATCTAAATTTTAAAAGAATATTTGCTTGGAAGTTTCTATCATTTGCTGTTGAAATTTCAGAAATCGATGAAGCAATTCTGGATAACGGTGGCTTGAATGTGCCCCTGCTGATAGATAGTGGTGTCTCTCTCAGCACCAATTCAACTGCAGGGAGCCACTGAGGGCAGCACACAGGTGTGGAGTCTAAGTGAGACCTCAGGATCTGCAGGGCTGGGTGGAAAAGGGTTGAGAGAGAGCCTAGAGAATGACATCTAAGAACAGACACAGGAGCAAGATCAGATGTCCCTGAATCCTGGGGAAAGCTTGGCCCAGAGTGGGAGAGGCCCCTGGGAGGAAGGCAACTCCAGCTGTCAAGAATGTTCTGAGAGGACCTCCTGTCTCTGTGGCCCAGAGGAAGGGATGGGAAGCTGAACAGGCCTACTGAGTCCTCTGTAGCCTGGAGCTAGGGTAGCTCAGGGGATTCCTTTTGGTGCTGCAAGGAACCGACAGCCTGCCTGGTGGTACCGCTCCTACAAGGTAATAGGAGCTGAGACTGCAACACACTGACAGAGCAGGAGCATCATCATCTTGGACAAACACCACCACTTTCAGTTCCAGCTCCTTTTCTAGCCTCATGCATTTCAAGGAAATCACTTCTCTTCTAACTACAAGCAGCCGAAAAGAGCAGACAGTAAAACACAAGTAAGACAGTCCGGGCACAGAGGGAGGTCGGGGGAAAGTCTCTTGGGTAACTGCCAAACTTCACCCTCATACAATGGGCCCCAGTACAACAGCGGGCCTTAATAATCACATTCCTTTCCCTTCAGGTGCACTAAGATAGGGAAGCTAAAAGCAGCGGGGGTATGCCTGCAGCTGCAGAACAATGTATGGGAACAGACACACAACTCTCCCTCCCAGATAAGCACAGCAAAGAGACACAGAAGCAGTCCAAGCCTCTAATAAACTCCCTCACCCTGAATCCTTAAAAACTCTTAGTCTGTAAAAGAGTATGCCTCTGACCTAACTGGGCCAGAAGCTCTTATCAGGTTTGTTTTAGAGAAAACAAACCTGTCTTCACTGGTGAGCCACCTTTCGTGTTTCTTTCCTCTTTCTTTAATTCTTTCACACACCACCATTCTCTGTCGACTTTGCCTGAAGGCAGCTGGTCCTAAGCTGAAAAAAGTGGACCAAAAAAAAAAAAAAAAAAAAAAAAAAGCCACCCACAAAGAGGACCAGAAGCTGGAGACATGAGCAAACAAAACACTTAGAAGGGGAAGCTGTTGATGAAACAGAGCTGCTAGAAGAGACAAAGGGCAACTCAAACAAAAAATAACAACAGCACTTAATGGTATTCAATTACAGCACATGAACAAGAAAGACTTTCTGGGAATAAAAATCATGATTTTTCAAACTATAAAGCTCAGCAGAGTAGTTGATGAAAAGGATAGTTGCTGTAGAGACCTAAATTAGAGGCTTAGAAGATAAGTAGAAACACACACACACACACACAAGAGCAAAACTACAAAGAAATAAAAATCAGGGGCAAAAAGATATTTGGAGAACAGACTCTAAAGACCCACCTTATGAATAACAATAATCCCAGAAGGGGGAAAAAGGAACAAATACAGAAGAGACAAGAATTAAACAAATGGAAGTAAAGAATTTACCTGACTTGAAGAAAGACCTGAGTCTGCAAATGGAACTGAGCTTCTTGCAAGAGACATGGGAAAGGACATACACCAAGGTGTCCTCCTAAGTCCCAAAGATAAGGAGAAAATGTCACAAGCTCCAAACAGAGAGAACAGGTAACTAACAAAGAAAAAATAATGTGACTTCAATCATATGCCATCTGCAAAACTGGAATCCAGAAGACAATGGAAAACCATCCAGGCCAGGTACGGTGGCTCATGCCTGTAATCCCAATACTTTAGGAGGCCGAGGCAGGAGGACCACTTGAGCCCAGGAGTTCAAGACCAGCCTGGGCAACCTAGCAAGACCCCATCTCTACTAAATAATAAAATAATAATAAAATTAGCCAGGTGCAGTGCCACATGCCTGTAGTCCTAACTACTTGGGAGGCTGAGGCAGGAAAGATCACTTGAGCCCAGGAGGTTGAGGTTGCAATGAGCTGTCAGCACGCCATTACACTCCAGACTGGGTGACAGAGCAAGACCCTGTTTCAAAAAAATTACAAAAAAAAAAAAAAAACCCAAACAAACCACAAAACCATCCATATATTGCCAAGTGTCCAATGCAGATGTTATTCACCTGTCTAATTTGTAGAATATTTACGGATGCAAGAGTTTATAGAAAACATAACCCACATACCCTATCTCAAGAAGATATTCTGATCAAAAAATAAATGAACTCAAACAGAAATCTCAAGATGGGTGAGATAAAAAGAAGAGAAAACAGTGGTATGATGAACCTTGCAATTTGTACAGTTAAATCTAATTAGGTAGTATTAAAGTGACTGGAAACAAGTAATGGAAGTGACAAATAAGAATACTTGAAAAAGAGGAGGGATTCTGCAAAGAAAAATTTAACATTTAGTTTTAGAAGTGTTTAATTATCTCAGCAAAGCCCAGTAATTAGGGGTAGTGGAAGGCAGGGTGAATAAAAGTCTTCTAAAAGCCTATCTGCCTACAGTGTATGCAAGTGTAAGGAAGTAAAAGTACTCATAAAAGGCTCAATTTACTAGGCTGCTGCCAGGCACAGTAGCTCATGCCTGTAATGCCAGCCACTCAGGAGGCTGAGGCAGGAGGATCACTCTAGGTGAGCCTGGGCAACATAGCAAGACCCTATTTCTAAAATAAAAAATAATAATAATTAGCTGAGCATAGTGGTGCACAGCTTAGTTCTAGGTACTTGAGAAACTGAAGCGAGAGGATCTTTTGAACCCAGGAGTTTGAAGCTGCAGTGAGCTATGACTGCACCACTGCACTCTAACCTGGGTGACAGAGAGAGAGACCCTGTCTCCAAAATATATTTATTAGGATGATAATGAATGGGTGAGTAAAACATCCTGGCAGAAGGAGGGGGGTGTAAAATCATCATTGATATCTTGATTGCATAGAAATATGCCTTTGGATGTCCTAGAAATAAAGATAACAGTCAGCATAGATGGTATATAGTAAGATGTCCAAATTAAAAAGGGAAAGAGAAATTGAAGTAGTAATTGGCCAAACTGGCAAAAGTAATAAAATGGAGAAAGATAAAAATAAAATAAATAGTATATATTTAATCATATCTATTGTTTCACTAATTTTTATAAGCTGAACATTCTTATTAAAATACAAATATCATCAGATTGGATTGAAAAATAAAAATATGTATTCAGGTCAACGGAGAGCTATTCGTAATTTATAAGAAACATTTTATGCCGTAAAGAAAGATTAAAAATAGATGGTCAAATGCAAAATGAAAACAAACCAGAACAGACGATATTAACATCAGATAAGGTGAATGTTAAGGCACAATTTATTAAAATACAAATCACTAAGAACAAAACAAAATAGCACTAAATATCATAAAGCCAAAACTCTTGATAGAAGATTTTGATAAAAATAAAATTATAATGTATGATTTCAGAATTGAACAGAAATAGCAGACCAAAAAATGATATAAACCAAGAAAGAATGATAAGTTGGATCAAGAATATTTATCTAATACGTATGTAGAGACAGAACTATGTAACCATCAAATAAAGAATATTTGGCCAGGCGCGATAGCTCACGCCTATAATTCCAGCACTTTGGGAGGCTGAGTTTGGCAGATCACCTGAGCTCAGGAGTTTGAGACCAGCCTCACCAACATGGAGAAACCTTATCTCTACTAAAAATACAAAATTAGCCAGGTGTGGGGCACATGCCTGTAATCCCAGCTACTTGGGAGGCTGAGGCAGAAGAATCACTTGAACCCAGGAGGCGGAGGTTACAGTGAGCCGAGATCACGCCATTGCACTCCAGCCTGGGCAAAAAAAAAAAAAAAAGAATATTCAGGAGCTTTCTTTCCTATGTCCAAAAGACACTTTAAATATTGATTATGTAATTGGTCATTAATTAAAACTTAAAAATTTTGAAAAGTAAAGATTTGATAGGCCACGTTCTCATCTCATAATTCGATGCAATCCAAAATTAAAAGTATCAAAAATCCTAAGGATTTTGAAATTGAGAAACATGCTCTTACCTGAGTAGCTCTTCAGACAAATAGAAAATCAAAATTAAAAATGTAAATCATCTAGTAAGAACTGAAGAGGAAGACAGTCAAAATGTATGGGACACAGCAAAGGCTGCACGCAAAAGAAATGTACAACCTTACATGCCCTAATTATTTCTAAAACAGGAATATTCAAAAATAGAGAAAACTACTAGCAAGAAAAGTTAAAATTAATGAATAAAAATGAAATGTAATAGGAAGATACATAAATGTAAAAACTGGCTCTTTGAAAACATCTTATAAGATAGAGTAGGTTTAAGAAAGGGTAAAATATATATGATTGGAAACGTGAATGGAGATTTGACCATAGGTGTAGAATAGAGAATTAGAAGAGAATACTATGTGCAACTCTGGTAAAATTTGAAAACCTAAAAGACATGGGTGAATTTACTAACAAAATGGATACTACCCAAACTGACCAAGGAAGAAGTAGAAAACGTGAAAAGACCAGCTACCATATGCAATAGTGGAAGATAGGCTATGCTAACAAGTAGAAGTTCTTGCTTACACAGTAGTCTTGGGTAGGTGTTCTGGACAACAGGGGAGTTTTCTCCCATTCAGTTATTCAGAGACCAAAGCATCTTACATCATGTGGCCCTACATTATCTGGCAGAAGGAGAAGAATATGGTAGAGCGTGCATGGGAGGTTTTATAGTGTGGCCTATAAATAGAACCCATCATTTCTACTCCATTTTATTGGACCCAAGTTAGTTACATGCTAGTTAAAGCAAGGGAGAATGTGAAATGCAATCTTGCTGTGTGCCCAAACAACGAGACACCAGAATTTGGTGAGCAATTAGAGGTATCGTGGCAGAGACAAAGAAGGTGACTAAAGGGTTACCATTGAAGAAGTCAACAGAACTAGATAATTTCACAGCTGAGTTCTATGTGATCATTAAAGAATAAATCAGTGAAAGTTATTTAAACTATTCTCATCTGCTAAAAAATTCCCTAATTCATTGTATCAAAGCAATATACACTTAAATCTAAAACCAAAATACCAAAAAAAACTATAAACAAATCCAACTCATGAAAATAGATGTTAAAATTCCAAATGAATTGCACAACCCAGTAGTATAAATAAAAATAAACTGTAACCAAATATGGTTTATTCCAGGAATTCAAGGATGATTCAAAACAAGAAAATCAAAATAAATCACTGCTTCAATAAAAGAGAAATATGATTCAATCAAAAGATAAAAATAAAAAAAAACTAATAAAAACTCAAAGTAAATCAAAAGGCAAGTTAAAATGTGATACAGAATATCTAATAAAGATGAGCAGTAAATAATGAACACTAAAGCCATTTGCATCAAAATCAAGAGAGTCCTATACTGCCATGACATTTAATTTTGAAAGTTCTCATGAATGCAACAAAATAAGACAATAAAATAGTCAAGATAATCTCAAAAAGGAGAGACGAATTTTACTTATTTTGATAATGATGTGATTTTTATACTTAGGAAATTCAATAGACTGAGAAGTAACTACTGGATTTAATAAGAAAATTCTGGTAAAAAAGTACGATATTGCCATAGTAAAAGACAATTAGGTCCATAGAAAAGAATGGAGTTCCCAGAACTAGAACCCAATGTTTATGGGAAATTATATGACAAAATGGTCTTTTAGTTAGTGGGGGAAGCGATGGCTTATTTAATTAATGATGTTGACACAAATGACTATTCGTTTTGGAAGAAAAAGAGTTGAATCCCTACCTCAAACCTGACATAAAAATAAATCCCAGATGGACCTAAGATTTAAAAGTTTTTTTTTTTTTTTAAATCATCTAAAAGAAGAAATTTGGGATATTCTATGTACAATCTAGGACTTAGGATAATCTTTTCAATCAAGACAGGGCATTCATGAGCTATTTTTTGAGAAGACATAGTTGACTATATTTTTCAAAGCCAAAAAGTTATATGGCAATATATACCATTAAGTCAATGGTATTAATAAATTAATCAGAAAAAAAAATCTGCAATATATATGACCAATAAAAAGCTATCAATAACAGGCAAAGAGCTCTTTTAATTGGCAAAAAAAAGATAAACAGTACAGTAGAAAAATAGGCAGAGGATACGAATAGACCCTACATAGAAGGGCAGATCCTTACCTGCAGTAAACATATGAGAACATACTCAACCTCTCTGGTAATCAAAGGAATATAAAATTATAATTGGATCCCATTTCATACTCTTTAGGTTGGCAAAATGAAAATGACAACATTTATACCGAAGAGGATGCTAGGGAAAGAGTACTCGCATACTTTGCTAATGGAAATGTAGATTGTTTTACAAAGCAATCTTAAAATACACATAATATAAAAATTACAGACCACTTTTGATTCAGAATTCCCACTTCTCAAAAGTTATACTTTAGAAGCAAAAGCTCTAACATGTAAGAATACGTGTACATAGATTATTTCAGCTCTGTCTGTAGCAACAAGAGACGAGAGATAAGGTGTATACCCATCAAATGGAAATAAGTTATATCCACACTGCAGAATATTATGCAGTCATTAAAAATAATGAGGTAGCTGACCAGTAGGATTTCTAGAACATACACTTAAGTGGAGAAGATGCAACGTATATATAATGTGATCCATCTCTCACTCTCCTTTTTAATAACAACCAAAACAGATCTGTAAATGTTTATACATGTTTACAAACTAGTTACACAATGCAGAGAGAAAGCTACTGAAGTTCACATATCCAGATTCTTATGTTGCTTATCTCAAAGGGGGTGAAGGAGAGGGTGGTGAGTAAAAGGAGAAGATAGATAAATAAGTTGCAGTGAGAAATATCACATAGACAATAGCCCATTTATGTAAATCATCCATTTTTATTTTCTCTCGACAACTTTTTTCAATGTATATATCTTGTTTTAAACAAATTAGTATCCTACCATGAACACAAGATTTTTTTTTTTTTTTAGACAGAGTCTCACTCTGTTGCCCAGGCTGGAGTGCAGTGCTATGATCTTGGCTCACTGCAACCTCTGCCTCCTGGGTTCAAGTGATTCTCCTGCCTCAGCCTCCCAAGTAGCTGGGACCACAGATGTGTGCCACCATGCCCGGCTAATTTTCGTATTTTTAGTAGAGACAGGGTTTTACTCCTGACCTCAGGTGATCCACCCACCTCAGCTTCCAAAGTGTTGGGATTACAGGCATGAGCCACCACGCCCGGCCATGGACACAATTTTGAATCCTCTTTTTTTTTATACTTGGTACATGATGAGTATATTTCCATGTCCACTGTGTTAGGACCCTTCCTGCTTCAGCTTCCTAAGAGAGCAATTTGGAAAGAGGTGCAGTGGATCAGCACACATCTCAAATAACCTCTGCGGATCTGCCAGCCTCTTTGTTTGGTATACACAAGAAACAATTCTTCCAGGACCTGGTCACACCAGCAGGGATGTCTTCACGGTTCGCTTTCTCCAACCAATGTGCATGGACTCAGACCTTCTGAACTTGGGATGCCCAGCATGCCCGTCCAAGGGCATTCTAAGTGACTTTGGCCATGGCCCTGCCAAGGCGTCATCTGTAAGGAATCTAGACAGGCAAGATGACTTCCCCACAGGTAATTTCTCTAACAGCAGCTACACAAATTAAAATTGAAAACAGGTGGTCAAGAAAAGCCAGACTCAAGCCTGGTGAGAAATACAGAACATACACAGCTACTCTCATTAGGCCAGAAGGGTAAGAGAAAGGGAATGCCAAGTTCAAATTTCACTGAATTGCCTCTTTAAGAGCAATGAACATACTATAGACAATTAAAATCCTTAAACCCAAAACATTTACTGAAAAAGTCCCCAGTGAGTGGAGTATAATATTCCCAACTGGGGAAATCCTACACCCTCTGGTCTTAGAACAAAAATAAGCAAATGGCTTTATTTTTGAACTTTTCCTCAATCTGGCCCACTCCTGGTTTCCATTCATCTCTAGTCACTCATGCTGAGTCCTGCCACCTTAGGAAGACACCTCCCTGTCCACTGCCGCCCAATAATCTCTCTTTCTCTAAGCTCCCACAGAACCTGTCTCCTGTTCTACAGGAAGATATCCCAGATTCAGTACTGTCCTAGATGGTGTTAGTTGTGTCCCCTCAACTGCATCATAACATGGTGTAGAGGTGCTAGGATAATAGGATATTTGTTTGCACTTGTTCTCACTTCCATCTACCTCCCACTCCCGCCTCGGCCCTGCCCCAACCCCTGACCTCAGCAGATAACCAAGATCCAAATGTTCCCTGGCTTCCAGGAAGATCGTATTCCTAAGCCCAAAGCAGAGATACCAGGAAATAGGCCATCTTCTATCATTTACAAAAGCCAGTGTTATTTGAAAGAATGAATAGCCCAGGGGGTGGGGAAAAAAAAAAGGCAGTGCCTTTGAGGACTAGAGAGAGAGAGAATTCCTCCAGCTTGGAAGGAGAATGGAACACGGCCAGTCCTGAGAGTCGTAGGTATCCCAGAAGGTAGCAGAGCCCAATTAAAATGGCTGTGTGATGCTCCTAGGAAGGCCGGCTGCTGGACACAGGGGGCTCCGGGTACCACAGGGAAGCCACTAGCCCGGGATCAGCAGAACGTGAAGAGCACAGTCAATGATGAAACAGTCATGATGGTAATAGCTGGAAGACTACAACCTCTTCCCACATTACCTGGAGTGGAGGAAGCTTCCAGAATCGCTGTGAAGCCGTGAGTAGAAGAGGAATCCCCATCCCCACATGGGGGAATGGGAGCTTGGAATCGCATGTAACTCCAAGAAAATAAGGACAAGTGGCACCAAATGCAGAGCTGGTCTTGTGGAGTACGATTCACACAGGCTTTTCACGAGCAAGCACATCATCTAATGCAGGCTTCTCAAACTTTAATTGCACACACATCACCTGGGGATCTTACTAAATGCAGACTTGGAATCAGTAGGTCTGAAATGGAGTGAGATTCTGCATTTCTAATGAATTATAAGGGACACTAACCCTTCTGGCCCATGAGCCACACTGAGAAACAAAAGGTCAGGGGTGTGCAAACATTTTCTATAAATTTTTGTTTTCTATAAAAAATACACAAAATATTTTCTATTTCCATTGTAAAGATCTAAGTTTTGTGGGCCACACAGTCTCCATCACAACTATTCAACTTGGCCACTGTGGCATAAAAGCAACCATAGACAATTCGTGAAGGAATGAGTGTTACTGTGCTCCAATAAAACTTTATTGATGAACCATGGAGTCTGAATTTCACGTATTAATAATTTTCATGTGTCATGAAATATTATTTTTCTTTGGAGTTTTTCTCTGACCATTTAAAAATATAAAAACCATTCTTAGCTCAGAGGCCATACAAAAACAGTGGAGAAAGTGGGGGTTGCATTTGACCCATGGGCTACCTAGTCTATGGTGCCCAAAACAGCATAGAACCCACGACAGGCATCCTATACTGACTAAATAAAAGTGGGTTGCTCAGTTAGCCTATCTCCTACCCTGACGCTGGCTTTCCCTTCCTGTTATGCTTCCACTAATGTTATGCTCCTAAAACAACAGATGCTTTGGGGACGAGTGGATTCCGGCAAATGCTTCTTTCAAAAAAATCACTAAAATGACTTTAAAAGACCTCCCTAAATCCTTCTTCTTCTAATAAGCAGCCCTGTGGAATAACAGGTTCCTATTTTAGTGAAACAGCTTTAAGGATGAGATTAAACTGTGGCTGAACACAGTTTTCTGAGCTAAAGCAATTGTCTCAAACTTTTATCCCCATGTACCCCGGTAAAGATTCTCTTCTTCCCCTTGGCCTCACATTCCACTTTGACTCAAAAGAGAGAAAAGACAGCTATCCATCTTGCAGTTCCTTCCATTAAACAGCCTCCCCAGAGACACAGTTGTATCTTTCCGGTAATACAGCGATACATCTAAGAGGAACACAGTGTTCGGGAATCAGAAGTGGTGAGGGAGGGGCCAGCAGAGAGCCGCTGCTACACACTCCACACTCCCTCAGGATTCACCCCTGCTTCCTACACAGGGCTTCCCACACAGCAACGCCCTATATGGGTTTGCAGGATGTTCAGATGAACTTGATCCAGTGGCCTAGGACAGGTGATTTTGCCCACTCTGTCTCCCCACGCTTGATAGGCACTCAAAGGAGGAAACCTTCATGGAGTTCACCCATCTTTCTCGCTTGCCAACTGCCCCAGTGGTACTCCCACCAGAGCTTTAGCATCCTATGTCCTGTCTTAGTTCCACCACTTATTCATGATGGGAGGAACTGCAAAATGGATAGCTGTGTTTTCTCTTTTGAGTCAAAGTGGAAAGTGAGGCTGAGGGGAAGAAGAGAATCTTTGCAGGGATATATGGGGATAAACGTTTGACAATTGCATTTATATTTACCAGGCGTTGTTCTGTAAGGTTGGATTTCCTCCCCAAATCATGTCACCCTTGTTGTGTTGGGCAATATATTGGACCTTTAGGAAGCTCAAGTCCCTCACTGGTAAAAATAAAGGTAATCGATACACCATCCAGAGATAATATTGAAAAAAGAAAATGTTAACAATTAGCGTGGTTCAGGCACTGTTTTTTTGTTTTTGTTTGTTTGTTTGTTTTTGAGACAGAGTCTCCCTCTATTGCCCAGGATGGAGTGCAGTGGCACAATCTCGGCTCACTGCAACCTCCCAGGCACTGTTTAATGAGAAAGGCGAGTATGACTGTACTGGTAGCAGTAGCTGAATCTTAGCCTGCCCACCTTGTGGGGTGCTTGTGAGGAATAAATAACTGACGCAGATAAAGCCCCCAGCATTTCTCCTAAAAGGCACTCACACTCACCTCTCCCCTAGAAGCCTCTTCTTTCTACATGGACTCCTGGCGAATAACGGAGGTCACAAACCAGGTCTTCTGCTAGCACTGAATGCAGGACACTTGACGGTCACTTGTGCCACTTATTGAGAGCACAGCCAGAGCCTCCTGCTGCATGCAACTTCTCTCTCCAGACATCCTGTTGTGTGCCCAGGAGCTCTGGCAGATCATCCTACCCACAGAACTCAGGGCCTGCTTGGGCAGAAAAGCAGCTGGCACCTCACACTGCTGGGGACACACAGTCAACCTACTTATAGGAAGAGGCCCTCTTTGGTAGTGAGGAGTGGGGGATACAGGCACCTGAGGCTCCCAAGGACTCATCCCAGCCACCTTGAAAAACAAGGACCAAACCTCAAAGTGCCACAAGAAGGAAGAGCAACATGGTCATTTCTTTGGCAATTAACTGCAGCATTGATTTCACAGAGATCTTACCCCTCACAAAGACTCTGTGCCCGTAGGAAAGACCTGGATCCAGCCTTGAAAGAGCCCTTATTTCTTCCCTGAGAAAACAGACTACACTTCACCGAGGACCTTACACGTGACGCTCGATGCATGTCAGTTTTCTCCACCCCATTCTCCAGGAGAGTGGAAGGAAAAAAGAACACTTTAATTGTGGCTCAATGTTTATTGACCCACAAATACGCTCAGTATGACTGGGGAAAATGGGAAGCCTTGGCACAGAAAGAAAAGAAATGCACATTATAAAAAGGAGTAAGCGTAAAACATAGAAAATATCATAAGTGCAGCTTATTTATGGTTAATAGCAGGTATTTGTTTTTGCAGCTAATAATCTAATTAGCAGTCAATCCAATACATCCTTTATTATCAGCTGATCCATAATTGCTGATCCATAATTACTGCTCCATGCTGAGTATTTTCCCGGCACATGATAGCTTTCAACTCCTCAGCATAAACAACCAAATAATTGGTGGTGTTATGCTAAACACAGGACGAGTCCTCTCTGAGGGGTGATGCTGCAGTTTTTAGCCATCCACAATGGCCTTTGTATTTTCAGCATCTGTTGGTTAATTCCTCACTGTCCTCTCTTTAATCCGTCTTGAGGTATTCCTTAAGCACCTTCACACTCTCAAAAATGTGATACTTTGGAGACTTCCTTTTTTAAAGTTTAACCCTAGGACCAGACACATTCCCAGTCATCTGTGGCAGGACAGCATTCATAAGAGGATGTCAGATAGCAGTGAAAGCACAACATATTTCTCTGAAAATACTGTAAAGTTTTCTCTTTAAACATTGTTTTAAAATGACTCATCCTGAAAGAGATAGCTTCTGATGTAAGACTATTTCATTCAACAATTTCTGATCTAAACTGTTCACTCTGGCAAGCACAGTGAACCCAGCTCTAAAGGCAAGTTGCAAAGGAAAAAATATATTCAAGTTCTGCCTTTTACAGACTCAACGTCGCTGTGAGGGGAGGGAAGGAAGCTTGGGGTGAGCATATGGAAGTGGAAAGAGGCTGGGTGCTCTGGAGGCAGACAGACCTGGTATGGAATCTAGATCCCTGGTTTGCTTATAAACAGCATGATCTTGGATATGTCACAAAACTTCCCTAAGCCTTGGTATTCGTCACATGACAAACCAAGCTAAGAATGCCGACCATGCAGGGTTGTTAAAAAGAATAGATGACTAACTCAGAAAGCACCCAACACTACAGGCTCAGTTTGTCAGTTCTCTGCCTGTTCTTCTGGATGCAGAAACAAGAAGCTAGTTTTCTACAAGCCAGTAGCTCACATCACATAATTCTATTCTCTGCAATCACACCTTCACCTCTTACCTATAACTCTAGGTAGATTTCATCCCAGATGTACCATGCAGCTACTATACCAGCCAAAGTCCTACTCACAGTTCCCATTGTCCTGAATGCCTTCCCACTTTAGGACCCATCATCTTCCTGTGATCCAGCACATACTTTGGTTAGCTAGTGCCTGCGCCATAGCAGTTGTTAAATGTCTCTCTGTCTATAAAAGGGAATAAGACGTGGGTAACTTTCAAACCAAGACCTTTTCCAAAGACTTATTTGGGAAACAGAAGCCAATGGCTATAGAAAGAATGGAAACTGCTAGGCTCCGACCCTAAATGAGGTGCTAAAACCTGGAGTCAGGAGCCACACACTCAGTTCAGATCTTTCTTTTTGAACTTTTTACTGAAGTAGAATGCACAAAGAGAAAAAAACATGTACTCAAGGAATTTCACAAGGTGAATGCACCTGTGTAACCAGTCCCGCAATCAAGAAACTGAACAGTGCCAGTGCCCCAAAATGTCCTGTCCCCATCCAGTCAGTACCCCCAACCAAGGTAACCATGAACTGACTTACAATGCCAGAGATGAGTTTCGCCTGTTCTTGTACTTTATATATATGGAATCACACAGGCTGTGGGTCAAATCTGGCCTGCCACCTGTCCTAGTACATCCTACAAACTAAGAATGGATTTTATATTTATAAATCTTTCAAAATAATACCAAAAGAAGAATACTTCATGAGATGTGAAAAATATATGAAATTCAAATATCTGCTTCCATAAATAAAGTTTTATTGGAACACAGTGACACTAATTCATTTACATATTGTATTTCAAACTACAACTGCAGAGTTGAATAGTCACATCAGAGACCATATAACCTAAAAAACAAAACAAAACAAAAATACTTACTGGCCCTTGACAGAAAAACTTCACCTACTCTAATTCAAGTGCATGACATTCCCTAAAATACACAGCATTTCTGTTGGGTTTATATGTAGGAGTTGAATTGCAGGGTCATAGATGTACACATATGTTTAGCTTTAGTAGACACTGCCAAGAAGTTTACCAAAATATACACTCAATTTTAGGAGAAAAGCTAAAATCTGGAGCAGAAATCATAATTTCAGTTTTAAGACAGGCAGGGAGAATTATAGAGAGTTGATCTGAGCAAATGATTAGAAAACCATCAGGGCTTCCAAGTGGAGAGGGAAAATATCAGGGTCATCTAGGTTTACATTTCTTTTCATTCTTATTCCACACAGTTTTTAAAAATGCAGTGTCCTTTAACGTTGCCATGCTTGGGGAAAAAGGACAAGAGTAAAAAAGTCATGTTTCTGCTTGGGATCTTAGAGCAGAGCACCAACTTTATTGTTTAGGCCATGCACAAAAACACCACCATGGGCCCAGGAGCTTACTGGAACGGCAGACAAAATATCCAGGAAGACATCAGCAGACTCCTGATCTTATGCTTTCCTAAGTTTAAACATATACGTGGGCAGCAACGACATAACTCAAACCCAACCTCCAAATCCGCCACAAAGAGTCTGGTCCCTGTACTGGGTAGAACCAGCAGGCCACCAACCAGACAGAACTGAGGAGTCGTCCATCAATTTTCAAGGCTAACCAGCAAGACATGGCAGGGTGCCCCCCACATTAGAGGCGTGGTCAGGACACCCCGGCATTAGAGATGCAGGCAGGATACCCTATATTAAGGTGACATTGGGTATCTTCTAAAGTCACTTCCTGGAGTCATTTCCCCAGGCACTTGTCTTACATTTCAAATAGGATGTGTTAGGTTCTTTCAAATTACATTTTTCCTCTTGGAAGGGAATTGCTTCCGATGGTTTAAGGACCACATTCATTAAGAAAGGGACTCAAACAGTTTGCGTCTTAACTCCACAACCCTGCTGATTTCTAACTTGGAGCAGCCTAGGAAAGAACAGCACAGCCTCCTGTCCTGCCAGCAAACCCTGCGGGCCCAGGAGGGAGGTGGTAGCAGGGCAGCGTGGGCTCCTGGGTAAGGCCAGAGTCAGTACCTGATAGTGGGACTTGTGGGGAGGGGGAAGAGTGGAGAGCCTCTCTCCACTTCTCGCACCACCGAGTCTGCTGTTACAGTCCCAGCTCTTCCCACTCCAGAAAGCAGTGATCCTGTGGACTGGCCCTGACTGGCCCAAGCATGGGTTAAACTTGGCCTTTCCTAGAAGAAAACCCAAAGTCCTCCAGACCCTCTGTTGGCCTTCCAGAGACAAGCTCTCTATCTCCCTTAATCCCTTTTCCAGTTCCCTTCTGTAAGTTAAAAAATAAAACTGAAAAAAAGAAAAAAAAAAAAAGCAATGCTGGTATTTTCACAGAGGGAGGGCATCTTTTCTCAGCAAGTGCACTAGTTTTTTGTCCATATGAAAACAAACATATAACATACACGTATATATTTCATTTTCCCTGGCAAAGAAATCTCACCTGAAGTTGAGCATGGCTCTAACAGAAATAGCATATGCATGACAGTCAAAAGAGCAAGTTGAAGCCCACTTCCTGGCTAGGCTAGCTTGCCCAAGTCCCCACCCTGCTATACCCTCAGATTCATCACACTTCAGAAAACGAGAATAATAGTAACACTCACCTCACAAGGTCACAGTAAGGATCAAATGAGGCATTTGTGAATATAAATGCTTTGTAAGCTGTAAAACATCACACCAAGTGGTGGGGAAAGAACCTACCTCTTATCTTCTTTTCCTGATTCACCCTTTAATTAGTCGAGTCTTTCAGCTAGTTCCTCTTCTGATAAAGACCACCTGCCCACCATAAGGACATTAGTCAATTCAGCACCCAGCTGGCAGCCATCAATTGGCCATCTATTAATAGCCAATTATCTGGGTGCCTTAATTAATCCACAGACCACGTGGCCTGATCTCCCTGAGATCCTGGGAAACAATGAGCCTGAAATACAGGCACCAGTTAATTTTTCAATGGCCATCAAGGAATCTGGCATCTATTATGCCTGCATGTTGCAGCTGCGAGAGATGGGCACATAAATATTGATTGGACCAGTCTCTATGGCTGGGAGGTGGGGGGTGGGAGGGACATGAATGATTACTGTTCTCTGAGGAATAAGAGATGCTACATAAATCTTCAGCCCAGACAACTGAGGAAGAAAATCCTTATTTCCAAACCATAGTGCAAACAGAGAAAAGAGACAGCTAACCTCTTTGGAGAGAGCTTGTCAAGAGAGTGGTCCTACTAGTTCTATAGATGTTTCAGGCTCTCTCCTGGCCTAGCATGCATGCAGATCGGGTTGCAATCGCAGGATCATTAGGAAGAAGGCAGCCAGGGTGGTTGTTCTCTTCATCTGGGCATTCAAATCCCAGGGCAGGGACATGGTGAGTGTGCCCTGCTCTCCTGCATTTCCTTGAAAGATCTCTGTAGTGCTTACAGTTAAGAAGACAAGTGACATGAGGCGAATTTAATTATTTTTTAAGAGCCTCATCTTGTCTCCAGGAAATGGTATGCAGAAGAGGCTCTGTACTTGAAACCAGCATTGTCGGGGATGCAGGGGATCACATGGCTCTGTATTCCCAGCGATAAGGGCTCCTGCTGATAGAAGGGCCAGAGTGGCAACCTCCTTCCTTCAGGAAATAACTAGCTTTGTGTCCAGAGCAGTGCTCTCAGAGGAGGCTGCTCCTGACCTTGGGGCCTGCAGGGAAGTGTTGGGCTCCTACAGAACAGAGGGCAGAGGGCAGAGGGCCGGCCACCACTGGAGCCCCTGTCCCAGGACCCTGGGGCTGTATAGCCAGGCTGGCTTTTCAGGGGACAGAGGAAGAATGTGAAGGGGAGGATGGAGCATGGACAGAACAGCAGGAGGAAAGAGGATGCGCTGGGTGGCACACACTTCCCACACCACAGAGATGTCCCTTTTTCTGTCCCTCTGTCAGCCTCTAGTGCTCATTAGGCCCTGGGATGACAGCAGCCACTGCCAAATGCAAAGACTGTCACCCCAGAAGGTCACATCAGGCCATTTATTCTGAAATACCAAAATACCAGAGCCAGCACATTGCAGGAGCTCCTGCAGAATTCCCCAGAGTACCTCTGTGTGTGTGTGCCTGTGGGTGTATATGTGTGTGTTCATGTTCTTCAGTATCCCAAAGGGGTTCTTTCTTAATCAGCTCAACATCTGAGGACTGAGACTGATTTATTTTTTGGTTAATCTAGCATTTCTGGTAAAACAATTAAAAGATAAGTAATAGGCACAGAGTATCCGCGGTATAATTATTTATAGCCGTAAGCTCTCACTTCAGAGTTATTCACAACTAACCTGAAAAGACTCAGACTGCTGGCAAGGAAGTGGGGGTCAGACAGTTCTAGAGTGGGCTGCTCCCATCTCACAGTCAAGGAGACTGAGCCAGGAAGAGAGGAATCTCAGTCATCCCTGGCGCTGCCACTGGCCGCACCAGCTGCCATGTCTATCAGAAAACTCAGAGAGTAAAACACACTTGATCTTGACAAGATGGGAGCTACCAAGAGAAGGTGGGACTCTATCTCCTGCCGCTTGCGTGCAGCATGAGTCTCTGAGGACCCTGCGAGGAAAAAGGCTCACACCCAGCCCAGGATAAACACAGGCAAGTGGCAGGGGTCTGCAGCCAGTGGTAGAGGGCACGGGCACGTCCAGACTCCCTTCCCCAAACAGATGGCGAGTCTACGATTCTGGGTCTCTGGGGTAGAATGTTCAAAAGCCATGGCAGGGTTCACAGACTCCCCCAGGAGAGGAGCTGGGGATCTGGCCCTGCTTTCCAATTCAGATTATTTTCCAAAAAATGCATTGGGGACTTTGGGATGCTATAGAAGAGTGACAATACTGCAAACATTAGAAATGAAACAAGGGCTGAAGCAATGAAGGTCTTCAAAAATTGGTTCCTGGGTCTCAAGGCCACTTTAGAAAGTTGGGATGGGGAGGCATGGTGAAGGATGTAGGCGCAGGAGGCAAAATCAGAGGGCATGAAAACTGGGCTGTGCAGGAATACTGGGCTTCAGGCATCAGCCCACGGCAGCCTTATTCTGTCCCTGTTTAGTTTATAAATGACCCTTGATGAGTGGAAATTAGCGCTTTTAAATGATACATCCAGACGGGCAGCCCTGAAAAAGGTTAGTCTCTGGACAGATTGGGGAGGCTTGTGACAGGGCCGTTAATGGATCTTCCCTTCCTGCTTCACCCTTCTGTCTTCTCTGATTTGAGTAGATATCATTCTGTATCTCTGGGGAAGTTTGAGACAGGAATTCCTGGTATTTCTTTCCAAAAACATCAGGTCACTTTGGGAAACAAAGGTTAGGGAGACATAGAGCTCCCCAGTCTGACTAAAAGAGATTACCCTAGAACAGACATCTGTGGGTCCCTGGGATAGGGCCTCCTGCAGGGACCTGGGGGAGAGAGTGGGCTAGGAGAGTGAAAGGGAGCTGGGACATGGCACAGCCACCACTGACTCAGTGCTGACAACCAGAGGCCTGGCCTCTGCACAAGCCCCTGGGCCTTGGGACAACCCAGAATAAGGCCAAAAATGACCCAGGGTGAATTTCACACCAGACCCATGGGATAGAGGCTCAGTGTTTTTGTTTTTGTTTTAGAAAAAGCTTCTTGACATCTAGAAAGTGACCACATACAATTTCTTGACAACCTGGGATTCCAACCTGCTATCTCCATGTTTCTCAGTCACTCACAAGAGCCTCTGCAGGAGCCAGCTGTGTAACACCACCCAGACGCCTGCTCCAGCGAACTGCCTTAGAATGGAAGAAAGCACAGCGCCTTGTACAGGCACCTGCACAGCAACTGAAAGGATGAGCATGCATCTAATCACGGGCTACTTCTGGTCATGCCAGAGTCACACCAAAACTGCCTTTGCAAAAATTATAACAATGAGAAAATTAGGACAGAGAAAGAGAGCTGACCTAACCGACTCCATCTTGCTTCTAACTTCCAAGCTGTCTTTGTTCAATCCTGGTTGTAGGCTGCACTAACTTCGGGAAGAACACTGAAACAAAAATGAAAACAGCCCTTTGCCAAAATAAACCCCCATCCTGCCTGGGGGCCAGACTGCCTTTGCAGGACTAACAAATTAGCCACAAGATTAGAAATGATGGTTTAGGAGTCATGCAGCTGGAGGCCACAAAATTCTAAACCTCCCCAGTTGCTCCTAGGGATAACATCACTATTGCGAAACCTAAGATTGGTGCTTGAGATATTTTTCAGATCCTATACTGGGTGGATCAAGCTAGCGCCACCCTGGCCCATCTGGTCTTGTGGCCCCCACCCAGGAACTGACTCAGAAGAAGAGGACGGCTTCGATTCCCTATGATTTCATCTCCAACCCTACCAATCAATACTTCCCACTCTCTGGCCCCAAATTATCCTTAAAAAAAAAAAAAAAAAAGTCTCTGAATTTTCGGGGAGACTGATTTGAGTAATAATAAAACTCCAGTCTTCCATTCAGCCGCTCTGCGTGAATTAAACTCTTTATTGCATTTCCCCTGTCTTGATACATCGGCTCTGTCTAGGAAGTGGGCAACAAGAACCCGTTGGATGGTTACAAAATTCCCTGGACAGAGTCCAATATGCACATACCGAGCATCAGTAGATTAATAAGGTCTCTCTCTAAAATTCATGACTTTTTTTAACGGGAGAAATTATCTACTAAATGAGGAATAAAATAACAGTGTCATATACTTAAGGCATTGGTGGGATGCAAATGTTACAGAAAGACAAGCTGTTTTTTAATGGTGTTTGTTATATTTCTAGTACAGCACCAATACACTTACATGGGCCAGAGGCATTTTATTCAAAGCCTTTACATTTCCAATACCTTCCTCGAAAATTACCCTCAGGCCTACAATTCTTTTGCTTTTACTAAGCCCTAAGCACCTGGACTATATTTAGTTTCTTGGAAATAAGAGACAAATTTGCTGATATTTTTAAAATTTTAGTCAGTTATTGTATGATTCTCCAAATGGCAAATGAATGATAGGGGGAGAAGAAATTAAAACATTTTTCAGCTACTTTTAAGTGGCATACTATTTACCATTCAAATACAGTCTGAATTAAAACACTGAATTTGTTACATGATTTTTCAGTTAGAAATTAGAGCTTTGCTGGATAATTGGGGGGGGAGGCAGTAAAAGAATGAAATTAACATTAAAAAGTCAAATTTAAAGAACTCTTTACTTGAGCTATTAATAGAAAGAACGAGCCCTTCTTGAAACTAAGAAAAAAATCTAATAAATTTCCTTAAACCAGGAGTGTAGCATGCCTTCTTCACTTCCCCTGCACTGGGGCCCAGCAACTAGAGATTTCATTTCATCCTGCCCACTTTGGAGATCCTGTCATTAGGTGAATGGAGACATTTCCTAAGACCATGAGGAAAAGAGAACAATGGCCTGATGGCCCAGAACCAGAACCTGCTTCTCTGAAGGCAATCTGCTCCACAGAATCTAAGGGTCGGGTGGTCCCCAGGCCAGGAGCCCTTAATACAGCTCTCTCCCATCTCTACACCTTTCCAGACTTCTCTGAGTATATTCAAGGGAAGGGAGCCCACTCCTCTTGCTTTGGAAGAAAAGCTGACTCCCTCACCCACGCTGGGAAGATGCCTAGAGGCCTGAGCAGGAAGAAAACCTCTCCAAGGCTTCAGCATGTCCAAGGCAAAGATCTGTCCCCATGATTACACGGTAGGAAAACCTAGAGCACGGAACTCACTCAAAAACCATTTTTTTCCCCTATGATGGATAGAAGTCCCATCCGAATTCCTACTGTTGAAGAAACAATCTCTGCACTGGCAAATGCCTCCTAAACCTACGCCTCTGCAACCCCCCATCACAGGGACTCTCCTCATCAGGGTGTGCTCCCTCCAGTGAGGGGAGCTTCCTGTGCCCCACATGGTGCCTTCCAAGGGCAGGGGTGATGTCCCTCTGCAGTAACTCCTGCCTTAGAACCTCCCTTACACAACCCTGTTGGAGCTCTCTAAGGGTGAGGATCTAGGGATGAGCCATGGGAGCTCTGGGAAGTGGGTGGGGGAGTTCCTGCTGTCAATTCAGGCAGTCTCTGGGTTTACCGGCATGGAAAAAGCAAGCAGTGGGCAGTTTCAGGAGGGATCCCATTCCATTCTTGTCCTGATGCTGCCACTTGGACAGCCTGGTTAGCTTGGGCCAAATTTTTCACCTCCTTAATGTCATCTGCATAAAAGTACTCTCTTGTCTCCCTTGTGTAGTTGTTGTGAGTATTAAATGAATTAATATATGTAAATGGAGTCCGTGACTTTGTAAAGAGAAATGCTCAGGGCTGTTATTTAATATGCGCACATAGGCTCACATGGGTTAGGTTCATGAGCACACTCAAGAAGAAAATCATTTGACTATATTTACATGGAGCCAACCAACCACAGTCAACAGACTTGGTATTCTTCATCTAGCTTCCAAATGCCAACCATCAATAGGCTGCTTCAGAATCACATGCAGCCCTGGTAAAAACAGTAATTCTAGAACCTTCTCCCAAACTCAGACAGTCATAATCTCTGTAGTAAGCCCAAAAATATGCATGTTAATGGAGCTCTCCAGGTGATTCTGACATGCAGTCGGATTTTGGTACCACTGTGCTCCTTTGGACATGTCATACACATTTCCTGTCTACATCAGTCACAGGAAATAAAACTGTTCTGGCGTTACCTAAGGAGTCTCTGTCTTTCTTCCTGTCTTCTCAGGTACATACACACTATAAGATACAGAGTGACGTTCATCCACCAGACACAAAATACATCCACAAATACGCACAATACGTATATGTAGACACACAAAGCCACACATACAGGGGGAAAACAGGAAAGAGAAAAACACTAACAACAACAATAAAAAGAAGACACCTGATAGTAAAAGGCGTCAAGATTTTCTAAGTCTATAAAAATTTATGGTTATAGAAGGATACAGAAAATGAGGAAAAGAAGGAATAAGATGTTAAGAAAAAGGGCAACTGGTTCAAAACTAGAGAACCTCCTCTTTTGTGACTGCACAGTATGATGTCCTGAATCCTGCTACTAAACCACTCTCCACCTCAAAGTACCACTCATGTGTTTGTAATTCTGCCTCGTCCAGGAACTTAAGTGGCCCCCTACCTCCACGTCAAAGGACAGGGACACAGCGTGCTCAGCATAGCAGCCCCCAAACCCAGCACAGAGCCTGGCATACAGCTGCCTGTGATAAATGTGTGCTGAGCACACGCCAGGATAAGAAGAGGCAGGAGAGGAGGAGGGACAAAGAGTGCACAAAGAAGGAAACAGATCTGTCATCCCAGATCCCTGGTGTAAACTAACAATAAGCAAGCTTAAGGTAATGAGGGTCGAAGCAAAACAGAGAAAGTTCATGTCTCTGCAGGCATCATTAACTACATCACAGGGAGCAGAACCACCTAGGGAAAAAGAAGAAAAGCTCTCCAGATCTATGGTCAGGGGCTGCGTGAGAAAAGTGATCTGGTGCTATAAAGGCAGTTTGAAGTCATCGATCTGGCCTCGCCACCTCACTGCCTGACCCTCTCCAGGGGTCCTCACACCCACAAGATCCTACCCCACCCAGCCCCTACACACCTCTCTAGACTTTATCCCTCCAACCTCCACACACTTGGTGCTCAAATTATGCCACACTCATACAACGTGCTGTGTCATTCCTCTGAGCCTGTTTCGTGCAGTTAACCTCTACCTGGAATGCCCTTTCTATCTACTGACAAACCTGTTTATCCTTCTCAACTCAGCTCGGCTATGTCCTCCTCCTCCAAGGAGCCCTCAGGCTCCCATGACACCCAGTGCACTGAACCATCTTAGCCCTGTGCACACCTCTCATCCTGGTGCAATGAACTCCTCTTCCCCTGGAGAATAAATTCTCTCTCTCTCTACCCATAGCACCTAACACACTGCCTGAGCACACAATAGGTGCTAAATAAATTCTTGTTGAAATCGACTGAGCATTGGCAAGATTCCAGAACATAAGTGCTAAAAGACTTTGTTAAAAAGGGGAAACCGAGAGGCAACTTGATATACTGGAAACCCTGAGCGTGGAGGTCAGCGTTCAAACCAGTAGAACGACTTAAGGTAAGTGACTTAAAGACCCTGAACCTGTTTTCCTGATCTATGAAACAAGCATATTACCACCCAACTCCTACAACTACTTACGAGGAAGGCACCTACTATGCACCTGGCACACAGTAGGTGCTCTGTACTGTACTTAACTAGTGAGACTCCACCTCCCGCCCACATCTTCCTGTTTTTCAGTCTCCCATTTCCGACCGTAAGCTCCTCCAAGGCTTTTGCCCAGACCCCTAGACGACTGTACTGGACCCAGTTTATAAAGATTGCCTGGCTGGCCAGGAAATCCCCCTTCGGTGTCCCCAGGCCAAATCTGTGAAGAGAAAACTGAAGGCTCCCATGTCACGAAAACCTATGATCAAATAAATTACTATGCCTTTCCGCCTATTGATCTGCCTTTTGTCAACTGATTTCCAGTGAATCTTCAGAGAGCCGTGGGGAAGTTTTTCTTCTGCCCCTACAGGGCTCTGAATCCGAAGGTAAGAGTGAACCTATAGGGGGAACCTTCTGGCTCCCTCACAGGAACTGACTGGGCAGGAGTTGGAAAACCCATTTGGATTGCCATTTCCTCAACTCCCCGCCAATACTAAGGCGTCTGTTTTTACAGGCTCTTTCGTGGTGCTCTGGGCACATTCAACTTCCACTGCCGCTGAGACGGTCGAAACAGTTAGAGAACAGGGGTGGCAGCCGCCCGGGAGGCTGCAAGGCGCTCGCCCGCAACGCACAGGCGCGCGCGGCGCACCCGGCCTCCGGCCTCCCCAGGTTGGGCCTGGCAGCTGCGGGAAGGAGGTCAGCGCAGCCGCCACACTTCGCCCGGGCGCTAGCACCGGCCGGCCGTGCCGCCTGACCCAACCGCCGGCGACTCTCTGGCAGCGCCCAGAGACCGCCAGCCCCTGGGCCGCCAGTCGGCAGCGCCTTCTCCGCCCCGGGACCCTCGCGCGCAGCTCAAGTTGGGAGCTCCGCTCCGCAGGCGAGCGCGCGCCCACCACCCACACCCCACTGCCACTTACGCACACCGCGGGTCCGGAGATGCCCCCGAGCGTTTTAAAATCCAGAGACATCACATGGTAGTCACATCCGGCGGCTGTTACCTGCTCTCAGCACCCAGACCCTCGCCCTGGTTTCCCGGGAGCCCGGAAACCCTGCACGCGGGCTCCGCGCCAGAGAGCCGCCAAGCCGCCTACCTTGGGGGTCTGCACTTCAGGTCCCGTCGGCACCTCCAACTTCCTCTTGGTTACCCAGAAGAACAGCAGCACCGTGATCCAGAGCACCCCGAAGACTGGCAGAACCAGGCGACGAGTCAGGCGCCGCATGGTCCCCTTTGCCGCTTCCTCTCCGCGGCGCTACGTCCCTGGGGCACCCCCCGGCGGTCAGGGTTGGCGGGGCAGGAGTCCTGGCGAGCGCCTCGCTCTGGGGAGCGCCAGACCTAGGATCCGGGTGGAGGGGCGGCGGGATCCTGCAAGGCGCCCTTCCCACTTTGAAGAGAAGCTAGCCTGGGTGGGGGACGCGGGGCGACCCGAAACGTGGCAGGGAAGGACCGAGGGCAGCCAAGCTGGACACCCGCTCCAGCGCGAGAAGCGCGGTGGCTGCCGAGATGTTCCCCACGCCGCCACCGCGGCTGCTGCCGCCGCCGCCGCCGATAGGGAAACTGACTCGAGCAGCGAGAGGGAGGAATCCGAGGCTGTGCCAAGCACCCCGGGAGGAGCACGAGGGCGGAGGGAGTGAGCCGGGAGGGCGGGCCCGACAGACAGGCCGACTCGGAGCGAGCCCAGGTGGGAGTGAGCGGGGCTCTGAGAGGGGGCGCTACTGCCGCCCGGCGACCGAAGCGCTCGGTGCTGTTGCGGGACCGCCCGCGCCGAGCCCTGGGTGCAGCTCCCAGACCATCGTGGGTTGGGGCAAGGCGTGGGGGGAGCGGTGCACTTGGGATGCCCGCCACCCCCAGCTGCCAGCTGGGACCCAAGAGCCGGCTCGCGCCAGGCGGCGCTGTGCCTGAGAGGACTTTCCCGCTCATCGCGGGGGCTGCACGTGGCGCTCAAGCCGAGGTCCCACCCTCAAGGTACTTGTCCTACCACAGCCAGCGCTGGGATCCCAGGGTGCCGTCAGTGCTGCTGCCCCAACCCCGCGGTTCATCTGCCTGGCCACTGAGGGCCAAGGCCGCGTTCAGCCAACCCTGCAGGGTGTTTCTATGCCTGCCTGCAGGTGCCTGGTAACTTTTACTGCTTAATGGAAGGAAAGCTGAGCTGGTCTAAATTTAACTTTAAAGATATCCTTTAAAAAATTAAGGCGCAATTATCTCCCATGAAGGTTTTCTCTCCCTGTAAGCATCAGGGCTTTGTACTTTCAAAAAAAGAGATCCAACGTTGGAGCAACCACTTGGGATTCTTGGAAAGTGACCCTGGGCAGGGGGATACTGGGTGCACAGGGTGATCTTTCAAAAGCCCCTTTTCCCAAGGTCCTTTGGGAAGTGCATCCCCCTCCCACTTGCAGATTAAAACCGCTTGGATCTAGAAGCAAAGCAAATTCTGACTCCAGTTCCCATGTAGGCTCAAGTAGGCTGGAATCATGGCCAGATCATTGACCAGAGAGTACTGACCTAGCTGTCACACTCACTGTGTGAGTCTTGGGTGAGTCATTTACCTTCCCCCAGCCTTCGATTCCTCATCTGTAAAGTGGAGAGAAAATACCTCCTCTGACAAGCAAATATGAGTAGTGGTGAAAGCTGAATGCAAGGTGCTGGTGTTATCTGAGCACTCAAAGGGAGAAAACCTTGCTCTGTCTAGGGAGCAGAGGCAGCAGGAACCATGCCATTTTTGTTGGAGGGTTGCTTGCTTCATCCAGTTTCTTGGGGAGGTGAAAATGATACACCCACTGTGGCAGCCATCATCCTCCCTGCCCCTCTCTCCCCACAGAGCTCAGTGTAGAGGAAGCTCCCATACCTCTGTGCAGGTGAGACAGCTGTAAATCAGGGCTCCGGAATTCCTTCTCCAATAAGATGTCTCCCCAAAGACATGTACTGAGAAATGGAGGCATCTACTCAAAGCCTCCTGTTTTGGGTACCTTATCTTTCAGCCACAGGGAAGTCCTGCCTCACAACCCCAGAGAGTTCTTGACTGAGCTGTAGATAAGAAGTTTGGGGTTGAGAACTGCAGTTGAAATTAAACAGCCCAGAAAAGGTGAGCACTGTTGCCAGCCCTTTCAAGATTTACCTGCGCTCTAAGACCATCACACAGAACCCCGGGGTTGATCTAGCGTTTGCCTTTATCAGAACTCTGCACACTGAAAGATGGGAGCAGGCTCCCCAGCCAACGCTTTGGCCCAGTAAAGGGCCCAGGTAAATGACCATCATGGGAGGAGTAGGGGGAGCAGCAAGAGAACTCACCTCTGCAGCATCCCAAGCACCTTGGACCTCTTTCAGGAGCCTCACCCTGGAGCTGCAGGTTCGGGCCTACAAAGCATTTTGCTGCAGGCTCTGCAGGGGACCCCCCAGGCAAGCTGCTGAGCTGCTGTTGGCTCCAGACAGAAGCTGCAGCACAGGAGTCCATTGCTCAGTGCTTTGTAATACCGCTTCTGAGTAACAGATGGCAGACAGTTACACAAGAACACCGCCAAGCTTTTGAGATGGTGCAGCACCACCACACTGCTGAGATGCTGAGGTGCCTCATTCTGACTGTTTGGCATATGGGGAAACTGAGGCCATGGGGTGAAGGCAGCTCCATGCAGGGCCTGCAATGTCTCAGAGAGTGGAAATTTCCTTCCAACAATGACTTTCTTCTCAAATCGTTATTTTGTCCTCTACTCAAGTGAGGAAGACTTCCTGGGCCTATGGAAGCTGTCAAGGGAATCTAGTTTTGCTAGGTGTCATTAGCTGATCCAGCCTGAGATCGTATCAGTTTAGGTTGTCAAACCAGTAAATGTCATTAGGACTGAAGTAGATTTCAAGTGGGACTTCAAACATCTGGAAGTGAAGTGAGTGTCCATGTGCGGGGCCCAGTTCTGTAGGTCTCTCCAGGCACCCAGTCTATCCAGGGGTCCCCTATGCTCAGGAATAGATCTGAAACTCTTTAATAACCAGCTTTAAGCCTGGGCAACATAGCGAGACCTTGCCTCTAAAAACAACAACAACAAATAGCCGGGCGAAGTGGCATGTGTCTGTAGTCTCAGCCACTTGGGAGGCTAAGACAGGAGGATTACTTGAGCCCAGGATTTTGAGGCTGCAGTGAGCTATGATCTCACCACTGCACTCCAGCCTGGGTGATGGAGCGAGACCCTGTCTCAAAAAATGAATAAATAAAATAACAAGCTCAAGTAATGCAGAGTATGGCTGATCCCAACGGGGGATTAGCTATCATTGGCGATTAATCCAAGTTACTTTTTTCTTATCACTGCCAATATGGGGAAGAAAAGCTCCTAGCAAAAGATTTAACATGGCAGGAAATGAAAAAAATAAATACACTCTGAACTAGGACTCTCCTGGTGCCCTAAAACAGATCTACCTCCTCAGTCTTGATATTGTGGAACCAAGCTCCACATTTCTCTGGGTCTGTGTTTTCCCATCTGCAATGTCATGTTCTCTCAAAGACCCTCCCAGCTGACGCATTTAGGGTTCTGACCTTTCTTGTCTTGGATCAGGACCTTCTTTATCACTCCTGTTGTTGGCGAGTTCTGTGTAAGCTGTTCTGTCCTCACAGCCGAAGACATTAGAGAGCAAATTGGGTGCTGGAGCAGATGTGAGTCATTCATGTTAGTATAAAAACTATGGAATGAAACCCATTACGGGCCGGAAAGCAGTGTAAAGCAGCATATGGAGCAAATGCAAGCTGGAAGCAGGAGGAAGCTGTGAAGTCCGATGCATATGCTCTGCGGCAGCTTTTGCTGTGGATTCTCACACTTTGCTTCTCATTTCCTGTAGCCGTCTCCCCGTCATTCTCACTCAGCCCGCTGCAGAGGTTGCAGCCTTTGTTCCTTTTGCATCAGATTCTCCAAGTCCCTCCTCTCTGCCCACTGAGTGACTTCAGGGAGGCTGTGCGTGCACTAGTGACTGTGTGTTTGCGTCTTGCCATCTGCACACTTATTAGACCTGTCACAACCAGCGAGACACCCTCTGTGCCAACCTAATGAAATTTCGCCCACAGAGGCCCAGACAGTTTTCTGTTGAGGTCTTTACCTCTTCTGGGCCATAGGGAAAGGTAAGCGGTAGCAGGGCAGATTGCAGCACAATGAGAAGATGAGCCGCACACATGCTGGCCCAGCCCTGGCAGGGTTCCCCAGCAGCAAAAAGAGCAGCCGTGAAAATTCAAAGATCTGTCTGTCTTTATTCCACAGTTATACAGATACAGGTCTTTGGGCTGACTCCTGCAGTTGACTCTGTTCAAGTTCTCCACTGTAAATAATACGTCAACCCCCCTTTCCTCTGTGTTCCTCTCCATTTTCCTTGCCACTGTAGATCCTGTCAAAACCGCATGTCCCGGGTCTCCTGCAAGGCTTTCTTATAGAGTGAGTGATGGAATAGTTTAAACCACGTGGTCAATGAGGATGCGCTATTACCAACCCCTTACCTCATCTTTCTGCCACGTTGGTGCATCTTTGTCAAAAAAATAAAGCCAGCTGGATTTTCCTCTCATCTTTGACAGGTAGATGGGTGGCTTTATCTAAGGGATCTGACAGTCACCTTTCTGGATCTTTCTCTTTCCGTTAAACAACTCCTTTCACCAGCCCACTACCCTCAACTCCTCTCCCTCCTTTTATTCTTATATTCGATTCCTTGAAAGGGATCTGTATCTTTGCATTTCAAAAGCCTGCTTCTTTTACTGTTTGAAATGCCCCAAACTTTCTTTGTTCCTCACCCAAATGCCAAGTGTAAAACTTAATACTGCTACAATGATATGTCTTTGCTGGTTGTGTAAAGTGGTTTGATCTTCAGTGATGGTGCCCTGTGGCGATCTGAGAAATTTCCCCCACATCCCCCCACCCCCATAGAATATGCAAAGTTCTAGCATGAAGGTATGACCAAGTTTGCCTAAAGAAAAGTAAAAGAGACCTGCGCGGTGGCTCACACCTGTAATCCCAGCACTTTGGGAGGCCGAGGCAGGCGAATCACCTGAGGTCAAGAGTTTGAGACCAGCCTGGCCAACATGGTGAAACCCTGTCTCTTCTAAAAAATACAAAAATTAGCTGGGCATGGTGTCAGGCACCTGTAATCCCAGTTACTAGCTACTCAGGAGGCTGTGGCAGGAGGATGGCTTGAATCTGGGAGGCGGAGGTTGCAGTGAGCTGAAATCGCGCCATTGCACTCCAGCCTGGGCAACAAGAGTGAAGTTCCATCTCAAAAAAGAAAAGAAACGAAAAGAAAAAAAGAAAAATAAAGAAAGGAAAAGAAAAAGGAAATTATTTCCCTTGAATTATCTAGAGGAGACTCTGAAAGAGGGCAGCACAGGCGAAGAAATAGAAGGATCTAAGGACAGATGTCACTCCCCAGGTCCCCAATTTCAGACAGCCAAATCTGAGAGCCACCTGCATTATCTCTGACAAAGACAGTCTTTCCTGTTAAGCTTAAGCTGAGAGGCATGAGTGAAAGGTAGAAGTGGGCAGGAGAGCTCAGATCCAAGAAGGAATAGGGAACTGTGATGGGGCCTTTCCAGTCTGGATAGGACTTCAACAGCAAGAGGAGCCAAGCATACCCCAGGAGTGGATGTGGGACAATCCAGTATAACCTCCAGTGACCGATGGCAGATTTTGTCGTCAAGTCACTACTAGATATTGCACACTGAGCAGGGTGGCTTTATGCCCCAGTTTGCTTGGGAAAATCCTGGTTTATTCTGATTTTTCTGGCATAATTATTAATACTGCATCATTTTACTTTCAAGAAATTTCTATTTTAGACAATAAATTAGAGCCCACTGTAATGAACAGAAGGACTTCTGGTGATGGTTCTAGAAGGAAATTTGCTTAGATGAGTAAAAATGTAGGTTTGCTATTTAAGTTCTTTTGCGTGTGTGCTGAACTTGGGATACTCTAAATGTTCATGTGGGGCATTATTCTAAATAAACAATAGGCAAGATGATTATCCAAAGAACAGACAATTTGGACAAATGAAGCCAGCTTTAAGTAACTAAGGAAGTAATTAGGTTGCACATATTAGTCAATGACAGTCTTATCCTATCTACCCAGCTGAAGATGTTTTACCCACATTGCAGCTCACGAAAGCAGTCAGTAGCAGCACACTGTCTCTTTGAAGGGCAAGGGATTCCTGACACCAGACTCCAATCATTCTTCCAACAACCTCTTCCTCTCACTCATATACCTCCATGGGCCATGAAAGTAACATGAATGAGTGAAATGGGATAGGGTCAGGGGAAAAACAACATAAACACAATGACAACAACTGCTATTATTGAAACCGCTATTCAACCTTCATGTCGAGGACACAGTAGGGAGTAGTGGGGTCCACACTGGACTAGCAAGGAATCAGCTCCAACTCATCATTGCCAGTGCAAGTAAAGTGTTGCCAGAGTTTTCCAACCTCTCAGCAAAAGCCTAAGTCCAGATAACGATGTGAAACCTCCTGGATTTTAACTGTAATCAACCAATTCAATCACCCCCACCACCAGCCCACCAAAACATTGGATGAGCTAAATAAACAGGTCTGCAGTCTGAATCCAGCCTGCTGCTTGCCAGTTTGCAACCTCTACTCCAACCACCAGTGTTTCCATAAGTACTGAAGTTTTCCTGGTTTCCATTTTCTAATGTGGGAACAGATCTACCCAGCCAGGACGAACGGGAAAGAGTGCACCAGATTAAATTAGGAGGGGCCTTGGACTCTAATGTAGTTCAATCCTCCTCATTTGGTAAATGAGACAAGTGGCGCCCAGAGAAATTGCATGAACTGCCAACAGCAGAATGAGTTCATTGGTAAACTGTGGGCTATAACATATCTGCATTACCCAACACTGCTCCCAAGTGACATCCCTCACTAAGTTTCACAGGACAAGTGAATCAGGGAGCTGAGGCATTTCCACAGTGGGGTGGGGAGGCTGCTAAGCCCAGAAGTTTCTAGGTAATGAGCAAAACAATGAACAAAGACACTGTGACCAAGACTCTGGGCAATTTGCTGTGAGGAATACAAATAAATAAGGCCTATTCCAGCTCTTCCATAAGCTGGTGATTTGAACAAAGGCTTGAGTGTTAAAAGATCTGGTCCTTCCTCTTGGGTTTCTGTTGAGTAATGTTGAGTCTTAGATAGAGGCGCTTCAGTCCACCTGAGAAATAGCTACATTGCAACAGGAAAGTCATTTTTGCAGCTATGCACTGCACCTGTCTTCAGTTTCCCTCTCTAAGTGCTGTGCAAATGTTAATTAAACATAGATTATTTGAGAAGTGCTTTCAGCGTTTGAACTCAACTGGGCTGCATCAGATGATGATATTAATATCATTCCCCTGTTGGCAGAATGCTGTTTTTTAAAAAGAAAACTCTTTTCTTTTTACAGTTTTTGCCATACAGACAATTTATTTTGCCCATCCTCTGGCTATTTCACCTTTTGTGTCATCATTTTCATGAGACAAGTGAAAATAATATTTCTCTTATGCTCCAAAGAGCCAAATCCCTTTTTCTAGCTTGATCCGAAGAAGGCCAGTTGGAGCAGTAATGTGAAAACGCCTGATGTACAGTTCAAGTGCAAATCCTCAGGGAGAAATAATGCATCTCTTTGGGGAAAAAAATAGCTTATACTTATGAGGTAGGAGATTTTCAATTTATAAAGGTTTCCTATTTCTTTCAATTGCCAGGATAACTGCATTCCAAAAAGATTGGGCTTCTCCTGTATAAGACAGAACTGCTCTCTTAGATCTGGGATGTAGATTTAAAAATGATGAGTGACAAGCATCCTTCTCCATGCCCTGGACCACTGCCCTGGGGGTTTTAAAGCAGTGCAGATCATAGGGTTAAAATCCATTACCCAGAGAGATGGAAAAGTTCCTCTCAGTGATTTCTTCCCCCATCACTGCTCTCAGGCCTGAATTCCAAATTGATTTCCTTAATAACTATTAAAGATCTTTTTAATTAAACCAGGCATCCTCTTCCTTGGCAAACTTTTCTTGATGACATCTCTGGTTAATTAAAGGTTTAAGCTGCAAAGACGTATTACATAAGAACAAGGGAAACTGCTTTATGGTGTGCCAGTGAAGGATCCTGCTGATTCCTACTGCAGAAACGAAGGCTATGCCAGAGAGCTGCTCTTGTTTTCCTTTACAGCATTTCCTTTCTTTTAGAGGCCCCAGAAAGTGTTAATTCATAATAATAAAAATGGTTGGGTGAGTAGGGGTTAATTTTTCTGTTTCCTGAGGTTCAGTTTCTCCTTTCATGCTTGCCTGGTAAGTGTTCATTGAGTGTTCTTCATTAAAAAACATCACTCATTTTTATCACGATTCACTGATGCTGACAAAACATTTTTACCTTTTCATCCAAAATTCCTGAGGTAGTTGATACATTTAGTAATCAAAGAACAACGAATAAAAATCTCTTTTCACCCATCAATAACATGCAGCCACCTCTATAACAGAATGTACCAGGTTCTAACAAGAAGGAAAAATCATATTATATATATAGATATCTATATATAATATGATTTTGCACATATATATATATATATATATTTGTTGTTGTCATTGTTGTAAATTGCCCTAATTCATTTACCTTTTTCTTTTTCCTGGTTCAGTTTTTTTCTACCAGGACCCCTATTTTAAAATGGTAGAACAGAGTATGGTGTATAGATTGTAACTATGGAATAGAACTTTTCCTTATGAAAAGCTAAATATCTCTTAAATCGAGAACCAAATCCATCACCTTGACTTCGTTGTCATCATAGTTTAAAACACTGGGTCTCAATCCTAGATATACATTAGAATTATCTCTTGTTATTGCTAAAAGTCACATGCCACTGCCTCACCCTAAGCCTGCTGAAATTTTATAGATGATGTCTCTAGGAACCCAAGTTTGGGAACCACTGATCTAATCAATACCTTCAAGTCCAATCAGTTCCACCTGTAGGCCTTCCTGGAAATGGGAAAGATGGCGTACTATTTCAATATTTCAGACTAACGGACAAATCAGACTGTCAAAACAAAGCAAGGGAAAATAGAACCTCACCACTATTTCAGAGGAAAAGTGGTTCCAATTCTGATGAGACACCAAGGAGGAAATTTGAAAGATTTTCTTTTGTTTTCTTCTTAATCTGGAACCAGGAGCATAGACAATCCCATGTCATAATCAGTCACGTGGAGAGACCACTCACAGACTGTCATTGGTCACATGTTCTATAGCTCTACATCAGTGGTTTTCAAAACATTAGAGAGAACCAGAGTCATTGGAAGAATTTATTTTATAGGCCACTTTACTATAAAAATTTTCAAATATATGGAAAAATAGAACAATAGTATATTCGACACCCACACATGTAATATACCTAGATTCAAAAAATGTTAATGTTTTGCCATATATGTATGTGCCCACATATGCGTGGGTTTATAATTGCTGAACCATTGAAAGGTAAATTACAGATGTCATAATATATAACACTTAAATAATAACCCTAAACAACCCAGAAGTACTTCAGCATGCATTCCTCAAATTAATAACATCTGCCAACATAACCACAGCACCATTATCACACCCAAATGAATTTAAAATAATGTCCTATGATCACATAACACCAATTTTTAAGAAACTTTAAAAGGCAAAACAAAATAAAATAGCAAAGCTTCCAGGGTCAGATTCCTAAAATCTTTGATCCAGTTAGGTGATGCTTCGCAAAACACTACTGTACATGACTAACTAATGAAGAATGTGTCTTTCCAGTAACTGAAAAGAAGTTCATTTTTTTGTGTGTGCTTGAAAATTGCTTGGCTATTTGCATGGTACTTAACAGTCACAATTTTATTGGATGCTTTTAGCGATGCTACCCTAAGGGAGATAGAGTGATGATAAAACTGGGGCCCAGGGTTATTGAGACCAGCCCAGGTTTTCTAGGTAGCTAACAGTGGTGGCTGGATTCCAACGTTGGCGTAATGGAAGAAACACCAGGCTGGGAGTCTGAAACGAGAATTCTGGTTTTCTCTGTGCTCCCAACTCTGCCTATGTAACTTGGGGTATTGGACCAAACCTCTCTGGACTTTCATGTCTTCTTCTAAAAAGTGAAGAACTAAATCAGTGGTCTCCAAGAGACTTTCTATCTGGATCTTTCTTTCATTCAATACATTTCTGACTTCTTTACTAAAACTCTTCATTCATCTCCACTTGGCCCCATAGCAAATTTGTACAGGGGCTTATCAAGTCATGAAGGAAATACTCAATATTAGAATATTGGTGAGAAACACATGAATTTGACAAAAATCTTACCACTTGCTATGGGCAAGTACAGCAGAAGGCTGAGAGTCTGCCTGTGATGCTTGCTGCCTTCAGGTAGCCCATTAGAGAAAAGAGTGAGTCCCTACAGAGATGCAGGAGCCCAGGCCTCCTCTTCCTCACTCCCTTAAAAGAAAACTGCAAAAATCGAAGAGCACATCCCTGGCAAAGTCAGCAACTCCTAAACATAAAGGATAAGTTCCATTAACTACTCCCATTTCATTTCACAGGTGATCCTTGCTTCCCTAGCCTTCCCTGTATTACAAGAGCTCAGTGTTTCCCTAAACCTTTACCAGGTCCACTGACATCTCCCAGCACTGGCCCACCACAGACCAGGGGGCTGGTGGGTGAGGACCAGAGCTGTTTAAAATTATTCCCTTGGGGAGACTTTCATTTCAGATGTATTGTGTGAATTTTTTACAACCAGAACATAGTCATGCATTGCTTGTGTGATTAAAAATAAATAATTAAAACCCTTGACGGCTGATGGGTTTTTCTTTGGACTCTCAAACACAAAGTAATCTCCAGGGTGCAGCAAATGACCCTGCAGTTTTCACTAGTGTGTGGGGTGTGTGTGTAACAGAGAGAGAGACAGACACACACACACATACACAGAGAGAGAGAGAGAGAGAGAGAGGGGAGGGGGGAATTCGGGGCAGAGAGGTGGTATGAGATCCCATTTATAGAAACTGAATGGAAATGGCCCATTGATGCTAATACAGCAACGATAATAATGTGTAAGCCCTTAGATATAGATCATGTTTACATTAAGAGGCAATATGAAAACTAAGGTTAGAAAATCATGGTAGAAACTGGGACAGTAGTTCAAGGTGTGAAAGAAAGATGTGGAGTAAAGAACCAACTGTCCTACTTCATATTATCTCTCTCTCTCCTTTCTCTATGTATCTCTCCTTTCTCCTGGCCTCTCATGACCTCTTTTATATCGTCTCTCCCTACCAGACATGGAACCCCCTCATAACTTCACTCATGACACGCCCCTGCCACAGGTTCTCTGAGACAATAACAGTGCTCATTGAACAGGTTTCTTCTTCAAAAGTCCTCTTTTCTCACTAGGAAGTTCACCATCACCAGCTGACTGTCTTTGTCCTTTAGGGACAGAACTTGCCAACAGTCAAGATGATCACCTGAGACAAAGCTCGGCAGTCTCGTAGAGGGGAGTTAAGATCCAGAGCTTTTTCTCCACAAAGGAGTCATGCTCCTCAGGGAGGAACCCTCATCATGGAGAGCAGATCAGGCTGTGACCTTACAGATCACCTGGCTGATGCCCTGATTCTCCAGCCTGCCCTCAGGAGGTCTCTGGGTGGTCTGGCTTCAGTAACATCTCCCCACTCCTGGGCAGGATCAGCTGAGATGGTCACTGTCCCTCAAAACAATGGAGCTGGAAAGGACATGTTTGAAAACCTCAGGACTGAATAAAAGGCATTCAGAACAATGAAGGTAAAGAGGGGCCAGGCAATGCCAGACAAGGCGGTGCTGAACACAGTGTGGAGTCAGCTCAGCTCATAAGGACTAGAGTCAGAGGCTAGCGTTCTGATCCCAACTCTGCTATCAACTGACAGCAGACTTTTGCCAAACGACTGAATCTTTCTGGCCCCAGTTTCCCCAGTTTGCAGTTGGCCAGAGAGACCTCATTTTCTTCCCTGGGATTTGCTACTCATTAATTGTGTGACTTGAACACATTATGTAACCTTTCTAGTCTCAGTTTCATCATCTGGCATTAAGAGTATCTTTTTGCAGGGTTGTTGTCAGGCTTTAGAGATAATGTATACAAAGCACCTGGTACCGAAGGTAATCAATAAACTAGTCATCCATTACTGTTGCTCAGGACTATGTGATGAAGATGAAGCTATCACTTGCAGGGCAACCATCACATCATGTCTTTTGCATCTTTATACCCTCACATCTTAGTTACAATGTTGGGCATATTGAAAATGCTCAACACTATGGTTTTTCAACAACATCTTAAAAAGTGAGCATTGCCTTCCACTTTGGGACCCCTGCAAGAGGAAATACGAAGTGGGCTCTGGAAATAGAGCACCAAACCCACCCCTCACTGACTATGTCACTGCTGCAGCTCTGGTGGGCATGTGACTTTTGTTTGGCTGCCTCCATCTGAGCCACTTTCTATCTTGGGGGAATTTCCCCACTTTCATGAGAGACTGAAACAGGCTTTGCCAACAGAGTTGAAAAATACCAGCTACTTCCTTTCCTAGCCTTCCTTGCGGCTAAAGCCCAGATTTACACTCTGCCAATCAAGCCTTGGCACCAAACTTTTTACCTTAGAGCTTGTGAGACAAGAGAAGTGGGACTAGTGACAGAGTAAAGGTCTAATTCCTGGTGCAAAAGAAGCACAGTGTCTGCGGCAAGAGCAGAAGCAGCCCAGTGGAGTTCCAGAATGGAAGTGGCAGTGGTGCAGATACTGGCATGCAGTTCTCTATGAGAGTAGCCGTGGTTCCCTCATCACACCAGTTCAGCTGTCTGGTGTTAGGATCCCCTCTGGAAGCTTAGCCCTGGTTCTCTGTGAGCACCCCAAAATCTTTTTAATATTATGTTCCTGCTTTACCAGCCAGACGCATCTTCAATTGTTTGCAAATCAACATTTTTTTTTTCAAGACAGAGTCTAGCTCTGTCACCCAGACTGAGGTGCAGTGGGGTGATCTCGGCTCACTGCAACCTCCACCTCCCAGGTTCAAGCAATTCTCCTGCCTCAGCCTTCTGAGTAGCTGGGATTACAAGCACCTGCCACCACGCCTGGCTAATTTTTGTATTTTTAGTAGAGACAGGGTTTCACCATGTTGACCATGCTGGTCTCAAACTCCTGACCTCATGATCTGCCCACCTCAGCCTCCCAAAGTGCTGGGATTACAGGCGTAAGCCACCACGCCCAGCTGCAAATCAGCATTTTTTTTTTTTTTTTAATTCATCAAGATACCGAATCTCTCTGAAGCTCAGTTTCCTCATCTTTAGAAAGGGGTAAATTCTTTGGGTATAGGAGATAATGTATGTCAAGTGTCTGGCACCAGGGTACTCAATACATATTATTTCCCTTGAACACAAGCGCAGCAGCAGTTGTAACCCCCAATTACACTGCTGCATATATTCCTTGCTGACATTTGAGTACATGTGTGCCTCAAGGACCCATGTAATTCTAGAGAGTTCCCATTTTATTGGTTGGTTTTTCAGTTATAGTGAGATCAGAAGGCCAGAAATAGATCAGACCCCAGGTTTACATGTAGAATCATTCAGAAACATCAAAGAGTAATCTGTATAAACTGAATCCAAGAGGGGGACCAGCTCTGGCCCTCAATTCAAAAAATCACAGCTCACCTCTCCACATTTCCCTGAACCCTCCAGCCGAAACAGAATGACCCTGGCACAAATAAATGCTCTTTTAATGCTTTCAAGAATATAATTCTTTCCAGTTTTGAGATTTGCTAACACTGGAATAAGAAACAGCTGCAGAGTTATTATCTCTTGGCATCTCTTTGGCTCCCAGACTGGGTTTTGCCCTTGTGAAGGCCCCTGTGCTGCAAGGATATTGCCATCGGGTGGTGGTGAAGAGTCACACTCTCTGACTAGGGAGCCTCGGCCGGAATTCTAGGTAGCTCATAGCTAACTGCTGTAGACTCACCTTCTGGATTTAGAAATGGAATCTGTTAGCTGCAAAAAAGGAAAAACCCTCAAACTGGCTTATGCTAAAAGGGACAATTCATTAGATGCATGACAGAGTATCTTACAGTACCCAAGGGCAGTAGGATGGCCAGATCTTGAGATTTCCTGTCTCCATTTCTCTAGGACTACGTGCAGCTTGTCCCTAATCCTCTCAGCCACCCACTTCACCCTTTCCCCTGGATGTCCACATGGATTACTGTCCTCTTTCACCTTCCTGCTCTCTTTATCTGAAGTAGCAGCCTCTCAATCCCATCAATCTCTATTGCCTTAGCAGCTTTATTTTCCTTCGTAGCACTTATTATTGCCTGAGCATATAATATGTTTATTTATTTCTTGTCTCTCCTTTGCCTCACTAGCATGTAAATTCCATGAGGAAATGAACTTTGTTCTATTCACTATTGTATCATCTGTGCCCAGAAGAGGGTATGGCTTATAGAAGGGATTCAGTAAAACTTTTGAATAAGGAATGAATGAATGAATGAATGAATGAATGAATGAATGAATGAATGAATTCTCCTTATTTCTAGTCTTGTTCTCTGTTTCTGGGTTCTCATGGGAAAAAAAAAAAAAAAAAAAGACTGCCTAATACCAAGTCTCTGTGACTTCCTTTCTCACCTTATCCAAGCTTTCAGTACTAACTAATTTACTTTTTTAGTGTAAAATCTTGAAGACAGAAAGTATCTGATTGGCTTAGTGCAGCCTACAAAAGAGTTCCTTTGGAGTCCACTAGAAAACTTATGGTTCAAGAATAAGGCTCAAAGCACTTTTTGTGCTTTGACAGCCAGGACTATGGGAAAAATAATTTGCCTCCTTAAGTAAAAAACCATTATGTAGTTTATTTTTTGTATAAAATAAACTTAATAAACCATCAATAATCTTTGAAGAACCTGGACAATCACAAATTATTTTTGTTATAACACACATATACACACAATTAAGCAAAAAAAAAATTACACAAAACATACATGTCTGTGTCTTTCTTCCTGAATTCCCAACTGTTTCCATCAAAGCCCTTCTAAGTGGATCTTTTCAGGATCCCCGATTAGAAGGCTAGCCTCTACAAGGGGTCTGAACCCTAACTCTGCACTTGAGCCTTACCTGTGATTGACTCTTGATGCTGTGATTTCCTTTTTTCTGAAGGCAGCATTCCAGTATTTAGCTGCTGGTCTTCTGGTTGATTATAAGATAAACTATTTTCATCCATCACTGCCTCCACACCCATTATACGTGTTTTTTTCCAGTTAGCTTTAAAATGGGACAAAGCTTCTACTTTGCTGTAAAACTCTGCGTTTCTCTTTGACCCATTCCTCACCAAGAAGCAAATTATTCTAATCAGTTTTCTCTTCTGTTAAGCTAAGGTTGGGTGCAATCACTGTTGCATTAATTAATTAACAGACTATTGGTCTGGTTGCCCTGGCAATACCCACCAAAGCAGCAGAACCTTTCCAACAGGAGAGCACATCAAGCAGTCAATTAACTGTTTTCTTCACATGAAGAAGTCAAGTGCACAGAGCACCTGCTACAGAAATGGGCTCCCAGGGGATGCTTAAGAAACACTTGCTGACTGGCTGACAACATGTAGGCCGACGAAGTGGGTGCTGAGTCTGCAGCCTTGAACATCTGAAGGCGTTTAGAGCTGGTGACTGAGACACTGTCCAAGGGGAATAGCAGCCAGTGTGATTTTACAAGAGCCTCAGTGTGGTACCAATCCCTAACAAATAATCTAGAAAAGCATGGAAAGAGGGCCTACAAACCCTTAGGCAAGGCCAAGCTGCCATGGGGAGGAAAACCAAACGAATTCATTTCCTGGTCACTTCCACTACCACCTCCCAAGTCCACAAAGAAGAGTCTCCACTTGGGACCTTGGTGTTGGGGGCTCCACCATAGCATTGTTCCTCCGTTGCAGGGCATTAACCTGACTCACACTAGGTCAGATGTCCAATCAGGAGAATCTCCCCAAGTCAAGTGTGAATAATAGAGAATGCCACTGTATACATACACACAAGAACTAGCTTTCAGCTTGCTTACAGATGAGCATGATATTTCCAGTTCATTTCTTCCAAGGCTGTGTTCTTGGTTCCTTTGGGAAAGTTGGGTCTTCTCAGGCACATCCCCAGTTCAGGATGAAATGGTTTGCCCCATTGCATGTTCAATCACCAACTGCTTCTCAAATTTCTTTTGAATATAGAGAACAGAGCGAGAGATACATTTAAGCTAAGCTAGCCCACTTAAACGAGAGTTTATTGAACAGATACAGAATTCACAGTTATTTGACCCAGTCAGGCAGGCCTCTTGGAAACAGAATCCAAGAAAATGGCAGGTACAGGGCCCAAGCCACTGTTCTCCCTGATGCAAACAGTCCTGCATTTCTGCCTCTCTCTGTCCTGGGCTATCTTCTCTCTGCAGATCTGCTTCCTCACCCCTCATTTCTGCTCCCATAACTTCAGCTTGGGCTTGCCTTAGAGCCAATTCTGGCCCCATTTCTATATATGCCTTAGGCTCAGATTCTGATAAATAACTCTCCTAATCCCTCACTATTCCAATTTCAGATTTTAAGAGAAGAATCTGGATGGATTACTTCTGCTCAGGAGACTGCTCTAGACCAGGCAATCATATGAGAAATAAGGCACAAGAGCACATTGCAGTTATGACTGCCTTGGACAATCTCCTTAATTGGGGCTGCTGGCTATTACCTGGGAAGGAAGCTTGGTTGCGGGTTCAGGAAACCCCGCCTATGTCAATGGCAGCTTCTGGGATTAGAATCTCTTGCCCTTTT
The DNA here is from genome assembly GCF_003255815.1 of Theropithecus gelada. Lineage (NCBI taxonomy): Eukaryota > Metazoa > Chordata > Mammalia > Primates > Cercopithecidae > Theropithecus > Theropithecus gelada. Next base: position 51,546,928 of record NC_037681.1, read on the forward strand.
CTCCCTTCCTTCCTTTCTTTCTTTCTTCCTTCTTTCCTTCTTTCCTTCCTTCCTTCCTTCTTTCCTTCCTGTGTTTTTTTTTTTTTTTTTTTTTTTTGAGATGGAGTTTCACTCTTGCCCAGGCTAGAGTGCAATGGTGCGATCTCAGCTCACTGCAACCTCCGCCTCCCAGGTTCAAGCGAATCTCATGCCTCAGCCTCCCGAGTAGCTGGGATTACAGGCATGCACCACCGCGCCTGGCTAATTTTTGTATTATTAGTAGAGACAGGGTTTCTCCATGTTGGTCAGGCTGGTCTCGAACTCCTGACCTCTGGTGATCCGCCCACCTCGGCCTCCCAAAGTGCCAGGATTACAGGTGTGAGCCACTGTGCCCAGTCATTCTCTTGACCCTTTTTATTTCCTGTAGGCTCTGGGTACTGCTGCCCTTCATTCAATCCTTCTTTTTCCGTGTTTTTTTCACCTTTTGAACATCCTTTTCTGGAATGTGTTCTTTATTTTCCCATCACCTCCCCGCTCCAAGCCATATCTACTCTTACATTCTACTGTTAGGTTTCAGTGTTGGATGGAGGGTATGTGATCTCAATCGAGAAACTCTACATCTCTCACCCCATCCGTTCCTCCACATTCCATTTACCTAATCACAGCAGTCACCGTCTCGCTCTCTGAAACACTGTGTCTTCAAAATTCTCATCGACATAGTACTCTAGAGCCATCTGTCTCCTGAAGTCTGTTCCAGACTTTACAAAATTTACTTTCTTAGAATATTTTGAGGACCTAAATTTACTGAAGATAGTTGTATTGCAACTAATCAGTATAGTTCCTGAGTCCAAGTTAAGCCATGAATTAGTGTTCCCAAAATTTTCAATTCTGACTTATTAACTAGAGACCAGTTGCCTAATTCTGATTCCCAGGATGTAATGAAACCAGATGCTTTCTCAGTGGGTCCAAAATGAGAGCCCCAACTCAAAGTAAAAACTGCACATTCTTTATCCACCATTACTCCTTTATTCATTCACCAAATGTATACTGAGCACCTGGTATGTGTTAAGTCTTACCAGCTAAGGTGAAGAAGACAGCGCAAACAAAACAGACAAAGGCTTGCTCTTGTGGAGATAAACATTAATGAAATATCTGTATTACTGATCTCAATCCAGAGACCCTATACCTCTCACCCCAACCATCCCTTCACACTCCACTTACCTAGTCACAGCACTCAACTTCTTGCTCACTGGAGAATATTTGTCTCCAAACCTCACAGTGACATTGTACTTTACACCATCTGTCTACTGAGCTCAAGAGGAGACTTTCCCGAGTAAGTGTACTCAGTGCTGAAAACAAAGTTAGCTAGTCTAGCAGCTGGGATGGGAAGAGAATTCTAGGCATATGCAAAGGCCCAGTGGCCAGAGGAGGCATGTTGCATTCAAGAAACTGCAAGGAGACCTGAGTGAGAGGCCATAACGCAAGATGAGACTGGAGGAGGGGAGGCAGCCAGACCCAACAGAGCTCTGAAGGTCATGTTAGGAGCTCTAGGCTTTACTCTAACAGCACAGACATGCAGTGCCGTTGAAGGGTTTTAAGTGGGAGTGCAGGCGAGTAAGGAGGCATGATGTTATCACACTCCTGTGTTCAAAAGCCCCCTTTGGCTGCAAAAAAGAGCAATTTTCTAGAAGGAGCTAGAATGGTGTAGACAGGCCAACAAGAGACTAGCTTTTTGGTTAATAAAAGCAAGATAATGGAGCCGGGCCTGGAACAATTGTGGCTGAGATGGGAGAAGGGGATGGATTTGTGAGATATTACAGGTAAAACCATCAAAACTGCTGAGAGAGCAAAGGCAAATAGAAAAGAAATGATAGAATTAATCCATTTTAAATGACATAGAGAAACTGGTTGGAGCAGAGGGCAGTGTTAGCTTCAACTGGGGAAGGCTTCATAGAGAATATGGCATTCGAACTGAAAGACAGTTAGATTTGGACATGCTGGAATGCGGGGAGTTTCTAACTTCCCTTAGGAATATGTTTGAAGGCTCAGATGATAGACTGTTGCAGTCGTGTACTTTATACATAGCCCTCTAATTGCCATGAGCAGTAAAACTTGAAAAAAATAAATCAGGTAATACTGAAAGAGTACAGAGGTACTCATTTGATATCAGTGTGTGTTGGTTACCTCTTTTGCCACAGGCATTGTGAGTAAACACAAGTTGACACCACAGAGGCCATGCCCTAAAAATGCTTATGGTCCAAGCTTATTGATTTGCAGCCCATGAAACAGTCTCTAAAAGCAGAATTTGAAAACCACCAGCATCAACAACACCTGGGAAACTTGCTCAAAGTACAGATTCCCCGACTTCTCCCAAGACCAACTGAACCTGGCTCTGTAGACCAAAAGCCCAGAGTCTTCCTTTAAAGAAAACTCGGCCGGGCGCGGTGGCTCAAGCCTGTAGTCCCGGCACTTTGGGAGGCCGAGACGGGCGGATCATGAGGTCAGGAGATCGAGACCATCCTGGCTAACACGGTGAAACCCCGTCTCTACTTAAAAAAATACAAAAACTAGCCGGGCGAGGTGGCGGGTGCCTGTAGTCCCAGCTACTCGGGAGGCTGAGGCAGGAGAATGGCGTAAACCCGTGAGGGGGAGCTTGCAGTGAGCTGAGATCCGGCCACTGCACTCCAGCCTGGGCGACAGAGTGAGACTCCGTCTCAAAAAAAAAAAAAAAAAAGAAAACTCATAGAGGGTGCACATGCCTCCTCAAGCTTGAAAACGAGAGTGAGAGATAGGGAAAGAAACAAGTATTCTAAGAACAACCATGTTCAATATGTACATTTACATATTATTTTAATTCTCCCAATGACATACTATGTTTATAATAATATTATTATTATTGTTATTGTTATTATTATTGTTGTTGTTATTATTATTATTATTTTGAGACAGGGTCTCAATCTGTTGTCCAGGCTGAAGCTCAATAATACAATCATGGGTCACTGCAGCCTCCATCTTCTGGGCTCAAGCCATCCTACTGCCTCAGCCACTCAAGTAGCTGAGACTACAGCCACATGCCACCATGCCTGGCTAAGTTTTTTTATTTTTAGTAGAGACAGGGTCTTGCTATGTTGCCCAGGATGGTCTCAAACTGCTGGACTCAAATGATTCTTCCGCTTGGGCCTCCCAAAGTGCTAGGATTACAGGTGTGAGGCACCATGCCCTGCCTAATGATTATATTATTATTTTTATTTGATAGATAAGGAAACCTTGATACAGAGAAGTTAAGGGGTTTACCTAATGATATAGCTCAAATATTACAAAGTAGAGATTTTTAAGGTGAGATCTCCTCTCTCACAAAATAAATTTTTAAAAAAGTATATGGTCTAGCACTCAAAAACTGAGAGCAGACTGCTATCCTTTAGTTCACCAAGAGAACAACATTGGTCCACATGATGAAAATGTCCCCAGGGAGATCTATTTGGATTTCCCCAACACAAATAATTAGGTATAGTTTCTATGATTGTCTCTAGAACAAGGGAAAAGGAAAGGAGAGATGGAGCAGAAAGAAGAGGCGGAACTGATTTCCAGATTGGGCAACTGAGCCAGGTGGAACTGAACGTCACCAGAAGAGTCACACAGGAAATTTACATGGACTCACGTGGCAAAGTCATTGATGTGCATGGGGAACCACCCCTCTATCTCAGAGACTCAGCTGGAATTCAGTGGGCTTGAATCACGGACCCAACAAAGCCACTTGTAACAGGGAGAAACAGCAAGCAAAAACATCAACACCCTTTCTTCCTCCTCCACTGCCATTTAAATATAAACTTCTAGGTCAGGCGCTCCCTGGTTTTTCCTGGATTGCAGACCATACCCAGCAAAGCAGATGCAAACCCAGAGAACCAAATCTGCAATTAAGCCATTGGGAGTTTTGTGGAGAGGATTGGCAGGTAGAATAAACAGGCCCCAGGACTGGAACAGAAGAGAGTGGAGGTTTAATTCCGTTGTGCTGGGGAAGATTGGCAAGCAAGTCCCAGCTGAAGCAGATCATTGCAGTGGAGATAAAATATTTCATAGGATATTTTCAGAGGGAAATGCATGCGGAGGAAACCATTCCAATTTTTTTTTAAACAATCTTTGCATTAACAAACTACGTAGGAGCATGTGGGTAATTGATGCATATGCATGAGAGCATAATTAAGAACTATAAGACCTGGAAGATTTTCAAGCTCTATGGCAATTATAAATCATGAAAAAATATCCTTCCTTGGGGTTTAGGGCTATTATTCCAGCATCTCCTCTCATTATGGTAGCTGGAACTTACATAGTACTGTGCAGAAATGGAATAAACAAAAGGAGAGCTGTCATAAACTAATAATGATTCCTGGCTTTGTGCTTTGCTAAGAGTCTTCTCACACGTTATCTTATTTGATCTCTATATGTATCAGTTTCCTTTTGCTCTACAACAAATTACTACATATTTAGAGGCTTAAAATAATATAATATTTTTCTCTTATAGTTCTAGAAGTCAGAAGTCCCAAATGAGTCTTACACGCCAAAATCAAAATGTCAGCAAGAGTGGTTCCTTCTGAAGGCTCCAAGGAAGAACCTATTTTTTGCCTCATCCAACTTGCAGTCCTTTACTTTTGGCCTCTTCCTCCATCTTCAAGGCCAACAATATAACATCTTCAAGTCTCTCTGTTTCTGTTATCACCTCACCTTCTGCCCCTCTAATCTGCCTCCCTCTTATAAGGACTCCTGTGATAACATCAGACCCACCTGAGTAATCCAGGAGAATCTTCCCATCTCAACATCCTTACCTTAATCACATCTGCGAAGACATAGCCACAAGTTCCAGGGATTAGAACATAATCATCACTGGGGGCCATTGTTCAGCCTACAACACTACAGAAATCCTATGAAGTAGATGCATAAATCCAGTTTTTCAGATGAAGAAACTAAGATTCAGAGGGCTTCTTAACTTGTGTCAAGAACGCTTGTGGCCTGTGTTGGGGTAATTTTATGTGTGTGCCCCTTTAATATTTATGGAGCGCTCCCTCTGTGGTAGACACTGCACTACACAGAGTAAAGTCTACCTTGAGGAGCTTCTATACTAGTGAAAAAAGTAAACAGTTATTTACAAATTCACTTAGATATACACATACTTGTGTTGTAATGGAAAGGAATGGGGTATGAGGAAAGAAAAATAAAAGAGCGGTCATTTTGTAAATTTAAGGGTAGGGAGGTCAGGGAAAGCCTCCTTGAAAAGGTGGTGTTTATGCCAAGACCTGGAGAAGCATAGGAGTGGACTGTCAAAAGGAGATGGAAGAGCATTGGATTCTGAGGGAACAGCAAGGGCAGATACCCTTGAGTGGGGAGGAATGTGCAACTTCAAGATGAGCAGCATGGCTGGAGTATGGTGAGTAAATGTCATCTCCTCCTGGAAGCCTTCCTGGCCCAGGGTTGTGAGCTTTCCTTGGGTTTGCATGACTCCTGACATTCACCCCTTATCTGATCACTGCACTAATTCTAACTCCCTGGATATTTGGGGCTCCTTGAGGCTCCTTGACTAGACTGGGAACCGCAGAGAGCCAGGATGGGGTCTATTCATCCCTAAATGCCAGTCTTGCACAGTTCCTGGCATAGAGTAGGTGCTCAATAAATACTCATTGACTAAATGTGTGAATGAACAATATGCAGATGCCGCCTTCCATAAAACTCCCTGTGCTCAAGTGTAATCAGGCCACAAAGTGACTGATACTTACAAGTCTGCTGGGCAGAAAAAGCATTACTCCTTATTTTTCTCAACAACTGATCTGATCTCCCTCCAAGCCTCCCCTCCTCTTCTCAATCCTGCCCTCCATCTGTTAGACAGTGTGCAGGGAAAGAAAATATTTAGTGAATCCAATTCAAATTTTAGTTTATCTATTAGCAGCCTCTTTACATAACTTCACACTCTTTCAGTGTGAAGTTTACTCAGTCTTTCCGATTTCTGACCCTTTCTCACCCAGGTGGAAGCCAGGAAAACGAAGAGGGTTCTTCAGCTTGTGCTGCAGCATCCCCCAAAGCCCCTGCCCAATACAAACTTTGAATTCTTCCATCTTTGAATGAAAGCTGTTTGGAGACAAGAACTGTGTCCTATCAGGTACTATGGATAGTAAAGAAAGTATGGAATGAATCTCCCTTGTTTATTTCCTATGTTATCAATATTATTATTAATTATGAGTAACAGAACATATCCCAAGAGAGTCGGCACCTTGGGACTAACTAGTAAAAAAGATAAAAAATGGCTGGCAAAACAATTTTTCTTAATCTCGTTCCCCTTACCTGTAAAACAGGAGAGTAAATACTGTCCTGTCCTACTGGGGAATATTCTAACTGGGTTCAGTTTACAAAATCATTGCGAAAAAAACATGTTGAGGAGGGAAGATTTAAAAATACAGAAAAGTAAGCACGACCACCCAGCGCCCTACCCCACTGCACCCAATATGATTTATGCTCCCAACATTGTAATTTTGCTATAGATCAAGAGCCATCAGAGTCATAGCCCAGTGATTCCCCCCAGATTTCTAGAACTTTCATGTCTTCTGATCATGCCTCCATCTCCAACATTGACTCTCAATCTTCCTGGTTTTGTTACCTTAAGCAATATACTTTAATTTTCCCTGCCTCAGCTTCCCTACCTCTGTCACTATTGTTAGCAGATAACTAAGTGAACCTGCCATGACACAGGTCAGAGGGTAGTTATTCAATGCACGTCAGTTGTTTCCAGGTTGGAAAACCTACCTCCTCTGCACTCAGGCCATGTTCCATGAATTCCTTCCTCCAGCCTCTGCTCTGGGCCTGGAAGGCCTTGCCATCTGAGACTTCTCCAGGAATCCTTCCCCTCTTCATAAGCCCAGAGCAAGTTTCTCTCCAGAAGCCGTGTCAGTATTAATTCTTCAGCCCGCACTAATATCTTCCTTGCTAAACGCTCACTGCATCCATTCTAAGCAGAACCACACATTTCAGGGCTTAATTCTCTTCCATTAGTTCCACATGCCTTGTTTCCTCAACTCGCTATAAAACTCGTGAGGACTATGTCCTGGACATCTTATTGCAGAGAAGCCTGGGGGAGCCTAATCCCCACTCGTTGACTGGCAGTATTGTGGATCCTTCTGTCCTGAGACCCACAAACTCAAACAACAGGCTCACAACATCAGAGTCCATCAGCCTTCAATCAAATGGGCTCCGAAAGCAGTTGGAGGCCTCTCTCGAATGGAGAAGGTGGTGAGAAAGCTGATTTGCCCGTAAGTAAATAGCTGTTGTAATTATGGAAGATTATTCTCAACAGACCAGCAGACGGAAACCAATTTGCATAACAGACGCGGTTATTCATGGAAATGTTTGTGATTTGTCTACCAAAGCAGATGAAGACCCTAAATTAATGTGTGTATGCCAACGCCAGTAAACCAAACACTCGCTTCTTTATCCTCTTCTCTACAACATACACACATTGCCCTTAGGTTGAATTCAGCATCTTCAGATCCACTTTCAGGATTGAGGGAAACCCTAAAGAAAGCCCAGGTTCCAGGGAGCAGGGCAGGAGGAAGCACGCAGACTCATACAAACTACTCAGCATTTTCCATTGTGCTGGAAGCTCGAGGTTGCCACTGCCTTTCAGATGGAAATCTCGTAAGAGTCTGGTGTGTCCTGGAAACCTAAGACACATCTTACAGCAGGATGGAACAAACCAGAACTGACAGAATTTGTCTGGTAAGCTCTGAAACACTAGTTTTCACATACTTCAGAATCACCGAAAGAGCTTTTTGTGAAAACATGGATTTTCGTTATCTTGGCCCCAGAATTTCAGATTTAGTGCTGAATTAAGGTGCTTCCCTGCATGCCCAGGGGACAAGCTATTCTAAAATGCAACCAACACAAAGTTATCTGTAAACCTGAGAAATATGACATGACACGAAAGTGCAATGTGTTCAAATGAAGCCAGGGATCTATGGATCCTGGAAGCTGATTGGACACAAAAAGGTGTCCAGGCATCTTACAACATGTAAATTTACCCAAAGGCATTGAGTCAACTCTTTTAAACCAAGTACTCAATTAAGTTAAGAGCCTGGTTTTTAAGCCAACTGGCTCCTTTGTAGACCACTTTCCTTAGGAATGGGCTTTAGTAGTGAGAGCTCTTACAAACAATTAAGAGACCAAGCTACAATGAACAAATAGATAATCTCCAAATGAAACTTCTTAAATATGGGGTTTTAAGGGGGAATTCACACTTGAACAGAAAGACCTAGGGTTATCTTTAAGGCTTTGTTTCTTCTAAAGATTAGCTCTTAAATGCCTATTAACAACATTTAATTGTTTGCTTACTTAAAAAAAAAAAAAAAAAAGTCTTTCTAAGGAGATGGGGGAAAGGTTTCAGTTTCAAAATCCCAAACTCTTAAACTCAAAGGATGGCTCTGCTTAAGCCCCATACATACTTTCTACTGTTTCTGGCTTAAAGTATATTTACATAAGCCCCCATGGGCTCCTGGCAACATTAAAGGCAGCAGCTATTAGTTAAATAAACCAACACATGTGGTGCTTTAAGGGCAGGGCAGTCTTCTGGAAGCACTTAGATCAGGCCTAATGGGAATCCACACTCCTGATAGGGATTAACTGTCTAAAAGGAAATCTTCCCAGGAGTAAATTCTGCTGTGGGAGTGGCTGGGAGTGAGCCACTCGGAAGCAAGCATTCGAGAAATGCAATCAACATAAAATGATATTTAAACTCGGACAGGGTGGACTGCCATGAAAGGGAGATGTGTTGAAATGAAGAAGGTGATGTCATGACAAGCACAAGCAGATGGATGAAAGGAGCTGACAGCTGGTCACTATGGAGTCTTCGAAAGCAGAGCCCATTGAGCTTGTGGAGGGCTGGCCAGGGGAGGAAGGCTGTGCACATCTGGCAGCACAGATTATTCATCACTGTTCTGCAGGGGATCAGGCTTGTCTCACTCCTGGGTCCTTAACACTGTTTAACCATCTAACAATGTGATTGCTTTTCCAGGTACCCAGGAATGGCCCTTCTCGGAGGGCAGACATAAACATCTGGTCATTTTAAAGGGGCATCCTTCATTGAGGATTGATTGATACATTACAAGGACATGAACAGGACCAGTGGGGACCTAGTTTTCCAGAGGCTGGTCACTTCTGGGTGCCCTGATCTGGACATTTGTGAGCACCTGCGCCTTGAGCTCTGAAGTCCCCATCACAATATGGCCCCTCAGAGGCTCAGTGGGATACTAGACTGCTTCTCTTCCCCACCTCCCTACTGTCTCTTAATAAGGGTGGGGTTATTTCTATACTCCCAATATGCTTTGTCTAAAAAAGCATTTGAATGCATTTAACCTATTTTGTAGAAAGTTGCAAAGGCAAGAGAAGAAATGCTGAGCACATCCAAGAAATGACCGGAAATTGGCTACTGAGACCATTTGGCTGGGCAGGATGAGGATACAAACATGAGATGAAGGGAAAAAATTTCAAATATGAAACGTGAGTGCAGTAAGCATCTGAGAATCCTATTCTATGGCTGAGTTTTCTCCCCTGTATTATGAAGGTGGAGAGACTTAACTGATTTAGGAATAGCTGGCCAGGACTAGTTCTGCCTTCCTATCTCCCAAGAGTGAGCAGCCACAGAGAGCACTATTCTGCTCTGCCTCTCTGGAGGTGTGCTCCTCCCACTGTCCCAGGGCCTCTTTCCAGGCTGGGCTGCATGGCTGACAGGGTTTGGAATCATCAAGCCCACATGCCCACTTGGTTAACAGACCTAATGCAATATCACTTACTTGGTTCTATCAGTAATAAAAACAGCATTTGGACTTTAGTTTTATGTCTCAACTTATTATGTGTTCTTTACCACCACACACTCTTAGGAAGAGATATGTGATTTCTTGAGGAGCCCAACAGGTTTTGTGGAAAGATCTCAGGGTTTGAAGCTAGGAGTCCCATGTTTGAATTCTGACTCCATCACTTCCTAGTCTAGGAGCTTGGGCAAGTCATTTAGCTCAGCAGTTCTCCATGGGTGGTTTTTGGACCTGGTATTCCAGGATCCTTTTGGGGGCCTGTGAGGTCAAAACCGTTTTAGTAATAGTACTAAGCTGTTATTTTCCTTTCTTGTTTGTTGGCATTTATGCTGATGGTGTGCAAATTGAGGCAGTGGAACCACACCATACTAGTCATTTTGTTCTCTACCACCACTCACTTGCAGGAGAAAAAAAAAAAAGCCAATTTCATTTCAGAATGTCTTCAATGATGCAGTAAAAATGATTAATTTTATTAAATCTCAACCCCTGAATACACGTCTTTTCAATATTTTCTGTGAGGAAATTACACATAAAGTGAGCAATTTTGTAACAGAGTGCCTCTGTTGAGAGCCCTCAGGAACAGCTATCCTCACCACCTAGGGGACAGATTTCCAGCAAGTTCTGCAGCATGGCACCACAGTGGCTTCCCTGCCATTCCATGAACCACACCTCTGCCATCTGCAGTCAAGTCTGGATCAGCTCTAAGTAAAGGGCAGGGACCTCTTTCCTTGTCACTCTATCTCAGCTGTAGGATAGTGGATGCCCCTATATCTGCTATTATATTGTTTAGTATCCCCCTTACATTTTACTACCTGATCCCTCATTACTCCAATGCTCTGTGTAACTTTAAAGTCTTTATACTAAACTTCCTTGTTCAACTTCCTGTGTGGTTTCTCTCTCTTGATTGGACCAGGTTGATGAGATGGTTTCCTCTACAAGGAGATCTACCATCTACCAATAAGGTGGTTTCCTCTACAAGGAGCCTCCAGGACGTCCCTGTCCTGTGTCCAGCAGTGCCCTGAATGTTCATTAAGATTCTGTGGTAGCAAAAAAGGGATTTTTAAGGCACCTGCCCAAGGGCCTGGTCTTGCATAGTGTGAACCTGGGTGGAGAACACCTTGTCTCATTCACCGAAGGCCCCATTTGCTTCTTGGGCCGTATCTCTTGTGCCCATTTCTTCTCACAAGATTGATGGAACAAAAATGCCTTCCCAGCTGCGTGGGAAAAAAACCAAACCTGGATAGTAGCTCTGAAATTGGCTAAGCTTCTTCTTTCTTCCCCTACCTCTCTCAGGTCCTTCCTGATGATGAATAGCTAGAGTGAGATAGCTTGGCTGACTTCGACACTACAAGCTGCCCCTCTTCCCTTCACATTCTCTACCTGGGCTTCATCTGGGTCTCTGACGGCATAAGGTGTTGCAGCCATGAGGATGGGTATTGATGGCAGACTTGATTGGAAAGACACCTCCCAGGGCCTTCTGGGATTCTGAGAAACCAGAGAAAGCCCAGGCAGAGTAGGTCATGAGGGCCTGTCACTGCACCTAGAGTAGGTCACTTATTAATACATTCTCTGAACTTCTTCCTATTTCTACTTGTGCCAACATTTCTTCTGCTAAACTACCAGCTCGACTTCTCCAAAATGCCCTATGTCCTATTACAACCACTTGTCTTACAACCACCTATCACTCTCCTGATGAGTTCTAGTGTAATGCTCTGTCCCTTTCCCACGCTGCTCCTCCTCCCTAGAGCATCCTCCTTTCCCTGGATACAGCTAAGCCTTCAGTCCAGCACCACATCCTCTGGGAACTCTTCCAGGACTCTGAGGCTGATCTGAGCACCCCAGGTGTATTCCTCACACCATGAACTGGGCACCCAGACTGCCATCTCCTTAAAGACAGGAAATGAACTTTCATCTCTATGCTAGGATCTAGCTCAGTGCCTCTGTGACTATATTTTTTAAAGGAAAAAGTACATAAATAAAAATAAAATAAAATAAAAAATAAAGGACTACTTGTCTTATCTGTGCTTGAAGTTGTTCAATGCATGGCTTCTGTTAAGAGAGGTTGGCTAAATGTCATTAATACTAATGAAGAAACCAAGGCACAAAATGTTTAGGTGACCTGCTTAAGTCACACAGCCAATAAGTGATTGAGGCTGGACTCTAACAGGTGGTTTCTCATGGATGACATTTGGAGGAGCTACAGGAGGGTGATGTTCTTGGAATATAGATTAGGCTGGCCAGGAGGGCATGAGAGTCTGTCAGGTGGTTGCTAAAATTACTTCACTGTCTGTCCTTTTAGGACTAGGGAGGGAAAGCCAGGGAAACTGTCCTTGGCATGTGGTCGTAGGCATTGCTCAGTGTTCTCTTTGGAGGGTGGTCCATTGTGATGAGGGCTGGTGGGAAGGGGGACTAATGGGCCTTATCAGAGGAACCAGCAGGGACCCCCTCCCCCTACACCCTCACACACCTGTAGACACAACACTCACATCTCAGAAGCCACGGCAGACAATTGGAAGCAAACAGCTCTACTGCCCTGAGCTCCAGCTCCCAGGTTCTGGCCCCAAGTGTCATGAGGGGAAATGACCTTGCTGTAATGGTATCCTCCAAATCTACTACCAATGAGCTGTTCTGGTCACCAAACAGATGGGCTCAGAGACCAAAGGAGCTGAGATCACATGGGTGATAGGCCAATTTAAAACCATAGCAAGAAGCAAGGGGAGAGGGACAGGGTAAGACAACACACTTAGAACATTGTACTAGAGGACAGAAGGAAAACATATGTCACCTGAGTCATGCCGTGCTCACATGTCTTGAATTCCACCAGCACTTTCTGCTCATGGTGTAATTATAAGAGCTAGAGCTGAAGTCTGAGCAAGGGGCCCAAAAGATGGACAGTGCCTGGGGCCCAATCCCATCAGAGAGACATGGGACAAGTACGACTGGCCACAGATGTAACTTATCAATTCATCTGCTGAAAGCCATGGGTGTTTATCTGTATTTCTAGGGGTTCATGGCGTTGCCAATGGGTGGCTCACTGAATACTGAGTGCCTCATGGGTCTCGCATGTGGTTGATGTATCCTGAACACTTGGTGCTTCGCGTGCCTCATGTATATTTAGTGTATGTCATGAATATTCAGTGCCCACTCAGCTCCTTCATCTCTTCCTATCTGTGCATACACACACGCGCGTCACATCCTTTATCTATGCCTAACATGGCCCACAAGCCATTTGCTTCTACTCTTAGTTTCAACTATCCCCTTGATTTTCTTTTTATTTACCAGAGCAGAATCCAACATTCTAAGCTCAGCCAATGCACATTACACCAGGTCTGTCTACTAGAATAATAACCCCCAATTCTGAACTCCACATTGCAATCTGCAAAGGTCTTTCACACTCACAATCTTGTTTCATCTTTGCCACCGTCCCATGAGGTAGGAGTTAACATCCCAATTCAGAAGATGAGCACACTAAAACTCAGAGGTTAAATAACTTTCCTCAGGCCACAAGCACACATCCATTTGGTGGCAGAGAGGACATGAGCCCCAGTCCTCTGGCCCCTGGTCAAGCATGTTTCCAGTTTTACCAACCCACACCTGGGTCATTTTCACTCCCTTAAGGACCCCCAACTCTTGTAGCAGAACTTGCAGAATTCTTTTGCTTCTGGCTGCTGAGCCTGGTAGAGTCCGATCTGAAGAAGCTTCACTTCTGGTATCCTGGGTATCACACACACACACACACACACACACGCATGCACACACACACATATCACAGATAAAGGAGCTGCAGCAATGAGCAGGCCTGAGCAGCAATCTCACAGGCCTATTCTAGTCAATGCCTGCAGACCTCATTGCATAGTCATTATTCCGCAAAGGGAGTCCCCAGGAGGCTTTCCTGCAGCCCAGTCCCTCCGGAAGCTTATCTGCTTAGGCAGAAGGGCAGCAGTTTGAACAGAAGAGCATCTGCACCCTGAGAACACCATAGTCCTCTCAGCATTAAACCCCAGGCCAAGGGCACTCTAACAATCCCTGAGTCCTCCCTGGTCAAGGAAGCCAAGGACCAGAGAAAGAATGTTCTGTATGAGTGAACCAGCAAAGCTACACCCAGGGAACCCAAAGCCACTTGAAACAGCAGTAAGTGTTTGTGCATGAGGCAGCCTTCTGCAGGGACTGACACGGGCCCACGTCTCCAAGGGTGTGCAATACTAAGGGTGAAGGAGTGTAGGGGACTGACCTGGGGTCCTGCAGCCTGGGTCACCAGGGCTGCTTGTGCGTGTGCTGCTGCAGCTGGCTGCACAGCCTCTGCAGAGCTGCCTCTTGCTGTTGCTGCCGATGACCCAAGGGGTCTCGATAGCTGGATGAGAGGAATATCACACTTGGTGAGGCTCCTCCTCAAGTGAGACTTGATGTGAGGCTAGCGGAAGTCAAACTAAAAACAAGGATCACTTTAATTATTTCATTTGGCCAAAAGATCCCTTCTGGGAAATGATTCCTTTGTGCAAAAGGCCTCAAATAGATGTTTCCAAGCAGAACTGAAGCTTGGATTTCAGGCACCAGAGGATGGTAGCCTCTGGTTTTCTCTGGTTCAGAAACCACTTGGCTTCTCCCCTGTTGAAGAAAGGTCCTCCCAGACCATTGCAGCGTGGAGGTGGGACTCTCCTGTGGAGTTCACATGGCTGTGAAGGGTAACACTGAACCACACATTGAGGCCCGGCATGATGCCCATCAGCTTATGTGTGTGATGGCACGAGATCCTCACGGGGGCCTCTGGACCATAGAGTCAAACACTGGTGACTCGCCAAAGGTAACTGACACAGCTGGACTTAAGTGGGCACCTTTGTAAAGGCCAGCCTGTGCTCTTGGCAAATTTGCTATCTCTGGCCAGATGCAGATTTAGAAGTTATACAGTCCAACCCCCTCTAATACCACACATTGATTTTTAAAATAGATGAATTCAGAAGTTAGGGAACTTGTTGAAGCCTCCATGGACAGCTTTTAAGAACCACAAACACCCAGACCCCTCGTCAAGGTGAGGCCTGCCCTTTCCATCACCCCACCCTACCTGTCTTGAGCTACGCAGTTTCTGGCATAATTTTCTTCTGCAAGCAGGAGAAACTATGGAAGCCCAGGCTTAAGGTGAAGATGAAGACAGGAGTCAGCATGGGGCTTAATAACCAGGGGCCTGGGTCTGGCCCAGGACCACCCACCTCCCACCACTCACTCTGTGTTTTGCGACCTGAAAGCAAAAGGTTCAGGAACTTGACCCAGTGGTTGATCTTCCCAGGAGAAGGAATTCTGAATGGGTAAGAGAAAGTGATGCCCTAGTATTTTGAATTTGAGGATGCGGAGAACATGTTCAGACAGCATCTGTGATGGTTTGAACTACCATTTGGCATCAGAATGACTCTAAACTTCAGGCCACCAGAGACGGACCCTTTAGTGAGAAGTCACATGTCTCTTTAGGCAAACCTTATATACTGATATTTTCAGTTAGCAATTTGAGTAGAGACTGACTTTTTAAATGACAGGATTCACCTGAATTACTTTAAAGTCATTCATTCATTAAATTGGTAAATATTAAACATGAGTTATGTACTAAACCAGGCGCTGTGATGCCAGGATGTATGGGCTGGGTGCCGCTATATCCCTCAAGGAGATGCACTTAAGCTGAGTGCTTACATAAATGAAATAAATTTCAGAAGCAAATGCAATGTATAAAATAGAGTACGGTACATACATTAAACACTGGTCAGAAAAAAGAGGCAAGGAGAGACAAGTGAATCCATGTGAGGCTGAAGCTGGCCTTTTGGGCTGAGTCAGGCTGGCAAGGTACTCCATTAGCCAGGGTTTCCCAGACTAGCTTGTGCTGAAACTCATCTGTGGTACTGCGTCTGGAAGATGGCCTGGTGTGGGGATCGTGCACCACCTAGCGTTGGCATAAGCCACTACACGTACCACAAAAGTGGGAAGGAAGGTGCCCTCCCCACAAAGAAATTTGTGGAGCTCACCGTTTTTAAGTGCACTGCCAAATGCCATAAATGCTCACATATGTTATCTCATCTAGCCTGCATTACAGCCTATGAGGTCGATATTGTCATCACCATGTGACTGATGAAGCTGCAGAGATTCAAAAAGGTTTAGCTATTTGATCAAGTTCCCCCGAACTAAGGGCCAATGCAGGGAATTGAACCTCCCTCCCCCGTACTCTGTTAACCTCCTAGCCTTTCTGGTGTAGAGGAAAGGATTGGACGTCTCATGACCAGGCTTAGAATTCTTGGATGATGGTTCAGCTTCTCAAGATGGGACCCGGACACCATGGCAGATCCTGCAGGGATCAACCCTTGCCTGCCTGAGCGGCCTTGGTTCTCTTACAACAGAGATAAACTCCGGCTTCTCTGAACCTCTTGCTGTGTTCCGAGCACTCCACTTCATCCCTTGCTTTAGTGTCTTTTTTTTTTTTCCATGTGGAGCGCCCTCCATCTGGAACATCACTGTCCCTTTATTTTCCTATCTAGCGCCTCTTTCCCTTAAGATGGTTAAAGGGAAACCTACCAGGACGCCTCCCCTGGCCCTCTCAGGTTGTGCTACATGCCTCTCCTCTGTGTTTCCACAGCACTGTGTGCGTTCCCAGGTCGCACTGCACCACAGACCACGCGTCAGTCATCTCCCACCCCCCAGGAGACTGTGAGCTCTATGTCTCCAGCGCCTAGCAGATGCCTGACCCATTGCAGGAACTTGAGAAATGTCTTCAGGCAAATGAATGTTTGAATGGCTGGATGGAGGGGCAGAAGGATGAGACGAAAGCTTGCTGCCCAACTGGCCCCAGCATTCCAGGGTCTCATCAAGTGCCACGTGCTGGCCAGCCAAGTTCATCAGCAGAGCCAATCAGGATAGAACCCCAGTGGGACAGGATTCACCTAAATTACTTACAAGTCTAGTGGAGAAAGGTTGCGTTCTAGACTGCATTCTTACCCTGCCTTCTCACTGTTAGTGTCAGTTCACTTCTAGATCACAACCTAATTCCCAGCAGTTTCTGGAACAACTGCTGGTCAGTACTCAGTCTCTCAGGGTTGCTTGGTCAATGGTCCTGAAAACCCCTAGCTGGCAACCTGGAGCTCTGTTGAATCAACGGGCTGCTTCTGAGGTGACAGGGAAGCAGAGGACAGAGCTTTAATAATGAGATGGCCACTTTCTCAGAGGTCCCTGCCTCTGAGTCCCTGCATTGGAGACTGGAGTGGCCCTCCTGGTGCCCCACTTCAAGGAAGTGGTTTGATACATTCAGAAAGAGGATGTGGAAGAAGAAGAGGAAAAGAGAAATAGAGTATAAACCCGTGGGTGTTTCACTATGTCTTCTAAAAACCAAAATAAACATAAGTAATAGTAGCTGTAGAAATTATTCGTTCTATCTAAGGGGAAAAATTGGAGCTTCATTCATTGGGTTGAAGCTCCAACAACCTGCTGGCATTATCTAATCTTCACAATGACCCAGGGATGAAGGCATTTGGGGCTCCATTTTACAAATGGATAAACTGAGGTCCAATGTCACACAGCTAGACTGTGTCTTCCCACCTCTCCTCTCTTTCATTTCTGTTGGATTTTGTAGACTCTCTGTCCTCAGGACACTGGAGAAAAGATGGTAACCCAGGACCTGAGACCAGTAACCCCAAAGGGCCATCTTTGCAGAGAATCCCGAGAGCTCGACACACAGCCTGCTCCTCCACGATACCCACTTTTACCTACTCATCACTCACAACACTCATTTCCTCCTTTCCTTCATTATAAATCTAAATACATATACTTCATTGGGGAAACATCAGGTTGAAAATCCTGGAAGCCAAAATCATTTCTCTTACTCAATACAGCAACAGCAGGAAAGCAGTGCTATTTACAGTCAGTCATGGACTGCCTTGCTTCAGGCCCCATCTGCAATCTAAAAGGTTCTCTTTGGATAACTGAAGTTTTATACAAAACATGAAAGAAGAAACAAAACCAGGGATAAATAAATGGTAGTTATTTTCATCCCCTCTTGTCCAGGTAGAGTCCTGTTTTCCTGAGATTGTGACAGCCTGGAACAGGCCTCACTTTGATATGCCCTCCCTGCGTGGGCTGGACTTGATAACCCAACCTCTGGATTCCTTGACCTCACCCTCCTTGGCACTGGCAGGTGATTCCTCGCTCCTCCCTGGCTGCACTTTCCACTTGTTCTTATTCATGGCAGACTTTCTGCTTTCGATATTCCAGAACTGCTGATGCTCACCTCCCAGCCCTTCAGCTGACTTCACCCTGGTGCTTGCCCAGTTTCTCCTGCCCCAGATCTCTATTTCTTCCCCCTTTCCCTGGAGCGACAGAAGATGGGGAAGTGTGGTGGGAGTCGGGAGGTGGATCTGCCCCGTGGTCTTCAGTACTCAGTACTCAACTTTGGGGGTATAGGAGAGAATCTGCAGGAAGGGGGTCAGCAAAGACAGGTCATCTTTGAGTTGCCACAGTGCAGATAGGGACTCAGGAGAGTGAGGCTAACACCTGAGTGACGTAGGACCATTCAAATCACCCACTGAGAAGCCAGCAGAGAGGCTCTCAGGCTTAAACAATATGGAGATAGATCTATCTGCACCAACACAAGCAGCACACTGTAGTCTAAATGTTGTGAACAAGTTCACGGTGTCACCCTCCCATCACCCAAAAATATCTCCAAAACTGTCTTCATGGGCCAAGACAAAATTGTTTTATTAAAACAGCTATTTACAATGGCAGATTTTAAAGACAAAGATACAAATAAGTAGATGGATATAAAAATCTGTAAAAGGTTACAAATACATGATCATCTTTTATAAAATCAACAATATTTCATGTATCTAGCACTTTATGGAAACCCGTTTTACCTTCTATCATTTGGAATAAATGAAGAGTTTTTTTCCCTAAATAAAATACTTTCCTACCTCTTAAACTGTGCTTTCAAAGTGCTCCTTTCTTCCGGTACAGTACCCATGTGACAGGTGCTCAAATCTCCTTTAGTCCTTCTGCCAACGGACACACTTTTATCACTTCATTCAGCTTCCTTCCTGAGTCTGCTATGGACTTGGAAATCAAACAGCCACGTTGGTTACAATAGTTTGTAAGTTAAGATTAAATAGAATACAGGTTGAGTATCTCTTAACTAAAATGCTTGGAACCAGAAGTGTTT
Source organism: Theropithecus gelada (assembly GCF_003255815.1). NCBI lineage: Eukaryota > Metazoa > Chordata > Mammalia > Primates > Cercopithecidae > Theropithecus > Theropithecus gelada. The sequence goes on from NC_037681.1 coordinate 51,565,927, forward strand.
CAGATTTCAGGATATCTGCATTATAGATTTGTCAGCTGAACATCTCAAACCCAAAAATTCAAAATCCAAAATGCCCCAATTTCCTTTGAGTTTCATGTCTACTCTCAGAAATTTTAGATTTTGGAGTATTTCAGATGTGGGGTTTTCAGATCTGGGATGCTCAACCTGTAGTAATAAATGGCTCTGAGGTGCTAACTTATGAATAAATTGCATTGACTTTGGAAAAAGGCCATTGTTCTGGTTTTGCACCTGTATTCTGGGTTTGGAGGGATGAAACAAAGTGTATTGTGGTAGTTCAAAAAATCAGATATACCAACCACCCGCTGATTGACTCTATAATTTAGCATGGGTTTGTTTTTGTTCTTTGAAGTAGATAGAGAATTTCTGGATGGATTTGAAATGGATCTGATAGTCTATAGGTCAAGTGAACAGACTGACACCTGTCACAAGCACGAAGCCCTTTGAGAACTCAGGTGTTCTAAACCTACTGGGTTCCCCCAAATCCAATCATATGGAGGTATTGTCGGCAGAAGACTACCCCATGATCTCAGATGCCAGAGCCAGCCCACCCCATCTGGACTCTGGCAATTCTCTTATTGTCTGTGTTTCTGAAAACCCACTATATCCCTAACTTCATCCCCAAACAGCTGAAACTTAGCCTATGTCTCTACTAATTTGCAAATGCTGGGACTAAATGTCTAAGGATATATCATTCCCTCTCCAGACCTTAAAACCTAGATGATTACCCCACATGTGAGAACATATGGCATGTCTAAAGTCACTTGAGTTTGCAGCCACAGAGGCAGTGTTGTATAGAGGCTAAGCATACCAGCTCTGGAGTCAGAATGGTTAGGCCATGTCAGGTAATATCTCTGCTTGTGACAAGGTTGTGGCCTCAGGGAAGGATGGCTAGCTTTGACAAATCTGATGCAATCTTTACTTCCTCCCTTCCCTTTCTGCATGCTGGCAATGCAGGGGGAGGGCTGCAGAGGAGAAATATTCCCAGCTAAGGAGGTGACGACTGGTGAGGCAGTCCTGAAGATCAGTAAGTAGGGTGGGCACGGGTTGGTCTCAGCCAAAGGCTGCTCTTGGGCCACAAGCAGAGTCTTCAGTGAGGGCAGGTGAGACTCAGCCTTCTCAGGAGTACAGTGCCATCATCATCCACTGGACATGTTGGGAAAGCAAATGATGGTCAGTTCAGACCCATGTCTCATCTGGGCCTCCCCACCCCACACTCCTGGGGAGCCGTGGAGACAGAACATTAATGGATGGTTTAGCTAGAGGGACCATACCATCCATTAGGAAGTATAAATCAATCTGAAATATAATCAACCTTGACTTCTCACAGTGCCTATGAATGATGACAGCCAAATACAGGCTGATTTTGTATTCAATTCTCAATGAATTTTTTTGCCATGAATTCAATTTGGCATGCTCATGCCAGCTCTGGGCAGGTGTGCAAACTGGCAGGGTAGCAGAAATCCATTAAAGCATATTCTACATGTTTACATTTATGGGCCCCTTGGTCTGACAGCTTTATGTGGGTGTGATGAACAACCCCTCTAACTCATATAGAGGGGATCTCTGGGGAAACCACTCCCCAGGCCAATCCCTCAGAATGATAAAGCTGAGAATAGTGAAGTTACCAATGGTGTCAGAGAAAGCCTCAGCGTGAAATCCAACGAGGTGGCTGCCATTCCCTACAGACCTTGGGTGGTCCTGATCCTCACTGAGCCAAAGATGGTCAGAGCTGGAGGCAATCTCAGAGACCACCTAGTTCCACTCATTTCACCTGTGGGCAACTGAGGCCCAGAGATTTAATGTGATTTGCCTAAGGTCCCGCAGCTAGTTACAAGAAGTGTTGTGGCTTCAACCCATTCTCAGACCCCAGTGCAGTTCTCTTCCTGTGATAGCTCTTTGTCCACTGGACCCTGCTCAGTTTTGGACTGTCCTATTTCGGGTGCCACACCTGTGTTGTCCTATTCTCCCAGACCAGAGCCTGCCACTATGGAAGGATTGCCTGGGATCAGGAGTGATGCCCCAGCACTCAAGTGTAGGGCTAAGCAGTTCAGGGATAGGCTCTGAAAATTCTGGCCATTGGACCTCCAGTAGAATCCCACTTCACACCGAATCTTGGAGGGATTGAGGGGTGACACAGGCTGCAGGTCCCTACAGCTTGGAAAGCAATTCTACAAAATGGACATTTGAGATCAAGAGACATTCCAGCTTTGACTGAATCATTTCTAAGCGGCCATATCAGAGGAAGGGTTGCAGAATAAAAGAGCAGAGGATTGAACTCCACACTCCAATGTCCTTACAATGAACATTACCTAGCGCTACACCTGGCACCTAGCAGCTGCTCAATAAATCAGTGCATTTTGAATGATCAGGGAAGATAATCAGTTTCATACATGAATTTGTCTTCTCCTAGGCATATCACCTCATTCATTCAACACATCCTGCTGTGTCTGCAAAGTGATATGAAAGAGGAGGAAATGGCTTGGCCATGTGACTTGCTTTGGACAACAGAATGACTTGCAGGTGTGCCAGACTGGAGCCTTGGTTTCAGAGGCCTAGTGTGTTTAAGCTCTCTTTCTTGTGTTTCTCCCATTTCCCTGGAAAGAACAAACCTAGGCAGAGTTTCCTCAATTCAGGTACCCAGCAAAACCCTCAGCTAACCCATTGATACACGAGCAAGTCAGCTGAGATCCACTGACTCCCAGCCATGTGACTCAGAAGCCAAATAAGTGCTTATCATATATATGTTGCTGACGTTTTGTAAATTTGTCACATGGCATTATTGCAATCAGAGTTATTGGATACACCTTTCATATGTGCCTGGCACAAAGTGGGTGCTCAGAAAATATTTGATGGATGAATGAATGAATGAATGAGTGAGTGCAATGAATGTAGTGCTCAATTTCAAATTCAGCAGAATAAAGGTCCCCAGAGCCCTTCTCCTTCACATGGTCCTGCAAGGGCCACCTCTACCTAAGATGACATGAGCCACCTCCTTGGGGCAAGTCTTACCTCTGGCTTCTGGAGGTATATCCCTTTGCCATCTTGGGTTAAGTTTTGGAAGACATCTGTGAAAATGCAGCAGAAAGGAACACAGTTAATGTGTGTATTGGAAACATTATGAATTCGTTCCTCCCACATATCTCACCTTAACCACATCCATTCTGAAAACGTGAGGGAACCCAATGTCAGCCTACATGTGACCACACGCAGCCACACCTATGACAAGTGAGCCACTTCAAGCCTATGTCTCTGGAACAAGGCAGGAAACGAATGAATTTGGGTATCTGCAGCCAGGGATCACAGGCACTTGGCTGGAGGTCCCCATAGCTTCCCCGGTCTGCCGTTTCTGGGATGGCAGCTGTCCTCCCTTGTGCTTAAACTAGGGACAGGTGGGAAGTCATGGGGCAGCAGAGGAAGACCTGGCCTCCCCAACTTCCTGCCAGCTCACCCTCCATGTTCTCTACACGCAGCATCAAGTGGACGAAGCTGACAAAGCCCATCTGGAGGCGGGGGCAGCCGTAGCGGACGAGCATCAGCTGACAGACGTCATCACTGAGCACGATTCCTGCATTAAGCACAAGCTCCTGCTGTGGGTGCTGGGGGCTTACACCCAGCTCCCCTCCTGCCCAAGGCCCCTTCAATTGTCCCTCCAGTTTAGGGACCTGAATCCGGATAGCATGGAAATCTTTTATAGGGTTCATTTTGAATTGTTTAATTGTTTAACCAATTTATTTTATTTAATCCCTACTCCTCACCCCTGCCTTTAAGGCAATCAGCATGAGGCTCTTTTCATCAAGTATGTTACTGGCCTTCAAGGAAGAAGGCAGTCTGCTAAGTGCTCAAAAGTACCTGCTTTGGGGCCCGGTAGTCCTGGATTTAAACCCCAGGCAACTGAGCTTCAATTTCCTCCTCTGCGAAGTAAGGATTATAACAAGGTGGTGTTGAAGATTAAATGAGAAGTTGAATGTGCCAACCCTCCATCAATGTTGGCTAGGATCACAGTGACAATCATAAAAAATGTTGGTGTTGATTGCAGATCTACATCTTTGAGAGTCACACTGCGTATCAGAGTTACTTCAGCACGCCACGCATCTCCTCTCCTCTGCCTGGTGAGTGTGCACCCTGCCCGTGTGTGCCCACAGCTCCAGCTCTTCCTGTGCCTACCTGCCTCCTTCATGGCAGCACGCAGCTGTTCCCAGTTCAGGTATCCTGACCCATTGTCTTGCTTGTGGAAAACCTTCTGTAAAGAACCAAATAAGAGGTTCAGGAAGCCAGGCATTTCCAAGCACCATCTGAGAGCCCCTGTGTGTCCCCTGTCAGCACTGCAGAGGGGCTGTTGAAGATATCTGAGGCTCCACATGCAGGGCCTGCTGCCAGGGTAAGAATATGGCAGAGTCCATGCTGGGATCCTACCACCTTATGTTTCCTACAGAGCAAGGGTTCTGAAAAACAGAAAAGTCTTTTTCTCATGGGGTATAGACAGTCTTGGTGTGGGTAAACGTGCTTAATGTAAGCATATTATCCACACTTTAAAGTGATTCCAGCTTTCTGACTTAGGAGACAAGTGGGAGGGTTGTGAGCAATGATTGGAAGAGCAAGAAGGAGCAAATTTATGAAAGACTTTAAATTCCAAGTGTGCCAAGGAGTTTGGACTTTCTCTGAAGTCCATGGGGAGTCTTAAAAAGCTTTTTTGTAAGGAAGCAGCATGATTAGATATGTGTTTTGAAACTTCAGGAGACTACTGCAACCGGCTGTCTGAGCTTGGAAGAGAACAATGGAGGAAATGCTCACTGAAGGGAGAATAGAGGTTTGGTGAGTTGGATATAAAGGGCTGCATGGGAGAGAAGTATCTTCTACAGCTTTGTAGAACTGCCATTCCTACACCATCTTCCAAAGAGGTGTGGTTAAGACTTGTTCTTACCTGATAGAGCTTCAGCTGCTTCCACAGATCCCTGAATTCCTGGATGCTCATAGTACCCGATGCATTAAGCTGATTAATAGGTTAAAGTAAAAGCTGCCAGGGAGAGTTCCATCCATGCTTTGGAGGCAGTGATCAGCCCTCCACAAAGTGATGTGCAATTTGTGGATGGCCTCATTCAATGTCTGATCGTGTCTGATTTCGCTAGTTGGCCTCACCTCGCTGGCCAGTCCAGCCCAGGGCTCCCTCACTCTTGCTAGGAAAAGACAGAATGAGCCCAGAGCACAGCAGCACTGGGAGAAGTGATGATGATGGAGGTGATGATGGTGATGACCACAGCTAGCATTAAGTGAGGCAGAATTTTTTTTAATGCTATGAAATGTTATCTTTTATTATTGTTAGTAGAGTACCAGTAGTATTAATAGTGATATAATTTTAATACACATGAAGTCTTTTATACCTAAACATAAACAAATTAAATATGACATATCCCACTGCCTCTTGTTTTCACTCCTACCTTTTTCTTCTTAGCATCCTTTATTGAGTTCTTTTCTTATATATATACTTTAAGTTCTAGGGTACATGTGCACAACGTGCAGGTTTGTTACATAGGTATACATGTGCCACGTTGGTTTGCTGCACCCATTAACTCGTTATTTACATTAGGTATTTCTCCTGTCACTATCCCTCCCCCTGCCTCCCACCCCCCAATAGGCCCCTGCGTGTGATGTTCCCTGCCCTGTGTCCAAGTATTCTCATTGTTCAATTCCCACCTGTGAGTAAGAACATGCGGTATTTGGTTTTCTGTCCTTGCGAGAGTTTGCTCAGAATGATGGTTTCCAGCTGCATCTATGTCCCTGCAAAGGACATGAATTCATCCTTTTATATGGCTGCATAGTATTCCATGGTGTATACATGTTACCATTTCTTAATCCAGTCTATCGTTGATGGACATTCGGGTTGGTTCCAAGTCTTTGCTATTGTGAACAGTGCCACAATAAACATACATGTGCATGTGTCTTTATAGCAGTATGATTTATAATCCTTTCGGTATATATCCAGTAATGGGATGGCTGGGCCAAATGGTATTTCTAGTTCTAGATCCTTGAGGAATCGCCACACTGTCTTCCACAATGGTTGAACTAGTTTACAATCCCACCAACAGTGTAAAGCATTCCTATTTATCCATATCCTCTCCAGCATCTGTTGTTTCCTGATTTTTCAGTGACTGCCATTCTAACTGGTGTGAGATGGTATCTCACTGTGGTTTTGATTAGCATTTCTCTGATGACCAGTGATGACGAGCATTTTTTCATGTGTCTGTTGGCTGCATAAATGTCTTCTTTTGAGAAGTGTCTGTTCGTATTGAGGCAGGATATTTTGACATGGCCAATTTGACGTGATTTAAATTTAACAAATAGTAACCTTTTTTCATTATTGTTTTAAAAACCAGCTTATGGAAGGAGTCAGGCACAGGGTGGCTAAGGATGCCTTTTACATTTTTTTAAGTTTAATGGTTGGCTTTGTAGACCATGCCCAGATACCCCTAGCATCAGAGACATTGGGTCAAAGTACTACCACACCCCATCTCTGTTTGAGCCCTCACTATGAATCCATCACTGAGTTACACACTTCACCTGTAGCAGGTGAGGTCGGTATTAACTCCCCCATCTTCTAGTTGATGAAATGAGCACTTGGAGAGGGTCTGATCTTGTTCAAGTTCATACAGCTGGTGACAGCTGGGACCTGCCCCATGCCTGTACACCTAATCCTGCACTGTCTCTGGGTTTCTGCAGACTGTTTTTGTTTTTACAACCCCCCTTAGGCTATCTATTCAATATGCCTCTCCATAGTATGGATGATCAAACATTGATTACAATTATCCACTTAGAAAAGGAGTGCGTTTACTAGAAAAATTGCAGGGCTGAGAAACAGGACAGCTGAGTTTGTGGCATGTTGTTTAACTTCCCTTAGCCCTGGTTTCCTGATCTGTGCATGGGGGCAGCCACCACCTAGTTATTAAATGGAAAACATAGGGCCCCAAGTCTTTTGCAAAGGCTCTTGTAAACCTGGAGAGCTGTTACTAACCACCACCTTCTAGCTGCCTCATCCTCATTCCCAGGAAATGACATTATTGTGATAGATGGCTAATATTGGTCACCTATTAGATGATAACTCTGACCCCAGCATTTTACCTGTATTATCTCATTTGCATTCCCACATTAATCCTACCAAGTAAGTTTCAACACTCTCTCCATGCTTCAGATGAGCATCTGGATGCATAATGAAGTTCAGTGACTTGTCCAGGATCCCACAACGAGCAAGGGTTGGGGTTGGGATTCAAATCCACTCTGTCTAGCTCCAGAGTGAAGCTCTCAACCGACAGCAAGCATCCACCCACAGACCTGAAAGGATACGTCCAGTAAGGCCAGGATACCCTGGCAGGCTTCCAGGCTGAAGAAGGGCTGTCTGCTCCCCAGATCTGTGAAGGAGCAGAAAGAGTTCACATGGGGGCTGGCCCCAGGTCTGCACACCCCTTTTCTGAGCAGGAGGAGGCAGTGCTGCGTGGGCCAGCTGTGGGGTCTGATGACCACAATGTACATGGGCTTGGAAGAGTGAGAACGGAAGGCAGTAGAGAGACAGGGGGTGATGGTCATTCCTACACCCATGGAGAAAGTCAAATGCTGTAGGGGACGCCTGGTATGGCTTGGGTTTGCTTACACAGAGGGCCAAATGAGCATGCCCTTTGTACCTAGGGAGGGCCAGGATCACAGAGTTGAACTCCCAAATCTCAAAGAGATCCAAGAGGTCAACTTTTTCAAGCTCCCATCTGAATTGGGGGATTCTTTCCTCAGGTTTCCTTCTTTCCTTCTTTCCTTCCTTTCTTCCTTCCTTCCTTCCTTCCTTCCTTCCTTCCTTCCTTCCTTCCTTCCTTCCTTTTTTCCTTCCTTCCTTCTTTCGAGAGGGTCTGATCTTGTTCAAGTTCATACAGCTGGTGACAGAGCTGGGACCTGCCCCATGCCTGTACACCTAATCCTGCACTGTCTCTGGGTTTCTGCAGACTGTTTTTGTTTTTACAACCCCCCTTAGGCTATCTATTCAATATGCCTCTCCATAGTATGGATGATCAAACATTGATTACAATTATCCACTTAGAAAGGGAGTACGTTTGCTAGAAAAATTGCAGGGCTGAGAAACAGGACAGCTGAGTTTGTGGCATGTTGTTTAACTTCCCTTAGCCCTGGTTTCCTGATCTGTGCATGGGGGCAGCCACCACCTAGTTATTAAATGGAAAACATAGGGTCCCAAGGCTTTTGCAAAGGCTCTTGTAAACCTTTCTTTTCTTTTCCTTTCTTCTTTCTCCTTCCTTCCTTCCTTCCTTCTTTCCTTCCTTCCTTCCCTCCCTCCCTCCTTCTTTCTTTCTTTTCCTTTCTCTCTTTCTTTTTCTTTTCTTTCTTTCTTTCTTTCTTTCTTTCTTTCTTTCTTTCATTCTTTCTCTTTCTTTCTCTCTTTCTCTCTCTTTCTCCTTCTCCTTCTCCTTCTTCTTCTTCTTCTTCTTTCCTTCTCTCTCTCTCTGTCTCTTTCTTTTTTTTTTTGTTTGGAGCCTCATTCTGTCGCCTAGGTTGGAGTGGCACAATTTTGGCTCACTGCAACCTCCGCCTCCCAGGTTCAAGCAATTCTCCTGCCTCAGCCTCCTGAGTAGCTGGGATTACGGGAGCGCGTCACCATATTCGGCTAATTTTTTATATTTTTGGTACAGACAGGGTTTCACCATGTTGGCCAGGCTGGTCTCAAACTCCTGACCTCAAGTAATCCGCCCATCTCAGCCTCCCAAAGTGCTGGGATAACAGGAGTGAACCACAGCGCCCAGCCCTCCCCAGGGTTTCTTGATGGATGGTCTGTCAGTTACGGGTGCTCACTTTTTCACATGGGTGAAGAGCTTCAGTTAGGAGAAACTTCCTTCATTAAGTCTAAAGGAACCTCCTATAATAGTGGCTCACTGGTCCTAGTTTCACCTCCAGAAAAGCATAAAAGGTATTTGTCTCTTCTTTGACTTCTGCTTTCGCTTCTAAACATCTGAATATTTCCCAAACTACTCCTCAGATGCAATGGTTTCTAAACCCTCGACACCCTTTTCTGAGCCCTATATTTTGCCAGTATCTCTTTGAAATATGGTACCAAGATTTGAACACAGTCTTCCAGATGCAGTTTGATTGAACAGAATACAGTACACCTATCACTTCCAGTTTTCAATCAGCATTTCCCCAATTATGTTTCAAAGGAGATTTTCTGCAGAGAAAGTTTTGTGGTCAAAGAAATGTGGGATACTTTGCATCTATTGATGCTTTTCTTCATTCGCCATGCACTTTACTGTATGTGAGGTACATATTGTACAACTGACCACAGAAGCTAACCCCTTTTATTTCATGGAACACTTACTAAACCTCTTGGTTTCTAACGTTTTCAGGAACACAATTTTAAAAACACTCATCTAAATGCTCCCATTAAATGCAGCCTGAATTTGTATGAGCTTATTTAGCAGCAACTTGAAACAATTAGTTCATGTTAGCTAGAGGTCAACTAAATTAACCAAATATCTTTCACATAAACTGCCACAAAAATGAGGTCTCTTCTGTTAAGAACTTGCGCTACCATTTTAAAATGGTCTACATCAAAATGGCAGTGGTTTATTATCTTCCTGACTGCATTTCATCTTTTTGGTTTGGGCACAGCTTGTTGAAAACATTCTGAATTTCAATTCTGCTATCTATTATATTAATGATTTCTCCCAGCTTTGTGCCATCTGCAGCTCCAATAAGCCTATATTCCATGTCTTCTTCCAAGACATTAATAAAAATTGGGGAAATGAACAGGACCAAGGGCAGATGGAATTTAAGAACTCTCATCTAAACATCTAAGCATATAGACTCTTGCCTGTAACTGGATAGAATTATCCCTCTAGTTTTATATTTGTATAACTCTTGAGAATGGTGATAAGATTTGTTGTAAATACATCTACTATTATTGTTTTCCAATTCACGTTTTATCATTTATCATGGGAGACTCACCAAATATCTTGCCAAAATCTACAGTATTTCTCTGATCTATCCATCTAGAACCCTCTCATATGACTAAATGAAAGCAATTTGTTCATAAATGCTTTGGAAAACCATTTTGTATATATGCAATCAAGGCCTTTAAAAACTTTTAAATGTGCACAAGCCATTTCTTCTAGGTAATTTCCCTAGAATGAACCTAGAATTTATTTTCAGCCGGGAGGGGGAGTCTTACGTTCTACAATTCCTAGAGTCTTCCCTCTGCCTGTTTTACTGATAACTGAATTTGGCTTTGAGAAGCCTTCTGCAAATTCTTTCAAACCCTGAATCACACAATAGCCAGGACTGTAATTTGTCTGGATTTGAAATCTTGGCTTCATAGAAAGAAGAAGCAATCATCTAACTTTGGTAGCAAATACTCTAGTTGTTTTACATTTTTTACTTTGAAGTTCATTCGTCTCCCTGGAGAAATCAGCCTATTTCTTCTGTGTTCTTCTCACTCCAAATATATGTACAAAATATTTTATATGGACTTTAAGCCTTTCTAATAATTTATCCCAGGCTTCATGTGAAAGCCTCCGCGCTACCCATTTGCAGTTCTTCTAGGTGGTGTGTGCTCTCCTTCCAGAGTTTTATAGCTTGATCAATTTAACATGAGTTCATCAGACAGTTCCCTGGGTAGGCTAGTTAATACTTAATATTTACATCCCAGGTTGAGGAAATGGGTGCAGTTCTTCCACATAGAACTGATATGCCAAGAAAAAGGTACTCAGTTATTCCTTTCTGACTAGCAAAATGGCAGGAATCTTCATTTTCACTGCCATATATCTCTATACCCAAAGTAAGCAAAATAATAATGATTTTCAAAGCTGCATAAATTTCCTTACTGCTTTTTCAGATCACATAATCCACCCTTGTGTAAAATATAGCCACAGTTAAGACCAGTGCTCAGTAATTCATAATCCTACCAAGGGAAAGAGAAACAAAGCCAGAGTTTAGAAAAGTTGCATCCCCTCTGAGTCCTACAGAATGGCTCTAAAACACTTACGTGACCAGGTCATCTGGTTCAGGATGCTCTGCAATTGAACTGCATTAATTTCTGGATACTGAATAGAAAGCAGATTGGCAAGAAAAAATAACTGTTACTGAAGGCTCATTAGATGGCAGAAGGGTCATATGACTGGCCATGAAATTAAACTGGGATATCCTAAGAACTTCACAATGCTTTTTAACTGGGTGCCAACCCCAGAGAACCCTGGCAGAGCATGACTTTTCGGTAGGTTTATAGAGAATAGTGATTCTCAAAGGTGCTATCCAGATGCTTCTGAAGTTTAGTCAACAATTTGGTTTGAATTTCATTCTCAATAAAACGTCATCAGTCAAAACTCCAGATTTTAACCTTAGAGTTTATTAAAAGAAACTCCTTATATGAACATATGATTTTAAAATATATCAATGAAATATAAGTATCAAACATCTGAATTTTAAAAACTGAAGCATATTCATAATATGCAATTTTTAGTTATTTTATATATATTGGGATTCTGTATGCGACTTCGTTTGATAAAAGGATTGCAGCATCAAATGTCTGGAAACCACTGGTATGGAGGAAAACTTTAATAAACAATACATATAAGATTCTGATTTATCCTCTCCAGCTACATTAAACAAAATTCCAGATGGGCAAGGCAAGTAAATTGTGACTTTAAATCTGGAATGTCACTAACATAAGGGGCTCATGTTCTCTGTTTTAGTGACATTGCTCAAATATCAGACCCCAGATTTCCAGTATGTTTCTCACCCTATTCCTAAGTGTCCTGCAGGTTAGAACAGCGTGGCCTCCAGAGCACTCATACTATCAGCCCTTGCTAGACTCACATCTGGGTCAGCCCAAGGGAAGAAGCCGCAGAGACCAAGTGTGTGTCCCAGGCCCTCCCCCTTCTTATCAGTCCCACCTCCTCTCCTGGTGACCACTCAAGGGCCCCTTCTCCATGGGCTCCCCTCCAATGGCCCTCCCCAAGGCCCCCAGGGCTTGTCATTGTCATGCTCTGCACCCCCCTCCCCCATCCTACTCCCAACTCTGACACTCTACTCTGCTATATCCCATGTTTTCAGGGATGAAAGATTACAGTTGCTTTCCCTACAACTAATCAATGCAGCTTCCAAGAACAGAGAATCATTTTGCAGGAGACTTCTAGACAATGGCTCTATTCATTTGTCTAAAAACCTGAGGACTTTAATAGAAAGTGGCAGTTTGGGGAATAGGTAGCCTTAAATCACAGTTTCTATGCAGCCTCAAGCAGATGCAAACCTATACTTTATAAAATTATATGCTCCACTTTGTCCCCTGCTTTTCCCAACCCCCTGCCCCCACCATACCTGTTCAACTAACCTTTTCAAAGAATTTGGTGAAGAATTCATCCTGCCCTTCATTTTGGTCTTCTATCTCCTATAGGAAGAGACACATAGAAAGACATAATTATTCACCTGTATAAATGGACTTTCGTGCACACCCTAATGTCTCATGGCTTCCAGGCTTCTGAAAACCATGAGCTTGACTTTGCATTGTCTTTAATTTTACACCATAGCATTTACAAACAGCTCTTGCTTCTCCAATTTTCCCTGACTTTGGGGAAATCACAAACAGTGAAATGGACAAAAGAAATACCAGATAAAGAGAAGCAGAAGAAAGTAGAGATGTAACTCATACAGCCGGGGCTCTGGACCCTCAGTGACAAGGACCTGATCAGAAGGGTAGTTCTCTACTCTTTGTTGGTGCAAAAACAGCAAAGGCCGGGTACTGTTAGGATACAACGGGTAATGTTTGCCATAGAACAGGGTCTGTAAGGATCTGCATATCTCCTCCCCTGACTCCTTAACTTGAAGGGAGAAACTCAACATCTTATCTTGGAAAGCAGTCCCAGCCACATGGAATTCCACCAGACTACTCACCTTCGAGAAGACGACACCAGAATTGCTGCCAATTTCACTGAGAACATAAAAACAAAAAACCCAGAGTTTCCTCTTGGGAATTTCTTGGCCAATCTTCCCCTTCTCCTGGGAGCTTGTCTTCCATGTTCCTTCACTGAGGCACCACAAGGGCCCACCCAGCTCTCACACCTCACCTCCTGCTTCCCCTTGAAGTGTACATTCCAGCCATGTGCACAGCACACTGCTTGTAATTCCCTGCACCCTCATCTAACTAGTCTTAACAGATGAGCATGAGACTTAGTGGTCTGACATGGCATTGGGGCCTGCCTGAGATCAAGTCAAACTACCTGCAGCCGAAACATAAAAAACAAACAAACAAACAAACAAAAAACAAAAAAACCACAAAACCTGGCAGGTAAAACAATCGTAGGCAAAATAATATGTTTGGTTGGGATATGTGCACATTAATTCAACTGGATACAGCAGCAGAATGGAAGCCTGCTAGTTCATGATAGCTTCCCCTCATTTGAGCAACCCCTTATGCATCTTTTAATAGTCACCCCCTCCCTGAAGCCACTCCTGCTTCCCCCAGGACCATGGGAGTTGGTTCAAATTCTCCTCCTTGAGTATCTTGTAACAATAACACCCTGTGCATACAAAATGCTTACACTGGGTGCACTGGAAGATCAATAACTGCTCATATATCTGTGTTCTTTCCAGACCTTGAACTTCAGCGGGGCAGGAGCCATGTGTGTTTTATCTTTTTCTCTCTAACGTCTAGCATGGCATTAATTTGTGAGTGGAAAGAGGGTGGGAAGGAATGGGAGGGATGTTCTCTATGCAGAAAGTCACCTGGTTTCCTGCTCTCCCCATCTCTCTTCTGTCTCATCAGCAGAGACCCTGGTCTCTGCCATTTCCAACCTTGCCCTCCTTGCTTGTTCTCACCCAAGTGGTCCCCACCCTCTAGGAGAGACCTTGCGTCCTTACTAAAAGATGTGCTTCCTGGAGAAGACCCTGAGGATGAACTCTGACTTTTGGTTGGCCTCCGATGTGCAGGGCACGATGAGGTATGTCCCTGGTTCCAGACACAGCTCCTGACTCACTTCTTTCTCCTTGAGAAACCTATCAGGCTGGCTCAGAGGAGTGTTTCTCTGGAAGAACTCGGGGGGCAGTCTCCTCTGGTCGTCATAGTACTGTGGGTAGAGGACAGAAGAACAGCAGGGGAGGTGATGACCCAGGGCTGTGGCCAGGCCTGAGGCCCTCAAAGCTCTGAGCCAGGACTAAAGTGGCCCCTGCTCTGCCAAATCCAATGTGCCCCAGTGGAGGATGAAACAAGTGGGGAAGGAAGGAAAAACCAGAATATGTGTGTGGAGGGCTGCACCTCTGTTGGAACTTATCAGGGGTTACATAAACACATGTCAATTGATTTGACTTACCTTAAAAACACCAGCACTAAATGATGTGAGGAATGTCCCTGTGCCTGCCATTTCCATTTTACAGTTGAGGGCTCTGAGGCTTAGAGAGGTGAGATTATCTGCCCAGCGTCATCAGCTGGTTACAGTCCCAGCCTCATGGGAATTCAGGACAGCTGAGTTCCAATGCTCCTGTTCTTTACCCTTCCTGATGCTGCCTCCATGTATGTGATGTAGCATGACTTATGGTCAGATACAGATGGACCACCACCACCTCCCCACCTACAGCACACAGCTACACATAGATAAGCTGGCACTCCACATCATCTCAGGGAAAACACCCTTGTAAAGGACAAAGAGAACTGGGCAAGAGCTCGGAAGACCCGAATCAGGGCTCTTGTTCCGACATTTCTTGGGTATCTGCTTTGTTTTATCTGATTCATATTCTCTCTCTCTCTCTCTCTCTCTGCCTCCTTTGTTTCTCCATCTCTCCCTATTTTTCTCTCGTGCTTCCTCGCCCCTTTGTTCTCACTCAAGGTTACAGAGGGAGAGGAGACCCACACCAGGATCCTCTCTCCAGTTTATATACAACTGCAAACAAAGACATCACCTACCCACATAAACAGATATATAGCAAATTCCTCAATGTTTGGGAAATAAAATACATATCCTGATGATGTAGGCATTCTTTTATGAGACAAGAGAACTAGGGAATCATCCAATTGCCCTCTTTGCCATGGGCTACTAGGAATCTCGGAGCTAAATTGTACAATGATCCACAGTAGCTGTCCTGGGTTTAGTTTTCCTGGTAGAAGCAACTGCCCACCTAACCCTCAGCTCTTTGTTATTTTTTAATGGCTTTTAAATTTTGTAACTGATTTGCAGGTTTCCTCTGTTCACACCTTTTTATTGTAGGTTGACCCAAATTCTATTTAGAAGTAGGCACGACATAAATAACTTTGTCTTTTGAAATTAATGGGCAAATTTAAGAGTGCTCAGTGTTCCTGCGAGAAAAACAACAAAAAAAGACCCAGTATAAAATGGTTTCTCTACAATAATCCTTTTACTCGATTCAATCCAACCTGAGAAAATTAAGCATTTTACTCCTGTTTTCTCTGGGAAATAAAATAATAGCTGCCTCCCTCAGAAGCTGGGATTCCTTGGGCCTTCCTCCCTGACCCCTCCTGGCTGCCACAGCAGCTGAAGCACGGAGGTGTTCTTGTCCTTCTACTCACGCTCCTGCCACACATCCCCAAGCCTTTGTCCCTTCTCCCTAGGGAGGTGGGCTACATGGTCTTTGATGTCCTGTATGTTTTAAATCCATTTTATTTTGGGTTTCATAACCCAGTCCAGATTGTAATTTATCATCTTTCCTATGCTGTGGTGGCCTTCAATATTAGCCATAGGTATTTGTGTAGGAATTCAATAAATTCTAAAATGTATTGGTTCTATGCTAGGCTCTGAGATTTTCCACAGATGCATGAGGATCTCTTGGGGGTCTTCGGATGAAAAAGATTAACAGATACACTTTACTTTCATATACACACAGGCCGTTGGCAGACATTCTCATTATCAGGCATTATCATAGCTTCTTACACAGTATAAGCCTGCTCCAGTCTAACTAAATCCCATGGAGGCTTGGCCACATGTGATATCACCCCAAACTAGGGCCACCCGGTCAAGTGCAGAACTCACCTTGTTCACCTAAAAAACAAAAACAAAAATAAAAAGAGAGAGATCTCATTAGGCAGGGAATCTGGCTCCTTCATAAGCCGAAACCCGAATAGCAGTTGACATACAAGGCTCTACCCAGAAGCCCTGTCCCCTCCCACAAGACCTGCTCTTCTATCAGTGACATTTTAATCCATCATTGGAATTTCTGGAAAAGAGGGAGGGAAAGAATGCTTGGCTTTTGGGGAGAGAAAAAGGAAGCCAATATTGATTATACTATGTGCCAGGCACAATAGCAAGCACTACCACATAATCCTCTTTTATTCTCCCCTTTCCCTAAATGCCACTGTAGAAACTGATGGCCTAGTGCAAGAAGGTGACTTGTTCTAAATCACATGCTCCTAAAGGACAGAGCCTGGATTTGAAAACCCAGGTCTGTGAACAGGGACAGATGGTGAAGAAGACAAGAAACAGGAAGACATGGTAACTGTTGGTGACCCCCATGCTTGGTCCCATGCCCCTGTGGTTCAGAGGTCCACCTACCCTATAAAGGTAGAAGCCAATGGCGAGGTGAGGCTTCCGCTTGCGGCACCTGTGCCTGGGCTTCTGGAGCAGGGACACCAGTACGCTGCAGGGCCTCAGGGATCTCCTGCCCTCCTCGGGCCTCCAAACAGACAGCAGGAACTGCGGGTTCTTCCAAAATGTGCCTGGGGCAGAACACAGCAAGGTGAGAATGGGCCCCGGATTCCCAAGCATCCTGCTCACCGAACCACTAAGAGGTGAACAGTCCGAGGGTGCCTCTGCCAGGATTGACACCCTGAGGTCCACTGGGACACAGTCAGGGTCCCCCCAACCTTGACTCTATGTCCTCCCACCTTGCTCTTCCACCTGGAGGCCTTTTCCACCCTGAGGCCCATCGGGACAGGGTCGGGGTCCCTTCAGCCTTGGCTCTATGCCCTCCCACCTTGCTCTTCCATCTGGAGGTCTTCTCCAGATACACTGACTGGAGTTGTTCCCACCACTGTAGCCTCGTTGTCTTGCTCAGTGCCTGGCCCAGGTGTTATACCCCACAGCATGTGCTACCTGAGTAAGCAATTGTATTCACTCCCTGGGGAGGTGACCATGATCCTAGGGGCTTTTGCATTTTAATCGAGGCAAAACCTTAGCTTAAGGTCAGCTTCAGATTTGGGGGGAAATACTGTGTCAAAAGGGGGACTCCAGAGCTAAGGCCACCCTGGCCTACTGAAGTCACACCCCACAGGACTTGCCTTCAAAAGGGATGGCTCATTATCTCCAAAGTGGAGGAAGGGACAGGGTCACCAAACCTGCCCCGTCTTGCGAGTCCACACAGGTTTGTCTCCCATATCTAGGGAGCCTGGGAAGCCCTGGGTTTGTGTTTCTCCCAGGCTCCAGGTGAGAAGGACCCGATACAATTTCTATTTCAATCCTGCCCAGCTAGGGGGTGGTTCCTTCAGTGTTTTCAGTGGCCTTGTCCAAAACTAAAGAAAGATTCTCCCCTGCCCCTGCTTTTACCACGCCTGTGTGCCTGTGATCCCCGGTGCTGAGGGACAGGGCAACCCTTCAGGAAGATGCAGCCCCATAGGCTGGCAGCTTGACTGAGAGGGCTCTACCTTGGTGCACATTGGGATCAAAGGTGCCCTGTCTTCCCTGTGGTCACAGCCCAGCGCCCCAGCACACACCGAGGCAAACAAAGCCTCCTCCCCACTCAGCCAGTGCAGAATTCACGCTGCACCCACCTATGCAGTCACCCTCACACCCCCGCCCACAACCTCACTCTGAGAGCCCTGCTCCTGTGCGCATGCTCACCCTGCAGCAATTGTCTCTGGCCACCAGCTGTGCTCCCCTTCTCCCATCTCCCCTCCCGCATGGTGTACGTCCACTTCTGGGCTGCCTCCTGGCTCAATAGGCCTGGGGTCAGTTTACAGATAACCAGGAGCACGAAATGTGTTTTAAAGTCCTGCAGCGTCATCCTGTGGAGAGGAAGAAGGAAAAGCACAAAGGATGGACCAGATAATGCCTAGTCATCAGGACCCATGGGGAGGGTGAGACGAAGCAGTGGGCATCCCAGCCATCTCATGGACAAAGACACCAGCTCTTGTGCAGAGCTGAGCCGGCCATGGACACATAAGCAGGGGCTGGCTGGATCCCTGTGAGGGTCCATTGTGGGGGGTTGGAGCTACTGAGAAGCCCCACCCTCTGGCTGGAAGGAGCTGGCCACATGACTGACTGGGGGAGATGTTCCTGTTTCTGGAATCACGGTGATAGCAGCTGAATTAAGGCAAAGCTAACTAGTCATTTGTTTTATCTATAAATGTTCAGTAAGAATTACATATCAGTTCTCAATCATTAATTAATGAAGATCTTTGCCCCTACTTGCTAACTTGTGGCCTGCAACACTCTGTTTAAGCTGTCTGATGCTCAGTTTACTTAACCATAAAGTGGAAAAAACAGGAATTTGCAGGGCTTGAATTCAGTGAAAGACCTTCCAAAGGGAGAGGGCTGCGGCAGGCTGTACTGGATGGTTAATGGGGAGAGTCCTTGGAACGAGGGTTGACATTCATAGTAACAGTGGTGAGCAAAAGCAAAGGAGAACTGATGGGGCCCATTTCAGACACCTAGAAGCAGCATCAGCTCAGGATGTCTTGGCGGCCTTTCAAAAACTGAGATGAGCAGCTCCAGAGTGGGTGGCAGTGTTACTCTGCTCCGGAGGGCACTGGTCGGGGGCCTGTCCTATGGCAAGACTTTGCAGTCTCTTCCTACCTCACGGCCTTTTCAGGACAAAAAGGCAAAACCTGTTTTGAATATACTGAGCAAGAGAGCAGAGAGGAAGCCAGAGAGGAGGAAACAGGCTGGCTGAGCCCTCACTGAGCTCCACCCCAGTGGCCTCTACTCTCATCACAGAGACAGTGACCATTTATTTATAGTCGCTGTTTGTCCTGCTAGACCGTGAGCTCCTAAAGGGATGGTGCCTTACTGATCTCTGTACATGAGGTTCCTGACACCCATGAGGCATCCAGTAAATGTCTGCTGGATGGGTTTTCAAATGTAGGCCAGGACATTTGTCCAAGTCCCCAAGTCCAATACCAGAATTCTCCATCATTGTCTTTCCTCAGAAGCAGAATCTTCTCCTTGGGGCTCAGTAGCTCCCATTTACTTGAACTGAAAATGGAAAAGGGAATGAAAAGCTTGTGGGGGGCATGCTAGAAATTCTTTAGTAAAAGCTCTACAGTATCATTATTTATTATTATTTTCATACTACTTCAGACAACTAAATTTCCCATTCCTTATCATACAGTAGCATGAGCATTAATTGATAGCTTACTATGAGCCAAGTGCTGGGCTACCGGTTATTGACATACATTATTTCATTCAAGGCTAACAACGACTTTGTTGTTCTCATTTTAGAGATTAGGAAATTGAAGTTAAGAGAGATTAGGTCATTTGCTTGAAGTCATAAATCTATTAAATGTCAGAGGTAACATTTGAAATTGTTTTCAGATATTGGACAGCAGGCAACAGGGGTCCATGATCCTGGGAGGCTGGAAACAAATGAGGCAAGCCCTAACATCACCTAGGCTTTCTTCCTGAAGGTAATTTCCTGGCCAGTGCTACAGGGAGAGGGACTCAAAAAAGAACATATCGGTAGGGCTGAGTGGAGGAGACAGAATCTGGAGTTCAGGGAGATCAAGATAGCCAGAATTTGCTGGACAAAGTATCTGAAAGGAGGGGGCTACATGAAAAAAGGAGTTCCAGGAAACTTCATAGAGGTTCCCTTGCGTCTTTGGCTGAGTTTTAATCTGTGCTTTCTTAAAGTGAAACTCCCGAAGACTGGACCATAAGCAGGACACAGTGCTGGGAATCTCAGGCATTCCCACCAGACAGAGTTAAAAGACTTTATTTATTTATTTACTTGTTTTTGAGACAGACTCTCACTCTGCCACGTAGGCTGGAGTGCAGTGGTACGATTTCAGCTCACTGCAACCTCCACCTCCCGGGTTCAAGCAATTCTCCTGCCTCAGCCTCCCAAACAGCTGGGATTACAGGCACATGCCACCACACCTGGCTAATTTTTGTATTATTAGTAGAGACGTGGTTTCACCATGTCGGCCAGGCTGGTCTTGAACTCCTAACCTCAAATGATCTGCCTTCCTTGGCCTCCCAAAGTGCTGGGATTACAGGCGTGAGCCACCGTGTCCAGCCAAAAGACTTCATTGAATACATGGAATCTTTACTAGAGATCCCAGAGGGTCTACAATTTAGTAGTGGAATCAAATTATCCCTGACATAAAGGTTTGTCTTGACCTTCCCTAAAAGTGCTTAAAAACTTCAAAGTATCAAAACAATCCCTAAGCAATGTAACCACCTGCTTTAAAAAGAAAAGTCCAATACTCTTTAAAGAAATACGGTAAAATTCAGTACTCTGAAGCTAAAATTTACAAGGTCCAGCATGCAATAAAAAGTTATTAGCCTATGAAGAAGCAGGAAATATGATCCGTGACCAGGAATAAAAAAATAGTCCATAGAAACCACCATAGAAATGAGAGAGATGATGGAATTAGCAGACAAGGACATTAAAACAGCTATTACAAAAGTGCCCCATATTCTCAAGGATGTCAAGAGAAACATGGACATAAAAAAGGGAGAAATGGAAGATAATCTCAAGTGGAATTTCTAGAATTGAAAATATAATATTTAAAATGAAAAATATACTGGATAGGATTAACAGCAGATTAAACACTACAAAATAAAAGGTCATCATTTTGATATTCACTATACCTCTAGATCCAAGAAATTAAGAAGCTTGCCTGAACTAAGATCACACAGCTAGGCAGTAACAACACTGTAATTTTACCCATCATCTATCTCTAATTTCAGTGCTTGTTTTTCTGTGAAAGAAACCGCCACCAGCAACAATATGATGCTAGATTTCTGAAACACTTTAAAATTTATGTATTTCTTAGATGACATTTTCCCACATAGATCCAGTTCCTCTAACAACTCTGTTTACTAATGTGTAACAAATAAAATGCAGCATATTTTATCAAGAGGAATATTCGACTTATGTTTCTAAGCCTTCATTTTTTCAATGTAAAAATGATTAAGTGATAATGTGTATATGGACATGTTTGTAGACTCTAAAGACCTGTAAAGGATTAAGTATTATAAATCTTCATAATGACAGAACAAAGGACTTTAGGACTTGACCTCCCTTTCTGCCTGTGCCCTACAGCCAGTGTCTAGCCTGCAAAACCCGCATCTCTTTAGGGCTGCCATTAGGCAGAAACAACCTAAATGTAGGTATCTAATCAGAATGCCCAGAGGCTACTATATGTAATCAGAGTGTAGAGTCCAATCCAAATCTGTCTACCTTTAACTCAGCAAACCCAGGAGTGTACTGAACCATGCCAGGGAAAGACACTGAACCCAGGCACCAAAGACCTTGGTTGAGTCATGCTGTATGACCTTAGGCAATTCAATTAATCCAAGTTTCTCTATTAGTAAAACGGGGATAAAACTATCTACTTTGTAATCGCGTTGTTTGGGGCATTAAATGAGATAATAAAAATTCAAAGGTTTACCACAGTGCTGGCAAGCCCTCAAATAAACATTAGCTTTAATTATTATAATGAAAGAGAAAGCAGTCTATATACCATAAAGCATCTTATAAATGTGAGGGATTGAGCCTCCCAGTCTGAAGGCTTCCTGATCCTGCCTAAGACCAAAGGAAGCACACATTTGAATCTGCGTGCGAATGGCAGCCTCCTTTGCCTACACCTACCCGTTCTCACCCCTCCAAGATGTCCCCAAAGTTCACCTGTCACTCCAGTCTCCTTTCCATTCCACCTGTCCCCACGGGTTCCGTAGCTTGACGAGATATTCAGGTCTGTGTTTGCAGGTCACCTGCATAAAACAAGAGGCAGTTTAGGTGGCCAGGCTGAGTGCAAGCATTTCAGAGAGCTGAGTGAGACTCGGGCCTGGAGCTGAGCACTTGCAGTGGAAAATCACAGACCCAGAGAGAGCTGGTAGAGGAGAAAGTGGCTCTGCTTCTTGTACTTACAAGCTGTGAGACCTAGGGCAAGTCACCTAACCTCTCTGTGTCTCTGTTTCCCGATCTGTGAAATAAGGTCAATAGTCATACCTACGATAGTGGGTCGAATGGTGATCTTCCCTCCCCAAAGAGGATACGTACACTCAGAACCTGTGAACGTGACCCTATTTGGAAAAAGGATCTTTGCAAATGTAATTAAATTAAGGACCTGGAGATGAGATAATTATGGATAAGGATGGGCCCTAAATCCAAAGACAACTGTCAGAAGAGAAGGGGAGAGGACACAGAGAAGGCCACGTGAAGATGGAGGCAGAGACTGGAGTTATGCAGACCAAGTCAAGGAACACCTGGAGCCACTGGAAGGTGGAGGAGGCAAGAAGGGATTCGACCCTTCCCCAGAGCCTTCAGAGGGAGCATGCCCCTGCTCACACCTTGATTTCAGACTTCAGGCCTTTGGAACTGAGAAAATTAATTTCTGTTGTTTTCAAGTTCCCCTCCGCCACCATTTTATGGTAATTTGTTGTGGCAACCTTAGGAAACCAGTAGACCTTGTGAAAGGGAAATAAATCTTGGGACCCCAAAATCACTAATCTAAAGGGAAAAGTCAAGTTGGGAACTGCTTAGGGCAAACCTGCCTCTCATTCTACTCAAAGCCACCCCTCTGCTCACTGAGGTAAATGCATAACTGGTTGCCTCCTTTGGAAAGACTAACAGAAACTTGAAAGAATGCAACCATTTGTCTCTTATCTACCTATGACCTGGGAGCCCCCTCCCTGCTTCCAGTTGTCCCACCTTTCCAGATGGAACCAATGTTCATCTCACATACGTTGATTGATGTCTCATGTTATAAAACCAAGCTGTTCTCTGACCACCTTGGGCACATGTCGTCAGGACCTCCTGAGGCTGTATTAAAGGCGTGCATCCTCAACCTTGGCACAATAAACTTTCTAAATTAACTGAGACCTGTCTCAGATACTTGGGGTTCACAACCTACTCAGAGTATTGCTGTGAGGGTGAAATGAGTCCACATTTGTAAGGCAGTTAAACAGCATTTAGCACACAGTAAGTGTTGTATAAATTTTGTTAATAAATGTGGAAATAAATTAAAAGCTCTGGGCACACAGACCAACATAGTTGTTGGAGATCTAGAAGGAAGAATTTAAGTGTGAATTGAGTCCAAGAAATTTGAAACAGAGTTAAAGGAAATTGGAGGACTTGGGAGGAGTCGGGCCCTCTAGAGATTATCAGAGGTTCTTTAACTTAAACCTGCTGACTTCTTATCTCCATGCTTTGCTTACACTGCTCCCTCCACCAGAATGCCCTTCTTGCCCCATATAAATCTACCTATTTCAAGGACCAACTCAACGTCACCTCCCCTGTAAGAGACTCTTCTGACTTCTCCCCAACCCAACTCGATGGAGGTCTTTTCTCTTATACATGAATTCCTAAAGTCTTTCATCTACACTTTCTTCTCTCAGTTTCAACTTTGCTTCCTCCTCATTTTCAGATATGGTTTGTGACCATACCTGACTGTAAGCCCTTTGTAGGCAGGTCCTGCCTGGTGCATCTTCCTCTCAATGCCTAGTAAAGCTCAAAAGATGGATAGCAGCGGAGACGGTCATAAAGAAGCACGTGAGAGAGGAGTAGAAATTTGGGAGGGAAGAACCAGATGAAATGGTTGTTCTTGGCATCCCAGAGTGAAGCAAAGTTCAAGGAAGGGTTGTGAGGTACAGCAGGGTGGGAGGATGGTTGGCTGAGGGCTGCCCCAGGGGATGAGATTGGGATGATGCACTGGCGTTGGCAAAGGCTGGACCCACCACTTCACCCCAGGAAATAGGTGCAGAGGAACAGGGACCCACCAAAGACTTTACTCACTCTCCAGATGGCGCAGAAACTAAATCCACCAAGATAAGCTAGG
This sequence comes from Theropithecus gelada, assembly GCF_003255815.1. Lineage (NCBI taxonomy): Eukaryota > Metazoa > Chordata > Mammalia > Primates > Cercopithecidae > Theropithecus > Theropithecus gelada. The sequence goes on from NC_037681.1 coordinate 51,589,925, forward strand.
GCCCAGAGAGGGAAGGGCAAGGCTGAGAGGGAAACCAAGCGGCCGACCTCAACCCACCTTCCTGATTCCTGTGACAGTATAGGCATGGCCTTCCACCAGCCCATTCTCCAGAATCTTCTCCTTCTGCAGAGACAAGAGAGGTTCTGATCAGTCTTCTGTTATGTACAGCTTAGTATTTGAGTAACGTATGAAAAACTCTTTGTTTGGCTGGAGCAGGGGTTTATGGAGAGAAGTGTGGGAGATAATCATGGTATGGTACATTGCAGTTTTCAAAGCTCTTTGGTATCCATAGTCTCATTCCACCCTCTCAATAAGTGAGCCATTCTGCAGTGATCATGTCATACCCTCCATTTTACAGAGGACAAACTCTATTTAGAGTTGCTGAGTAAATGTGTGAGGTGACACATTTGGCCATTAGTGAAGGCAGGGCTGAACTGAGGGCTTCCTATCCTGTTCCATGGTTTCGGTTGTTATCAAATAGGACATGGAAAGTGCCTTGCATGTAGCTGGCACTTAATAATTGTTAGCTTCCTTCTCTGCACATCATCTTCTTTTTCCTAGTGTCTCGCCTGTCCTGAGGCCCCAACACTGCTGCTCCGGTTTTTTTGTTTTTCTTTTTTAAAACAGAATCTCTCTCTTGTTGCCCAGGTTGGAGTGCAAGGGTGCGATCTTGGCTTACTGCAAACTCCACCTCCCGGGTTTTAGTGATTCTCCTGCCTCAGCCTCCCAAATAGCTGGGATTACAGGTGACCACCACCATGCCCGGCTAATTTTTGTATTTTCAGTAGAGATGGGGTTTCACCATATTGGCCAGGCTGATCTCGAACTCCTGACCCCAGGTGATCTGCCCGCCTCGGCCTCCCAGAGTGCTGGGATTACAGGCGTGAGCCACTGCACCTGGCCTTGCTGCTCTGGCTTGAACACCAGGACCTCAGCAGTAGGAGCTGGGTGGAGGTCCTGAGCCCACACCCAGGTGAGGGCAGTGGTGGTTGATGGAGGGCGTGGGTGCAGGAGAAGAGGACTGCCAGTGGCAGCCCAGTCTCACCCCTGAGTGGGTCTGGCAGCCAATGAGGGTTCTGTTGTAGGTGGCTTTGGTGAGGATGTCCCAGAGGTTGCCATGGGCTTCTGCCAGGTTGATGGTCATTGTCACCCCTCCAGTGAAGTCTACAAGGGCTTCAGACACCTGTCCTGATTGCAAGTCTTCATAGGAACCAGAAAGCCTAGCCAGAGAAGAAATAAACGTGAAAAGAAAAAGTATCATGAGTATTTATCATTTTATGTGGCCTCAGCATCCATTTTTAAATAGGAGTTTAGTTTTCTCATACCGAAAGCAGAGCTCAGGCAACCCTGACATAGTTTCCAATACCATACCTATCCTGAGTGGCTTCAGAAGATGGTCATAGATAAAACTTAGAGGCATCTCTCCTGCCTAGAAGACTGGGAACCCCTCTTTCCCACCACTTCCTTTAAATGGACCACTCAGATGTTTGCCTGAGAACTTAGTGACCACCTGTCAATCACAGCGAGATCTCCTGGAACTAGTGCCTGCTTGCTTTGAACCTATCAATTAAAGCTGCTCACGTGAAACCTGTTTGGACAACACCCCGGACTCAAGAAAAGGCATGGGTCCACCACAGGTCCATTTTCTCTCTTTCTGCCTGGCCTCCCTGACTTCCACATGCATGCGTGCATATATGTGTGTGTGCATGTGTGTGTTTGTGTGTGCATGTGTGTGTGTTTATGTGTGTGTATGTGTGTGCACATGTGTACATGCGTGTCTGTGTTTGTGTGTGTGTACATTTGTGTGTGCATGTGTGTGTGTGTATGTGCCCTCCATGCATGCCAAGTACCCTCTAGGGTCTGTAGGTATGAAAAACTCTTAAACTTTCATGTTGCGGTTGTGTGGTTGAAGCTGTGCCCACAATCCGACCACTGATGATCAGGCTGCCCCACAGGGACCCAAGCAGGTGGATCCCCTGCTGCTGCTCCTTCATCCAGGCCTCTTAGCTGCTGGGGACAGCAGTGATCTCTAGGTTGAGAGAGTTTCATTCAAAACAAAAGGAAGGGGCATTTAAACTGTAGATTAGATGGTCCGAATGAGAAGTGAAACCTTTGCTTAGGTATTCTTTGGGTGTATCTTGCTACTCCTACCTTCCATCCCAGGAGCAAAGGAGAGAATAGACACTCAGAGCTCCTATCCCCCTTAATTCCATCCATTAGGGAAAGGCAAAACTCTTGAATGCAGGTTTAGAAGAGGCGACCCCTACCTAAAAGACTCTGAATACGCTGTCACTTCTATGTCGACTGAGACATGCCTCAGGATCTCATTTCATAAACTTTACCTGACGCCACTCCCCTCCTTCAACATTGAGAGAGAGAAAAAGAAGCGATAGGAAGGGGGATATTTCTGCTGGTTTCTTACTTGGCATAGGCCTTTTCCAGAAGTGCTCCCCAGAACAAGTTCTTGTAGGTGGAGGAGACAAAGAGCAGCTGGCCAGCCTCATTCACGGGCAGGCGGTCATCGATCACCACAGGAACCCACTTCCCGTAGTGCCAGAACTGGAGGGAGAGAGTGGTCCCGGGTGAATGAGGACTGCTGTGGGTGGTGATCAGCCCAGAAGGTGAAGACATGGTCCTCCAGGAACCCTCTTTCCTATGACTCCCTCCAGGCCGAGGGCCCGGGAAGACACTCACCCAGAACCGGAAGATGCCAGCATACTTCTCAGTGAAACTCTGATTCAGGGGAACAACCCTGCTCAGGATGTCCTGGTGCAAGGTCAGAGCTTGCAAAGCAGCCAAGAACCAGCAGTCTCCTAAGTCAGACAGCACACAGCATCTGCATGAATCTACTGGGGACTTCATGCCTGCAGGAAATGCCCGGTCCCTATGGCTACCCTCTCTGGGCTTGTAGCCTAGTCTCAGAGAAGGGAATTATATACTGGGAAGGCAGATGATGAGTGAGCAGAGCGGGAAGCTGGGAGCACTGGCTGAAATCCAACTTGACACCAAAACCAGAGCCATGTTCCTGGACCAGCTTTTAGATTCCTGAATGCCCTATCCTCAGGAATTTGGACCTGAACTCCATCCACTTTTTCCAAATCTTGCCTCTGAAACTGATTTACATTCTTCTGGGAAAGCCTCAACCCTTCAGGACCCTATTTCCCTGTCTGTGAAATGGATATCGCTGGACTTGGTTGGGCCTTCCCTGATGACCAATTTACTATTTTAAAAAGGTAGAGTTGAGGATAGATCTGCTTTGATCCTATTCTGGGGAGGCTAATGACTGCTGTCTTAAGAAGGTCCCACTGTAGGAGCTAAAATAGAGTGAGCACATTTTCCAAACTTAGAATTTAGACCTGTAAACTGGTAATGAGGATTATGTGAGGACTTAGGCAGGGTATGCATTCCCACGCATCCTCAGAGGACCAGTTTTTATAAACTTCACAGCAAAGAACAGAGCACATCCAGGTAGTCTTCAGGGTTTGCCAGTGAATAGCCACTTTGGGCCTCTCTCCAGTGGGGATCTCTGGATTCTCTTCTTCATCATCCACTCTGTCTTGGCCAGGCCTGGCCAGCAGGCAGCCTAGCGTCTGTCTCCCAGGGCTGTGCAAACTTACCTACCATGCCCTGGCACAGATCCAGCCTTTTGGTCTTGGCAAAATAAAACTGGGGATTGCTGTGCAGTTCCTGGGGGAGACAAACAGAATTGTCATTCTGACCTCGAACAAAAAAGCTCCTGGAGCTACAGTGACCATGTTTTCCCATACCCCCAAACTGGACTTATGGGGACAAAGATACAGAATATATGTGTAATCAGTGCTGTCCCAGAAGATCTGGGATACAGAATTCTGTCCTTTTTATTTCTCATTCCTTCTTACAGCTTGTGTAAGTCAGAGCCCTGGACTCTGTAGATATTGAGAAATAGCACTTATACCAAAAATGCCTTTTCTTAGAGTTTCTATTAAAAATGGAAACACTTTTATAGGAGGCATTTTCGGTTTTCCTAGAGATCTTCTCTTTCTCTTTACTCTCCCCTACTCCTCCTTCCTATTCCTGACCCCTAATAAGATGGTCTCTTTGGCTTTTCCTGCTGAGATGCAGCCTGGGCTGGGGTGCTAGGGAGGTGGTCTCTGCTCCGTGGCAAGATTTATATCCTTCAGTCTTTGCGTGGACACAGTTTCCCCAAGAGTCAGTTGTAGAACAGAGTCTCTATGTCAGCAGTTCCCAGGATTTTGAGAGAAGTGGGATCTGGCTGCCATGTAGTTTAGGAGGTTCACTGCAGACTTTACACACAGTAGGGGCTTCACAAGTCTGGGGCTGCAGTTATCGATGGTGATGGGTGAGTAGGGAAGAGAAAAGGAAAGTCTGTGGCACAGGCTTAACTTTACCCTATTCGCTAGCCATGTTCCTGAAATCTTGTATGTAAATGAAGTTTCAGGGAGATGGATTACATTTGAACACATTAAGAAGTTGCCTTTTAAAGGAACTGATGCATTTTATAGAGTGAAGAATATTTTTCTAAAGTGATTAATAGCTTCTTAATTTACATGTTTCATGAGCCTGTTTTTGGGGGAGGAGATTGGAGAGATGTTAAAATTTATCTCTCTGGCAGATGGTATTGGCTGTGACTCAGGAAGCCTTGCCATCTCAGATGAAGCTAAACAATACCTTGATATATTTCTGGCTATAGCTATTCTGCATATTTCTGGGCAGGACTGAGGGAGGGCTACATCTTAGACCACTCTCAAAATCACCCCTGGTTTTCTCCATCTGGAAAGTGAGAATGTGGGAATGTACCCAGTTCCCTTCTCATGGAGATCAATGACAGTAAGACCTGGTGTGATATTGTGAAATATATATTTGGTCTTCATTTGCTCAGTTTTCTGACATTCAGCTCCTAAAACCTTGGGAACCTCTAGAGTGGTAAGAGTGTCCTTTGTATGCTAATGATTGACTGGTGACTGGTGGTCCCTAGGTAGCTTCAGGATAGGGTCTGGTCATTGGAAAGACCAAGGCAGGTTTAGAAGGTTGGGACTTTCAGCCCCACCCCCTGACCTCTGGGGAGGGGAGGGAGACTGAAGGCTAAGTTGATCACCAAAGGCGAATGATGTAATCAATCATACCTAGGTAATAAAGCCTCCATAAAAACCCAAAAGGACAGGGTGTAGGGAGCTCTGGATATCTGAAAACATGGAGGTCCCTGGAGGGTGGCACACCCAGGGAGGGCATGAGAGCTCCACACCCCTTCCCCATGCCTTGCCCTATGCATCTCTTCCACCTAGCTGTCATCTGCATCCTTGTAATACCCTTTATAATAAATCACTAAATGTAAGCGAAGCATTTCCCTGAGTCCTGTGACCCTCTCTAGCAAATTAATCAAACCCAAGGAAGGGATCATGGGAACCACATTCCTGATTTATGGCCGGTCATGAGAAGTACAGGTCACAACCTGGGACTTATGATTGGCATCTGAAGTGGGGACAGTCTTATGGGATGAACACTCAACCTGCGAGATCTGACACTGTCTCTAGGTAGACAGTGTCGGAATTAAATTTCATTACAGAATACCCAGATGGTGGCCACCAGAGAATTGCTTGGCATATGGGGAAAACCTCCCACACATCTGGTGTTAGAAGAGTGTGTTGTGTTGAGTGGAGAGGAGAGAGTAGGAAAAAGCCTGTTTTTTTTCTCCCATATAACTTAGGTGTAGTATCTGAAAGCCTAAACCCTGGGGCAGGAGGGTCTGAGCTGACACATTTTGCCTCACCGGGGGCCTCTTCCACTGCAGGCGGGGTGGCAGCTTCTGCAGCAGAGAGCCGCTGCCAATGGAGCTCAGGGTGGCTGGGAAGCTGGTGTCTTCAAAGAGGCAGCCATTCCTCAGGCACTCTGCCAGCAGGGCCTCGAAGTCCTGTTGGGGGAGCTGTGGAGAGGCCCTCCTAGAGTACCTTGGCCCCAGCTTCCATCTGCATCGGAAAGGTGGCCACAGAGACATGGCAGGCAGTGGGTACAGTCCTGTGAGTCTTCCTGAGGAGTCTCTGCTGCTCCTGAAATGGACAGAGGACGGTCAGTTTCCTCATTTCCTGCTTATGCTTTGCCATTGCCACAGAGAGGAGGGGAAGGATGGAGAGAATGGGAGCGGAGAAGTCAGCTGGTGAGAAAGAGACAAAAGCAGGTGGTTCAATTTTGTCCCAGACAGTGGGGGTCCTTGAGCACTTGCTCAAGCGCTTGAGGACCTGGTGGGGGATCAGGGATCTTGTGGCAAAAGCCTACAGAAGGGAAAGTTCTCTCAAGCCTCAGGGCTGAGTCCTGGGCCCCTGACTGCCCCAATGTCACAGGGGTCCCTTCTGCTTAGTGGGGAGGCAGGAGAAGAGAAGCAGGAAGCTGGAACTCAGCCCCCTGGGCTGGAGGGTCCCGTCCCTGCCAAGGTAGTGGGGAGTAGTGGCTGTCTGCTCAGGGCCTCCACCAGGCCTGCCAACTCCTGCCTCCCAGCTACAGACACACAGCCTTCCTCCTGCTTCAATGTCCTCCTTATTCTTCCCTGCAAAACCTCCTCCTACATTGTCGTGTTTTTTTTTTTTTTTTTTTTAAATTTCTAGTTTTTTGAGACAGAGTCTCATTCTGTTGCCCAGGCTGGAGTGCAGTGGCGCGATCTCAGCTCAATGCACCCTCTGCCTCCCAGGTTCAAGCGATTCTCCTGCCTCAGCCTCCCGAGTAGCCGGGATTAGCAAGGCCGCAGGAGATGCTGGGGGCCAGCAGCCTCCGCGCGGGGGCCTCCCAAGGACGTCTCTCCCATCCCAGGAGCCCCTGGGTGCACTCCGGGTCGGGGGTAAAGCCCCAGGCTCCATCCAGCACAGGGTGCGTTGGTCTCTCGTGGAAGGCCCCCATGGGCAGTTGCGGGCCCTGGCAGGGCTGCAGGTTGGCGTGGGCAGGCCAGCAGAGCACCAGATACAGACGCCCACCACCACACCCAGCTCATTTTTGTATTTTTAGTAGAGATGGGGTTTCGCCATGTTGGCCAGGCTCGTCTCGAACTCCTGACCTCAAGTGATTGGCCCGCCTTGGCCTCCAAAACTGTTGGGATTACAGGCATGAGTCACCATGCCCAGCCTACATTCTCTTTAAAAAGAAATCCTTCCTTGAAGACTTTCTTGCTAATGTAAAAGGGGGAAAGAAATCACAGACACATATTGTGACAAATACCAACAGTTGCCGGTACATGCCCATTCTCCCCTTTTCCTTGTTAACAGAATTTCTTGTTTTGATAACCTGGCTACAAAACTTGATTTCCTGGAGCTTCTTACAGGACAGGTTGGCTACACAATATAGTTTTTCATTTTACAGTTGCAAAACCATGAATCTTATCCAGCCCCACCCCCCACCCCCACCCCTCCATTTTTCAGGTGTTACGACTGAAACCTGTCCATTCATTCATCAAAAATTTTACTGGGAACTTATCATTTGTCAGGCTTGAGCTAGGCACTGCTCACCAAAGACAGTCCCTGCCCTCATGGCTCTTACAGACTAGAGGCTGTGAGGGCGGGAAGGGTTAAACGATCTTTCCGGTGCTATACAAGGAGATTTTATAAGGGCTGTATCCAGAACCCAGAGCCCTGACTCCCATAACAATATTCAGCTCTCAGTGCTACAAACTGCCTATTACACCCAGCACAGTGTTTGGGACAGAATGTACATGCACTAAAAGTAACTCGCAAACATGCTTATACTGAGTGTGAGTACTCCCTCATGGCTGTAGGAGTGACCTGGGGTCCTCTCCATTTGTCAAGGTCCTGCCCATCCCCCAAAGTCTAACTTGAGTCCTTTCCCCAGGAAGCCCTCCTTGAGTGCCTGGCATTCGCTGAGACCCCCTCTGTCTATTGACCCACTGTCTACCCCATTGGGCACCCTACTGTCTTGGTGCTTCTCAAATTATCACTAGTGAAGGGCCTATGTTCTTTTATTTCCAATTTGGCATAGAAATTTAATGAAAATGAATAAATAGAAACATACAATTTCAAAAGATATATAAAATCAAGCCCCCCTTTAAAATTTTTTCAGGTCAGGTGCAAGGGCTCACATCTATAATCCTAGCACTTTGGGAAGCCAAGGTGGCAAATCACTTGAGCCCAGAAGTTCGATACCAGCTGGGGCAACATGGCAAAGCTTCGTCCATGTAAAAATACAAAAATTAGCTGGGCATGGTGGTGCATGACTGTGGTCCTAGCTACTTGGGAGGCTGAGACAGGAGGATCACTTGAGCCAGGAGGTAGAGGTTGCAGTGAACAGAGATGGCGGCATTGCACTCCAGCCTGGGCAACAGAGCAAGACTCTGTTTCAAAAAAAAAGAAAAAATTAGAGCCAACAAAAATTAAATTAAATTTAAATTATTTGATCAATTGCTATAAAAGTTTCTAAACACTTGCTGTCAGTTTTGTAGGTGGCTCACCAAGCACTGCTGGTGACCGGTTGGTGGAGTGGCCCCACTGTGGTTCTGCTCTGAGTGATGCATGCATAGAAGCCTCTTCTGCCTAATACTGGCTTTTGAATCCCCTGCAGGATTAGCACTGCTGGAATGTTGTTTGTCTCACACCCTTACCTCTGAGACCTGAGGGCAGTCCATTCCTGGCTCTTCTTATTTATCACGGGTGCCTGTGTACTTCCTGGGGGAAGACCCAGCCCCCTTCTAACTTTTGAGTCTCTGTGACTCAAAAGCTGTTACTCAGGTCTTGTGTTTTACCCTGGAGTTTCTTTTTTTTCCTAAGGTGGATGAGTAGGCAAAGCTTCCCCCAGGCTTACCCCATTTTCTTCCCAAAAAGTTTCTTCTACCACCGTGCATTTATAAACAAACTTGAGGCCTCACAAAGGCAAGGTCTCCCTTTTTACCCCTTCAAGCCTTTACAACAATCCTTTACTGCTTGTCCTGTGAAAAATGATAGAGGGTCCCCCAGCTTCAGAACCTCACTCAGGCTCATGCCCTCCTTACTCAGTGCTGGGTCATACTTGGATTCCTCTTCATGCCTGCAAATACTACATCTTGTGACAAGCATGGTACATCATGCGCTCGGGAGACAAAGGTTCCTCTCACCCTCCAAAGTTTAGAAAGAGGCCACACGTGTGCACGCACACACACATACACACACACACACATCTTATTTTTAAATAAATATTTCTAAATCACCTTAGGGAGAATATAGGCCCAGATGAAACCAGTTGGCAGTTCTTGCATGTTTCCTATATATTACAAACCATGGATGAAATGGGCTCATTTTCAGATTGGCACAGCTCTCTGCAAAGGGCCAGATGGGTCTAGGTCACATTTGGAAATTCATTTTGACTACTGTAAGTGAGCAGCGTTGGAGCAGGTCCACAAAATAAGACTATGCAAATAGATAGGTGAAGGCCAATGGGGCTCAAGCTATTTAAGAATGTGCAGCCTAAAAGCATCCTCCTTGGGCCTCAGAGTTCTTTCCTTGGCTCCCCATAAGCTGCTAGGCTGTTCTGCAGTGTTTTGCACGTCAGGATTTTTTTTTTTTTTTTTTAATTAGAGACAGGGTCTCACTCTGTCACCCAAACTGGAGTGCAAGGACATGATCATAGCTTACTACAGCCTTGAACTCCTGGGCTTAAAGGATCCTTCTGCCTCAGCCTCTTATGTAGTTAGGACTACAGGTTCAGGTTCATGCCACCATGCCCAGCTAACTTTTTTTTTTTTTTTTTGTAGAGATGAGGTCTTGCTATGTTGCCCAGGCTAGTCTCTGACTCCTGGTCTCAAGTGATCCTTCCACCTCAGCCTCCCAAAGTGCTGGCATTACAGGCATGAGCCACCGTGCCTGTCCAAAATTTATTTATACTCAGGAAGTAAATAGAGAGTCAGGCTTCAATCTCCACTTCTTCCATGCTGGCTATTCTCCCCTTATCTATAGATGCTGGGTGCTAGGGAGGGCGTTATGATGGTGAGAGGTATCAAATAACCTGGTGCTCAGATCACCTAAGTGTCTTGATCCAGAGGAGGAGGCCTTTGAACGCTAACTGGCTCATGAACATCAGGAGCATCACCAGACAAGACACCTGGGGATACACCAGCCAGCAGTGCAAACTCCAAACCCCAATCCCGGTATGCAGGCAGGGTTTCCTCATCTCTCCTGATAACCCTCTGCCTATTTAACATGTTAGTGTTTATTAAAAGGTACATGGGAACATTTTAAATGTGGGAGAAGGAACAGACTCTAGATACACCTTGTGTCAAAATGTACTCCTTCAGGTGGGTCTCAGTGGTATTTCAGTAGCCAGTGTGAGCAAGATGACAGGAGCCAGCTGTGCACATCTCTTCCCAAGTCTGTATTCCATCATGCCATGTTAGTACCTTGTAATTGGCCATCGTGAGAGTGTCCATACCATGGAACTGGTAAATGCTACAAATCAGAGCTCCTTGGCCTTTAAAAAAAAAAAATTGAGAGCTAGTTGTTGAATATTACCAGCACAGCACTGGTCAACCTTAAGACAGCAGATTGCCTGGTCCTGTGGGATTGTCCACTTGGAAGTTTCCCTGTTGTCCAGGAATATAGAGAGTCCATAGGCACAGGTGAGAATCTGTGAAGGCTTTACAAAGGGTGATGTTACAACTTATTTGGAAAGAGAGGTTGATATCAGTGAAAACATTGACTCTGACAAACTGGAGAGAAATTAATACTATATCCCTGCTATTAAAAGTTTAGTCAGACTGCAGGTTTTTATATATTTGTTCTAATCACTTTAAAGTCAGAAGAATTAGTTTTCACTTAGCTATGAGTTGACTTATTTTCATTTTAAAATCCAAATAACATATATTGATTGTGGAAAAATCAAGGGAAAGAAAGGAAATATAAATTACCCATATTCCCACTACTCAATGATAGCCATAGTTAAAATTTTAATGTATACTTTTAGAGAAAATTTTCTATGCTTAATTATTTTCTAATGAAAGTAATATAATATTATACATTGTGTTTTACACTTTTACTTGACAATATCTAATGAATACTTGTCTTTGCCAATAAGTTGAATATACAAGAACACATTTAATTATTGCAAAGTATGCCAAATCATATGTCAACCAAAATTTATTTTTAAAATCTACTGTTTCTGGAATTTCATGTTATTTCTTCTTTTTAACTAAACAGTGACGGTATTACCAGAGTTTATGTCTTTGAGCACATCCTAATTATTTTCCTAGGATAAATTAGGGCTAGAATGAAATTTATTTAACCTAAGAAAAGATATTTACTAAAAAAATCTAGAGGAACACCATACTTTCCGAGGAAAGATCAAAGATATTTCCTTAAAATAAACAGAAGATAAGAATGCTGATTACTACCATTCTTAATCACTTTTCATTGTAATTCCTAGTTAAGCCAATAAAACAGAAAGAAAGAAAGAAAGAAAGAAAGAAAGAAAGAAAGAAAGAAAGAAAGAAAGAAAGAAAGAAAGAAAGAAAAGAAAGAGAAGAAAGAAAAAAAGAAAGAAAGAAAGAGGGAGGGAGGGAGGAAGGAAGGAAGGAGCACAAAAATCAGAAAGCAAAAAAAAAATGACTTATTCACAGAAGAGATTATTTTACATGCAGAATATCTAAGAAATTTTTTTTTAAACTATAGGAAATAAAAGAATTCAAGAAGGTCAATGAATAAAAGTTAAATACACTATACAGAAACTCAGTGGTGTTCTTTTTATAACAGCAACAACTAACTAGAAAATGTATTAGGAAACAAAGATCTATTCTTCATAGCAACTCAGGTTACCAGTATGAGTAACCTGGTGCCATTAATCAAACACAGAAGTCAATTAGAGGTTCTGTGAGCAAAATGATTTTAGATACAATCATCATAGACACATACGCAATCACCAATGAAGTTGTGTATAGATCATGGCCCCAATATTATTAAACACATGCACGTACGCGCGCGCACGCACACACACACGATGGGAAGAAAATACGTATAAATAAGAATATGAACTATGTCTGGATAATGTGACTAAGACTTTTATTTTACTTTGTTAAACTTTTCTATATTTTCTGGACTCCTCGATTAGTATGTATTACTTTTATCATGGAAAAAAATGTGTTTCATAAAAATACAACATAAAAAAAAGCAAGTCAGTGGTTACCTGGGACTGGGAGAAGGAATTGCCTGGGAAGGAGTGCAAAATAACTTTTGGGGTAATGGAAATGTTCTATATCGACTGTGGTGGTTGCATCTGTATATTTTTTCATCAAAACTCAATGAACTATGCACAACACACTTAAAAACATGTCCAGACACAGTGGCTCACGTCTGTAATCCCAGCACCTTGGAAGCCCAAGGTGGGCAGATCACTTGAGGTCAAGAGTTCAAGACCAGCTTGGCCAACATGGCAAAACCCCATCTCCACTAAAAATACAAGAATTAGCTGGGAGCCATGGCAGGCGCCTGTAATCCCAGCTACTCAGGAGGCTGAAGCAGGAGAATTGCTTGAACCCAGGAGGCGGAGGTTGCAGTGAGCTGAGATCCCGCCACTGCACTCCAGCCTGGGTGACAGAGAAAGACTCTGTCTCCAAAAAAAAAAAAAGGTACATGTTTATTATATATAGTTGTTTCAAATTAAAATTTTAAGTTTATATAGAAAAACCAGGGGATCAGCCTGACTCCTGTCCCACTGGCATCATCATGCTGAACTACTGCCTTGATTTGGAATAATAATATCTGCCCAAATCCTGGCTTTCCTTGGTGGTGGCTACCTTTTCAACCACCTCTGAAGCAGTTGAGGATTGTGGGCTCCATTTTAAAGTGGGAAAAACTGAGACTCTAAGACATAGAAAGGAGCTTCCCAGTAATTTCACCAGAATACAAAAATAGGAACTAATTCCCAGGGGTCCATACAGTGTCTTGCGTCCTTGCCCTGATGTTCAGTTCACATGTTTGCTGAACACCTACTATGTGCTAGATAGTATGTCTCAGGCTGGGAACATAACACCTGGCCTTTGATCAACCTATAGGGGTAGAGTCAGGTCTCTGGAAAGGAAGCTAAAGAAATAAGTACCATGCACTCACTCACATGAACCTGTAGAATCCTCCTGGGGGATGATGGATTTCCAGAGAACTCTGGCATCTTGCCACAACCCACTAAGTTGTCTCAGGCAAAATTGGAGTCGAAACCTAGGCTCTTTGTACAAGACTCTGTCTACATGATAAAAAGCACCAGATTGAAAAACAATCAATTCCTTGTTCTCGACAGTCGGAACAAAAGAACAAGACTAACTATAGGCTTTGCTTGATTTATCATGAGCAGGGATTGTACTTCTTTTGTGTAATAGGCGGTGTGCAGTGGCCATGGAGTGCTAGGTCTGGAATTAGAAAACCCAGAAGGCAAGTGGGTTTGCTGCCTCTTCCCGGATGCCCGTGTGCTGACTCCTTTACCCTCTCTGAGCTGGCTTCCTCACCCTCAACACGGAATGACGTGTACTGTGCCTATTCTCAGAACTCAAAAGACATAACCGTGTGAAAAGACTTGACGGAAGTCTAAAGTAGGAGTTGGCAAACTACAGCCTGGATAAATAAAGTTTTACTGAAACTACAGCCATGCTTATCTGTCTGGTATTGTCTGTGGCTGCTTTTGCATTACAACAGTGGAGTTGAGTCATTGCCACAGAGTTCTTAGGGGCCACAAGCCTACAATATTTACTATGCCATCCTTTACAGGCAAAGTTTGCTGAGCACTGCTCTAAAGCACTATTGAACCAGGTAGATTGCTGCTGCAGGGCTCAGGACAGGGGTAAGCTCCAAGTAGGAACTCACAGATTAAAATGTGGTTGGTTGAATCCATCATTAAGAATTTATCTTAATGCAACAGTTTTATCTCTAATTGATTCGTTGACTTTTTAATAGACCCTTAACATTTACAGTTGCATTCATGTCTCAAAACACTTGCAAATGTGGCCTGCAGTTTCTCTCTGCTAAAGTTTCGTGTCTAATCCCTTATTTAGATGTGATAACATCAGGCATTCCTGGGCAGTTTTCAGGTGGTTCTGTGGTTACTGATTATGAACAGGAAAACCAGCATCTCTATGTATACATCATGACCTGTTCATAAAAGATGAAATGATTTTGTAACATTAATGGTTTGAAAGACTTTAATTTTTTTTTTTTTTCACTGTTTAGACATCTGTCTGCGTTTAGATCAAGTTTCTAACAGAAAACGTCAAGCATGATTCTTCATTTATTAGAGCAGACATTTGCCTTTCAGGAAACAATGATGAATGTGGCCCAACTATGAGTTCTTGAAGGCAAGAATGGTATAGGTTTTTTTTTTTTTTTAATCTCTAGTCACATAATACCATGAATAAACAGATGCTTGATAAATGCTGGCCAATTGACTCACCGATGGAAGGGATGGATGTTTCTTCACTTGGAAAATGTAAGGAACAATAAAGCATGCCCTCCCCTCCCCTCTTATGAAGCTGAACAGAGATAAAGGAAGTTAAAGACTTCCTGTGAACTGTCAATCACTTGGCTGCTCTTCTGGAGTCTGATCACATTGCTGGGGCCTGATTTAGGTTGAGGGAGCCTCTTGAACATCCTTCCCCTCTGAAATGTTCATCCAGGCTTGCCTGAGGGCTCCTTTCCTGGGTGGTATGTGGGATCCACGTCAAAGCAACCCGGGGAAGTAAAACCAAGGTCAGACCTAAAAGAAAAAGGAGTCTCCAAAGGGAACATGCACCTTGGGAGAAGGTGGGGGAGAAGAGCAGGAAGTCCCTTAACTGGCAGTCCCAGGGTGGGCATCCCCTGGGCTGACTGCATGCCTCTGTGGAGGTCTAAGAACTTGACTGGTGGAGCTCCCTACTCACCCACAGCCGCCCCACTTTCATTTGACTTTATGAGACACGGCATAGCCACAAATCTTTGCAGAGAAGAAGACTCCCTGGAGCATGAGTTGCCATGACCTGGACACAGCTTTTCCTGAACACAGGAAGTGGATACTTGGCCTGTGTGGAAGTTGCACCCTGGCGTCGCTCACTGCAGCTGAATCAAATATGAGGCTAGAAGGAACTTAGTGGTCATCCCATTCAGTGCCCCCATGTACAGACAGGACCTCGGAGCAGTTCCAGGGAGGCATGGCCTGCTCAGCCTGACTGTGGGGGGAGCCCTGGGGTATCTCTTCTCTCCAGCACAGGCACATCCTCTTTGTACAGCCTCCTCCTAAACTTGGCGGTTCCCCTCGAGCTGCCCTGCTCTGACACTTTCCACCCCAAGAGGTAGTGGGACCCTAGCCTGAGAGCCATCCCCTACTCTTTTTCTATCCATTCCCACACTTTCAAAGAGCCAACCCTTCCGATTTTCAAAACAAAATATCAAATGATTCTGAACATTTGACAACACATTTGGACAGGAAAGAGTTTTAAAGCAGATGTAAATTCATTCCTTTTATTTTTTTGCAGGGGCATTTGCATCTTCAGAGAGTCACAGAATTTGAGCTAGATGAGCGGTCAGACTGAGGTAGCTCTTCTCCTCCTCTGATCCTGCATTTGCCATATGACTGGCCATTTCACATCATACCCTCAAAACCACACAGCTCATGGCGTCAAGTCCAAATGGCCAGGCTCTTGGTGTGTTAGTTCCTTTCTGTCTACACAAACCCCCACCACAAACCCTCTGCTCTGTCCAAACTTACAAAGGAGATGTCGCTTCCTCCTGACCCCTTCTGCCTCAGATCTCCCTCATCCTTCAAAGCTCAGGGCAAATGTCCCCTCCTCTCCAGAGCCTTCTCTGGAAACCTCTTGTCTTCTTCTTGTGGGGCTTTCCTGCCCTTCGCTCACACTCATGAACTGGGGAGAGGATGCTGGTTAACAGCCCCCTCTTCTAGCAAGCCCACTCCCCGGCTGGAAGACTTGGCCAGTCATTTCAGGCTCTGATTAACGCTACTCCAGAAAATCAAGGTATGCAGTTAAAAACCCAGGAAAACTTTTGGAAAAAGTAAGCCAATTAGAAACATCTTAAAAAACAAAAAAAGAAAAGAAACTATTTGACAGTAAATACTATAGCTAAACACCTACAAACTATATGATACAATTCCATTCCTGGTTATTACCCAACAGAAATGCTTAAATTTATGCACCAAAAGACATGTGCAAGAATACTCACAAGAGAAATATGCAAAATATCCCCAAATGAAAACTACCCAAATGTCCATGAACATGGAGAAATATTAATAATATCCACATAAATGGATATCACATCCATTTATACAATGAAATACTTCACAGCTCTGAACAAACAAGAATTACATACTGCAATATGAATGAGATTCACAAACAATACTGAGTAGAAAAAATTCAGACACAAAAACTCTTTGATTCCATTTACATAACTTTCTAAAGTGATGAAACCAATGTATATGTTATAAATTAGCTTAGTGGCTACCCTTGAGGTCGAGCGATCTATCACCAAACCAATTATACCACTGATAGTTACATCAATTCCATTCCTTTTCTACTGCTTGTTTTGATGGTCAGGAGAGAGATTTACAAGGGAGTTTGAAAAGTGGGAGAATCAATTCATTTCAACAAGGCTTTATTGCACTGCATGCTTCCCCATGGGCCAGGCATTGCCCTAGATGGTAGGGGTACAGGATGGATTAGACAGAATTTCTGCCCCCGAGGAAGTCACAGTCCAACAACCAGGCTCACACTCTAGAAAGGGCCTTCACTCTTCAGGATGAGGTGCCCACTCTGTGAAATGGCCAGTACCTAACTCATCCAAGAATTCTCCCCCTAGAAAATCAAAGGTACCCCTCACTCTATCAGGCTTGAAAGATGTACCCAGGCTGACAAACCTAGGTACCACCCACCAAAACATTATCATACTGTGCCTCCACAGAAGAGGGTTATAAGCGGAACTGAGAGCCGACTGCCTCACTCCGGAGTCCTCCAGAGCCTTGATGAGTGATTTCCAGTGCCCATAGGCCAGCAGACCACCTAGACAAGGGCAATTTTGAGATTTCTAGTCTAGGCAAGGGCCGTGCCAAGCACCACACTGACAGCTATCATTTGAGGCACAATTCCACTCTTACAGTGTGGTCACCGTCCCAGTGTGTTCTTCACATCTAATTTCATAGAGGAAGTCAGCCCAGCCCCACTGCTTATTAGAACCAGAGAGCAGTCGGCCTCCTTGACTCTGAGGATCCCATAAGGCCTCAGTGAGGAACTGGCTGCCTCCAGATTCCTTCTCACCAGGAGGCTCAGGAGACCACTGGGATGGCCTGTGTTCTGGGAAATGACAGCACCTAGCTGCATCAATAACTCTACTAAATGACTTCGAGAGAAACCAGAGCTGGAGGGACCTCAGAAATTACCCAGGCCCAAACATACTCCCATCTTTTTTTTTTTTTTTTTTTTTTAATGAGGAGATTGGGGCCAAAGGGCTGAAGTCTATTCCTCAAGGTCACACTAATAAGTGATGGCAAAACTGAGGACAAAATTGAAATCTCCAGACTCCAGGGCTTTTTCTGTATATACTCACCTACAAAGCTCAAACCAGGAGAAGCAAATACCTTCCTCTCACCTTCTAAACCCAGACCCTGTAGAGTCTCATAGGGCCTTTGGGCTAACTTGGACCCACCCTTGGAACTAAAGAAACTTACCTGCACAGGAGATTTTGCTTCTTTAAGCACCTGGGTAGGCTCTAATCCTGGTGCAGTCAGAAGCCAGTAGCCTGAGACCACCTCTTATATATGGGTCCTTTCTACACATGGTGTTTGGCCAAGAATTTGCAACCCCACCTCCCAGGACCTTGGCTCCTCCCCAGTGTGTGTTCTCTGGAAGGGAGTGGAGTACCCAGGGCTTTGTGACTGGATTACACAAATCCAATTATTTCTTTAGAACACCATACAGAGAGAACCTGTTCCAGTAATGCCTTGATGAGAGAGTTAGTCATCTTCTCACTTTCAACCCTGGGGAGGGTATTTTCAGGTGAGACATAGAAAAGCATTTCACTGCAGGAGCACATGACCCCACTTGCTCACCTCCCCACCACTCCCAGGACACCAAAGACCCAAGACAGAGATTCCTGTACATCCCTATGTTTAAACTAACATTGACAGAAGCCTAGAAAGTATTTTCAAGAGGTGGCTGTGGGTTTTCTTTTATGATTGTCAGAGTCTCAGGGATGTCTCCTGCTAAGGAGGAAATCTGTGATTCATTTGTGCTATTGAGATAGCTCCCTCTTCCTTCCCAACCTACTTTCCACATCCCCCATTTTGGCCATCTGGGACTCAGAACATTGGCCTCCCATTGGTTGTCTCCTCACAGTTCACCCTGGGTCCCATTGCTCCAAATCTGGTTGTTCTTCCCTTAAAGGTTTTCCTGGCCCTCCTGTGGTTGCTCTAGACTTCTTCACTCCCCTCCCCCCACCACTCCCAAATCCTTCTCCTAGGCTTCTGCCACCACTTGCACAGATTTCATCATAGCAGCTTAGTCGGTTCCAGCTTGCCGGCCTCCATGCTTGCACACCTAGGATCCCCATACCTAGTACCCAGGAGGTGCTCAATATGTGTCAGTGAAATCAGAGTCCCTTCCCTGTGGAAATCCTCTGTCCTCTTCCTCCCCACCTGCTTCTTGGCATTTGCCTTGACTCTAATCTCTGCAACTCAATCATTTTGTGTGATTATCACTCCACCTATTTTATTAGTACTGATAAATTAACTAATATTGATAATAATAGCCAACATGTTTTGAGCACTTATGACGTGCCAAGCACAATGCTAAGCACATTGCATGCAGAATCTCATGGAATCTTCACAACTTTGTGAGGCAGTGCTATTATTATCCACATTCTACAAAAAGAAGACGGAGGCACAGCACGGCAACTCGCCCAAGATAACCATAGCCGGTAAACAGCAGAGATGGGGCTAAAGTCCCAGGGAGTCAGGTTGCACTAACTTTTTCTCATCTTTGTCAAGGAATTGTCTCCCCGCCACTGTCAAATCAAATCCAAAGCTTTCTTCCTGAGCGCAACACTTTTTGGAGCCTTCCCCCTGCCTCATGCACCAAATAGCCACCCTTCCTCGCACAGGTCTGAAGGTGTTATGGGGATAGTAGAAGCAGTGGATTTAGGAAGACCATTATTATTATTGATCTGTCTCCCAGATATAACCTTTTCATTTTCATCTCCTCATCCTGGCCCTTAGTTATCTTCCCCCTTCTATTCATCATCTTTTCAGGGACTCCAGGTGAGGGGCTTCCGTTCATCCCTTGGGACAGCACCCTGCACCTGGCACAGGACTAGGCTCACTCTATGTCTGAGTTGTTGCTATGGTCACCACTGGGCTTATTATAAATTGTGTTATGGATTCACAGAGCCATCCAGACACAGAGGGTAAGGCCCAAGGGCCATTTCCTCCCGTGACAACTCTTGAAAGTTATTGTCCTGGGTGACAGGAAACAGATGGCCAGGGAGGCTCACTAGCCTTGCACAGCAGCACTGTGGCCTTTTGACATCTCAGAAGTCATACATCCCTTCCCCAGGCTTCCGATTGTCACCTAGGACAGACTAGTATGCCTGAGAAAAAGGCAGTGAACTCGAGTGCATCTGGTGATGAGCCTTCTGTCTCTGCAAGGCACACGCAGTCCTGACCCACAGTGGGCTGTGGACCAGAAGTGGGTTGGCAAGTTTGTGATTTATGACCAGAAATTTACTTTCCTGTGGAAACAAGATTTTAGGAGTTGTGAATTTCCCAGAAAGGCTTTGGTGGGCTTCACAGGCTCAGGAGCAGTAGAACCGGAGCACTTGCTGGAGTTCTAAGTCCTGGAGGCAAAGCAGAGGGAAACGTGTTCCTTGGCTGGTGTTGCAGTGGAGTACTGGAAAACGAGGGTTAGCTCGAGAGTCAGAAACACAGATGCAGGTTCACTAACTTTGTGAAGCTGGGCAAGCCATTTCCTCTTCCTGGGACTCAATCACATGAAACACAATTGTGTTCGTCCTCTCTCTACTTTCTGTTACAACATGTATGATTCTGTTTGGGACCAGCCTTGACCAAACATTCAAAGGAGGTCAAATGCGTCTGTGGCACCTTCTAATGCCCTACTTTCCATTTCTTCTAGAAGAGTCCAAGTGCCCTAAATAATCTGCCTCTCCCACAAACCTAATTGCTCTCTAAAGTTTCTCCTTCCTTTCCCTCTAATCAAAATTCTCATTCCTTCAGGGCATGGGAAAGCAATTGAATTGAATTCCTGATGTCTCACTACTGTGAGAATAGCTTACAAGTCCTTAACCTCACCATAATATTTGCATTTTTTAAAATAGAAAACTCCTTTTCCAAATGAATCCCTGACCATTGGAATTTGGGGCACTGAAATAAGAAGTAAAAAAATCCAGTTGAGGAATAAAATAGAGTACCTGAGACAGTAAATAGTGACTGCTCCAAGGTGACCTTTCATGGGCACACAGGTTATTTATGGGGCTTCATTAGACTCACATTAAGGAACAAGTAAAACTGTTTTGTATCCAACACAACTGTAAATAAGAAAAACTACTGAAACGCCTATGGCTAAGCTCTAACCATTGATTCTCTGTTTTGCCAACATAAGAGTAAAGCGAGAAAGTCATGGGGTATCATTACCCTGGCCAGGGTTACTTCTGGCAGCCCCACAGACAAGGGATGTCAGGCTGTGGTGGCTGCAGCAGCACCAAAGCTTCATAAAACTAACTGACGGCTGGGTGCGGTGGCTCACACCTGTAATCCCAACACTTTGGGAGGCTGAGGCAGGTGGATCACGAGGTCAGGAGTTCGAGACCAGGCTGACCAACATGGTGAAATCCCGACTCTACCAAAACTACAAAAATTAGCTGGGCATGGTGGCATGCATCTGTAATCCCAGCTACTCAGGCTGCTGAGGCAGGAGAATCGCTGGAACCAGGGAGGCAGAGGTTGCAGTGAGCCAAGATCATGCCACTAACCGACAAGTCATGCTATTCCTTGATGTTTTTTTCCACCTGATTTTTGTTCATTTGGTTGTACATTTTCAAAACCAGGATCCAACAAGGAAAAGAGAAGGGCTTTGATTTGTGAGTGGGAGAAAGGGCAATAACAAGTTCAGAAGAATGAAGGAAAAATTGATGATTCCGTATATAACTTTCAAGCATTAGAAATCTATCCAAGAACCAAGATAATAAAAAGAGGCTTTGTGGGGTATCTCATAAATGAAAAGTCATGGCCAAGGTTTCAAAGTAAATTCCAAGACCTAAGTTATTAAATCCTTCACATTCACAATCTTTTTAGAATGTCATAGAAAATATTCTTTAAGAAATTCATTGTGAAGTTTGAAAATAAACACAGACAAGCTATTTTCTCAACAGAAGGGTGTTTTCCTAAGTTCTCAGAGAACTAATTAAAATTTCAATAACATTTATTCATAACAAATAATTTGAGTGAACTCTGATTGACAAGGACTGCTCTGTCTGGGGAGGGCTTGGGGACAGCGCTGTGAGTCATGCCCATCAGGGAGGCAAGGCAGGTACAGTGCACGTTTTTTATTTTCTGCCTCTATTTCAATTGTGTACTTGGCATTGTTTAATGGGTTCAAATCAATACACTACTAAGGAACATATTTCTAGCCATTCTCTTCTTGACCCTTTCTTTGTTCTGATACCATTTTCTCCAAGTGTCTCACAGTTTCACCTTTGTTTATCTGCCTTTTTGGGGTTTGGTTTTTTCGGTTTATTTTTGGCTTTGTTTTCCTTTTGACCTGTAAACTACCTATCTTTCTTGGCAGAAAAGTATTTCTATGTGCCATTATGATGCTCATGAGAGGGAAATCTGATTGCCAGGGAGAACAGCGTGGTTTCTGCATTTCCTCCCGAGAGATGGTTGCAAGGTTTCTGTTTCATGTCATTGGGGTATAGTTGGAAAGAAGCCCTGATGGTAAATAAACTATGACTAATTTCAAGGATACAAAAGTGAATAAGACATTGCAACTGATGCCCAGAAGATGCAAGAAAAGAGGTACAAAGGGCCTTGAAGTCAGCAGCACCCCAGCCAGAGTGAGGACTCTAGCACAGTTGCCAACGTAGCAGCCCCAATTCCTAGGAGTTTTTCACACATAACCCTCTGAAGCAATGTATCTAGCATGGAGGCATCAGGTCTGTCAGTCAAAGGAATTTCTTACCTTAACAACTATGTCAAATAGCCACCCTAAGGCTTGCATTATCTTAAAATAGGGGGATTCTCTATATACAGAAAATAACACACTTTTATGGAGTTGAGTGGGCAAAACTTTTCAATAGAACATGGAAGAGACTTATGTTGAAATGCATTTTCCTCCTATGGTTCCATGGAAAGGTTTATCTGTGCCTTTCAAAGCATAAAAGACCAAACTTCCCCTCAACTGAAAAGCATGATATCTGGTAAGTCTTTGAGTCTGGGCTTTTTCAAAAGAGGAAGCAGCTCTGAAAACATCAGTCGCCTAGGTGGCCTTCATACCTGCGCCTCCCGAACACATAGCACCCTCCACTTTGACCTGCCCTCTCTGGAATTATGTGGAGTTTGCATCCTAGAAAGACCTTACGTTTGGAGCCAGATCAACCTGCGGTTTGACCCCGATGCTACTCCTTACTAGTCGGATAGCCTCAAGATAGCAACTCACCTCTAAGAGCCTCAGTGTTGTCATCCACAAAATGGGAATGATAGATACTTTACATGATTAGTGGAAAAATTCAATTGTTTGTATTGTAATGAATATAAAACATTTAATCCAGGGGCTAGACTAAATGGGTACTTAATATGCACTCAGTACACTTTTTGAAAATCATAATTGTGATTATTCACTAATGATTGGATTTGGTGCTTACTGAGAGGTTTTTGAGAACCTTTTAACCCCTTGGACTAAGTGTGAGTGGTCTATAGGATATCCAGGTGAAAGTGTCAGAAATAGATCTGGAGTTCAAAGTGTTACGGAGTGAATGTCTGCATCCTCCCAAAATTCATAGGTGGAAATCCTAACCTCCAATGTGATCATATTAGTAGGTGGAGGTTTGTGGAGGTACTTAGGTCATGAGGGTGGAGCAATGAATGGGAGTTACGAATGGGAGTTATGAATGGGATCAGGGCTCTTATAAAAGGGACCCCAGAGAGCTCTCCTGCCAACTTTCCACCATGTGAGGACACAACAAGAAGTTGACAACATGCAACCTGGAAGAACCTGGTTCACCAGAACCCAGCTATGCTGGTGCCCTGATCTCGGGCTTCCAACCTCCAGAGCAGTGAGAAATAAATGTCTATTGTTTATAAGCCACCCAATCTACAGCATTTTGTTATAGCAGCCTAAACTGACTAAGACAAAAGGAGAAGTGTAAACGGGAGACAGGAATGTTTAAGGTTATCAATATGCAGATGCAGAGAGAAGCGGAAATCTTGCAAGTGGGTGATATTACGGTAGTAAATTGATTACCTTTGGCTCACCCTCTATCCAGAGTTTTCACCAGCCCATGTGACCTGCCCTTCAAATATAACTTTAAAATTTTTAGCTCCTTAAATTATTCACACAACACAGTTTAGTGTGACCAGTTCCCTCACTGTTAAATATGTCCCATCAGACCACATCTGGAGCACGTAAGTCAGTTCAACATCCAACCCTTCAGAAAGACAATGATACCTCCTCTACTCTGCCTCATTCCAAGTACTAAGCTTCTGTTTCTTTTCCTTTCTTTTCTTTTTTTTCTTTTCTTTTTTTTTTTTTTAATAGAGTCTTGCTCTGTTGCCCAGGCTGGAGTGCAGTGGGGCAATCTCGGCTTACTGCAACCTCTGCCTCCCGGGTTGAAGTGATTCTCCTGCTTCAGCCTCCCAAGTAGCTGGGACTACAGGCACCCACCACCACACGTAGCTGATTTTTTGTATTTTTAGTAGAGATGAGGTTTCACTATGTTGGCCAGGCTGGTCTCAAACTCCTGACCTCGTGATCCACCTGCCTTGGCCACCCAAAGAACTGAGATTACAGGCATGAGCCACCATGCCTGGCCACTTCTGTTTCTTTCTCTGGGAGAATAATGACATTTTGAGCTGTCATTGTGCAAATGAAATGAAGTCATCTATTTAAGAACACTGAGCGTAACACCTGACATATAACAGGCTCTCCATCAATGTTGATAGTCTTTTTTTCCTATATTTGTTTTCATACAGCCTGAATCTCATCATCATTTTTCACAACTACATCTCAGTATTGATCCACATTGAGTGTGTCATCAGTTAAATATCTTGTCTGTTTAACATGCGAATTTTGTCCCATCCTGTAAAGGAAAAGCCTTTTGAGAAGAGCCTGGGGCACTGCTTTAGTATCCTTGTGGCTATCAGTAGAGAACTCCTCAAACTGACTGCTTGCTCCTGAGACTCTTCTATGGTCTTCCATTGATGGCACCACCATCTACCCAGGCTCCCAGGAAAGAACACTCAGTACACAACACACATACACATTCACGTATGAAGGCTTCCATATACACACAAATACATATGCCTGTTAAAGCTGAGAGGATACTACATACCAGATGCTTTGCTTTAGTAGAATGTTCTTTTATCCAGCCAAAAGAAAAAAATACGTGTTGAAAGAGATCATCATACCCAAGCCAAGGGGTGGGGAAGTTGAGGTGAGGAGAGAAGAAAGAATCCAGACAGGTACCAGGATGTCATTGAAATCATGAACAAAACAAGAAAGCTGACATCTTTGTTATTTTCAACATTGTTCTGAAAATTCTAGCCAAAATACGAAATATACATTACAAACCAACATAGTATTAATAAAAAAGAAAAGCACTAGTTGATAATCTTTATATAAGTTGAAAAACAAAGAATAAACTAAAATCAAATTAATAAGTAGTAAATAAAATAACTATATATATTGTTTAAATTAATGGGATTCCTATATATAACAATAAGCCGTTAGAAGTTACCATAATAGAAATATCTCATTTGCAATAATAATAAACTACAAAATATCTGAGAACAATCAAGGAAGGTTTTTGACTATTTGAGGAGAACTATAAAAAGTTTATAGAGATATAAAAGATTGGTGAATAAATAGACAGTCATATCATATTCCTGGAGGGAAAGATTAAGTATTAAAAGGATGTCATTCCTAAAATTAATTCCCAGTTTTAATGAGATTCTGATTAAGAGATTCCAATGATTCTGTTTTGTAAGACAGAGAAGAGACAAGGACAAGGTAATTGGCAAAACATTAAAATTAACTTGGATTAGACACAGACAAAAGATTAATCATATCCTTACTGTAAAACTTAAAAACTCTTTCAAAACAATAAGAAAAACACTAAATGCTTTTAGAAAAATGAGGGAAAAAATAGACAATCAGAAAAATATAAATGGTTAATAAACAATTTCAAAAGTTTTTCATAGTAAAATACATACTGATTTTTAAAAGTCTATCATTTCTCATTTCCCAAATTGATGGATATTTTAAAATAATAAGGTTTAGATTATTAAATGAGAGATAACTATATTTTAATAAAATGAAAATATTTTAAAATAGTAACATACAGGGCTGGAGAGACAGAAAAAATGTAGGAACTCTGATATCATTGTGGTAAGTGTATAAATTGATGTGCCTCTTTTGGAAAGCAATTTGGTGATAAGTATCAAAAGTATTAGTAATATTTTCAGTAGTTTCATTTATTAAATATGTACAAAGAAAATAAAACCATGGATGAATGTTTACATACAAAAATATTCATCTTTCAATGATGATCACAGAAACAGGATAGATAACTCTGAAATAGACCTTTTATTATTGTTGACAATAATTTTGCAAATGACTTATCTGTCCATCATTGAATATAGTTAATTAGATTACAGAATTTCCATATAGCTGAATATTAGCATTCATTTCAATTTAATTATTGGAATATTTTTCAGGATATGTAAAAATACTGGTGGTATGGTGTTGACTGGGGGAAAATATCAGACGGCAAGTTAAATATATGTGCACAAAAGAAAAGACTGAAGTAAAATTACCCCCAAATTTTCGTAATTACTTTTCAATTTCAATTGGAAAAAACAAAAGACAGAAAGAGGGAGAGGAGGAGGAAGACAATGACGAAAACAAGAAGAAAGTGAGAATATCTAAGAAATTTTAAAAATATACTAGTAAGGGAGGGTGACTATTCATACCAGATATTAAAATTTAACAAAAGTTGCTGTAATTTAAATGACATAATTCTAATTTAGGCAAATAACTCATGGAAACAAAATAGATAACTCTAAAATAAGGATTATGTTACCCAATAATTTATAATAATTTCTCTTTAAGAAGACGTGACAAATCAAAAGAGAACAGAAGATCATTGAACCGAAAGAACTAGTAAAGAATGTGGAAATAATTCCTGATGGATTATCACCCCAAACTTTAATACCCCACTTTGTCTGCCTGTGTATTTTTAAATAACCCACACTCATAGCTTCTGCCTTTATCAGGTTCTCTGTGCTCACAGACATTTTTGTAGTCATAGACTTATCTGTTATAACATATAAGGTTACAATAATTGGCCAACTACAGGTAATTCACATTTCTAATCCTTCTGTTTGCTTGTCAAAAGCCACATCAGGAACTAGTCAACGTCAGTGCCTGCACCAGCCCTGTGCAAGGTTAAAAGAGAGCTTTTCTGCTCAAGGCACTTCCTCTAACTCCCCTGGCAAAGAGACAGACACACAAACAACACTTACAGCCCAGGAAAGATGCTCAGTAACTGGTCTTGGTCCTGGGGTCCTTCAGCACTGGATTTTTCTGCTTTGGGTGTTTCTCTTACTCAAGCGAGGCTGTTGTGTGGGATGGTGCAATCAAGATCCTGCTGGCAGGGACAGACTGATATATTTGGGTTTGGAACTAATAACTTGTTTCTGTTTTTGCTTTGATCAAGCAGCTCAGAGCCCAATGTGATGGCTGCTCACCTCTGGAGGCCTCTTGCTCACCTCTCTCTGATATTTCTGTACCACCCACCTGCCCATTCCCCTCATATCAGCTGCCTCAAGGGTTCATTTATTTTTTAGAATTCAAGAGATTTCGGTCAGCTGCCTCCCACTTTTTGTGGACTGAGGGGCAAGTGAGTAGGATGATTGATAGCTCAATCAAGGATGCCTGTGTGGGCAGTTTCCTGCCTCTCTGCACCTGGGTTTCCCTCTGGGAAACATCCCTATCCTCCTCTTCAGGATTGCTGTGAGGACCAGATGCCCACGCTCTGGAAACACATGTGCTACAAAAGCAGACACTGACCATAATTGGGAGATTTTCTAATTATAGCTCACATCTTGCAGGTGGCAAATGTCTTGCCTTTGGAAGTTGAGGTTTTTAGAAACTGAGCTGTGGAGGTTCATCAAGCAGGCAGCTTATTAAAACCAGACACACACCACTGCCTCTCATGGTGTGGGCTTTCCTCTGTGTAATGTTGGATTTCTCAGGTTAGCTCTGTTCCTGCTGCACCTAGGGATGAAACTGACTTTCTGCCGAGGAGAGCTGCTATGTATGAGAGAGCCGCATCCCAGCAATTGGTACCGATTGTAATGAAGGGGGAGTGTTATTCCTGGACAAACCATTAACTAGACTCAGCCAGACCCTCTTTCTTCACCTCTTTTTTGGCTTATAAACTTCCTGAGCACAGTTCCCTCACCTGTGTATTTTTATTCCAGACTTCCCTTTCCTTGTGCACGTTCAGTACTCATTCATCCAAGGGGAAAGGGAACTATTTATTGAGCGCTTACTATGGACTTATAGAAAACATATCAAGTCCTTGACCTACATTGTTTCATTTTATCCCCACAACAACATTGTGAAGTGTCACTGACACTTTTCTGCCTTTGGTGTTTCTCTTACCCTGGTTTCACCAATGAGGACCTTATCATAAACAGAGGTTTGGACTCGGCCTGATCTCAGCAGTAGGAATTGGCTGAGCTGATGCACTTTCGCCTCCAACTGAAGTAAACATAACGAGTACAACACAGCACCAGGCTGAAGACGTGCCCTGTCTAGTTGAGAGGCAAACAATTTAAACACGTAATTACAGTAAAATATGATGAATGCAGTAACAGAGGTTTACGTGGGGTAGCTTGGAAGTGGAGAGAGGGGCGCAGCCTTCTTATGGGAAAGTTGCTGACTCAGCTCTTCAGAGGACGGACCATCGCCCTGAGCCCTAAGGGATGAGTGGGTGCCTACCAGGCAGAGGGTGGGGAAGGGAAGACTGAGGCTGAGGACAGGGTGTGCAAAGGAGCCCATGTGATGAGGAGTGGGAAGCACCTGTGAAGGCATGGATGCCTGCGTGGTTGCAGGCAGGTCACTCGGATGCAATCAAAGTTGGGCCAGGTTGAAAGAGGCCATGGATTCCTAGGATTGTGGACACTTGGCCCCACTTCCTGATTCTACTAACTCCCCTAGCCAGGGCTCAAACTTGTATTCCAGGTTGCTGCTACAGTTTCCATCTTCTCCCTTTACTTCTGGCCAGACTCTGGGGTTGTGGATGAGAAAGGGAAGTGTCTGTATCCATACCACCCTGAATGCACCCGATCTCATCTAATCTTGGAAGCTAAGGAGGGTTTGGCCTGGGTTAGTACCTGAGTGGGAGAAACGGAAGAGATGGAAAAGTCCTCTGTTTCATAGTGTCATCCTCAAGAACCCATAGCGAACGCCACAGACATCACTACTAACAATTATATTCCTTTGAGTTAATGAGCCATCCTCAGTTAAGACACAAATGAACTGAAAGAAGTTGCTCACTAACTTATTAGGTGCTAGCTTATTAAATAGCTTATTAAATATTACAGCTATTAAATACTAAGCTTATTCAATAGTTTATTCAACAGCTTGTTAAATAGGATGTAAGGCAGTGCCATGTAGTAGATACAAGTAATAATGATTATAATATTAAGAGCTAATATATACTGAACACTCTCAATGGACCAGGCCCTGCGCTAAGCACTTTACATGCATTGTCCCTTTAATCCTGAAAAAAAACGTTATTGCCATCTTTATTTCAGAGACCAGGGTGCTGAGGCTTGAGAGTGAAGCCACTTTCCCCAAGCTCACACAGCAAAGACATGGGGACACCGGGACTCCATCCACTGCAGGTTGTCTGACTGGGAACCCCCATGCACCTGGCAGGTGACAGAAATAGGAGGCATGTGCTGGGTTTGGAAGAGACACCTGATGGGAGAGAGCCCTGTGGAGCCAGATGGGGCTGAAAACAAATGTTGAATGGGAGAAAAGTCGAGTTCCAGAGACACTACATGTAGCAGGATATGCTTTTTATAAAAAGTCCAAAAACACTAAACCTCAACAATATGTTCTTTCGGTTTGCATTTGTGTGTAACAGTAATTAAGAAGCAAGGGAACAATACACAGTAGATTCAGGATAGCAGGCTCCTCTAGAAAGAAGGAGAAGGGGCAGGAGACAGGATGGGGAGGAGCACATAAGTAGATGTAAATTACTGCTAATTTTTCTAGTCCTCGGTTTGAATGATGGGTTCATCAAGGGTCCATTACATAAATATGTGTTAAGTTTTTAAAAAATATAATAAAAGAGCCAGGTATAGTTTGTCTTGAACCACAATTATGAAAAAAAAAAAATCCAACTTTGTGTATCCAAGGATCAGATTTTTTTTAAATAAAGGATAAAAGGAATAAGAAATGAATAGCCAAGTACTCACTATCAAATTTGAGAGATAATCGCCTGGCCAACATGGTGAAACCCCATCTCTACTAAAAATACAAAAATTAGCCAGGCGTGGTGGCTCATGCCTGTAGTCCCAGCTACTTCGGAGGCTGAGGCAGGCGGAGAAACTCTCGAATCCAGGAGGTAGAGGTTGCAGTAGGCCGAGATGGCACCACTGCACTCCAGCCTGGGCGACAGAGGAAAACCCTGTCTCAAAAAAAAAAAAAAAAAAAAAAAGAAAGAAAAGAAAAAGAAAGAAAACAGTGTATATATAGTTGAAGCTCCTTGTGTTTTGTGTACCCATCCCCAATGCCATTTCCCTTTTTAGTCCCCAGAGAACACCTCATTCCTGACTAGTGTTTTATGTTCCTTTGCTTCTCTTTTAAAAAATTTCAATGCACACATATGCATCCATGAACAACAGATAGTGGTTTTTGCATGACCAAAAACATTAATGAAATTGTATGATTCTATGCATAATAGCCTACTTCTGGCTTTATTCACTCAACACTATATTTTGGCATCGGTAGCACCACTTTCCTCATTTTTCTCATCTGTAGAGTATGTATTTTTTGTAACTTTTATTTCAGGTTCAGGTTCAGGTTTGTTATATAGGTAAACCTGTGTCATGGCGGTCTGCTGTACAGATTATTTCATTACCCAAGTGTTAAGTCTGGTACCCAATAGGTCTTGCTTTTTGTTCTTCTCCCTCCTCCCATCCTCCACCCTCAACTAGACCCCACTGTGCTATATATTTTACATGAATGTGATACAATTCATCCATTTACTCGGTGAAGGACATTTAGTTGTTTATATATTTTTGCTGCTACAAATAATGCTACCATCAACATTCTTAGACTTATCTCCCTATGCACATGTGCAAGAGTTTCTCTAGATCATGCCTTGAAATAGAATGGCAGGTCATGCACATCTTCAGCTTCACGAAGCAATGCCACATTGTTTCCCAAAGTGTTTGTGCCAGCCTGCACACCCACCAGCATTTTATGAGAGCTCCCATGGCTCTACATCCTCACCAACCTTGGTATCATCCAACTATTTCATTCTTGCCATTTTGGTGGGTATGGAGTGTTAGTGTGGTTTGGCATTTCTCTAATTACTAATGAGATGCAACATCTTTTCTTGTGTTTATAGGACATTCATGTAGCCTCTTGTAAAAGACATTTTTGTGGCTCTTGCCAAGTTTTTGTCTATTGGAATGTTTGTCTTTTTTTATCAATGTACAGGCATTAATTCTATATTCTGGATATGCTTTTGTGGGTTTTTGTGTATGGGAAATATCTTTTCACTCACTTTTTTATTTTTAGTTGAACGACAGTTTAAAATTTTGCTAGTGCTGAACTTAGTTTTTTTCATTTTCAGTTTGTACTTCTGATATCTTGTTTAAAGAATTCTTCCTGACTTTGTGGTGATACATATGCAATCTCTAAAGCAACTACTGTAGATATCAGGTTTCCAAATTTCCTGGCTATTTACTGTGTCGTTATTCTATTGGTCTCTGTGCCAAAACCATCTTAACCACTGCAACTTTATAATAATGTCCACTAGGGCAAGTTCTCTTCACTTAGTTGTTGACATTGCTATGTTACTGTTGTCTTCTTCTCTTCCCTGTTCTCCTTTTTCTTCCCTCCTTCCCCTTCCACCTCTCCCTCTCCTCCTCCTCCTCCTCCTTGTTCCTCTTATCTTCTTTCTTCTCCTGGAATGTCTAAGCTGTATTTTACTATTGCTCTATATGCTATACATTTTAGAATCACCTTGTCAATTTCCATGGAAAACCTTATTTAGATTTTGATTTCAATCATATCTCTCAACTATTGAATTTATCAATTATGTTGTAAAGAATTCACATGTTTGTGACACGGAATCTTTCCACGATGGAACATGACATGTCTCTCCCATTTATTTAGAACTTCTTTAACATCTTTCTATAAAGTTTTATCATTTTTCACATAAAGATCTTGCACATCTTTTGTTAGATTTATCCCTAGGTTTTTGTTCTTTTGAAAACCGTATCTTTTTTGAATATTATCTTTTATGACTTTTTATTGCTAGTCTACAGAAATGCTCCATTAGTTCCTTTTTTAAACAGATAGATTTCAACTACTCAAGACTCAGACGGGAGTAGATGTGTCAACAGGCACTCAGCAAATTAGATATTCAGAACAGACATTCAGCAGACAATGGCATGGTTGTACTGATTACTAAATTCTTGAAATATTTCCATAATGGGGCCCCTTGATTTCTTTCCTGTCACGCTGGCCATCCTGTCCTCTCCCCGGGGACAGGCCCAGACCTCTCCAAGGTCCAGACACCACTGTATTAACACCAGGTATGGCACAGGGCTCAAGTCTTGTTCCACTGGGAAGGCCAGTGTCTGTTCTGGGTGTTTGATTCTCATACCTTGTGAGTTGTTAAATATCTTTAATATTATTTCTTAGGTTTGTATGCTGGTAGTAACTAAATACCAAGGGTGAAATATTAATCTGAGTGAATTCTCAACAAGAGGTGATCAGTTTTGGGTTTCAAGGACAGAGTCGGGAGATCTGAGATGTAACTAAGGAGATTCTATTCAGCACTGGCCTCTGATCAATCCCTCCTCCTCTGAAATCCCTGCAGCTTCACCATACTCTTCTTGAAGCTCCTGCAGGCACTTCAAATGCAACATGTTTTAGTTTAAATACATTATCTCTGTCTGCTAAATCAGCTCTCTCTGTGCCTCCCCTAATTAGTGGAAGAGCTTCTCCGATGATGTTATCCCCTATGGTAGAAAATTCAAAATCATCCTAGACTGTGCCTCACCCTGATGTCCTCTTTTTTATCACGTACCAAGATCTGACAATTCTATTCCATGAAAAAATCTTTTGAGTCTGACCTCTTCTACAATCCCATTGCTGCTGTCAAGTTTTGGAATCGTTTCCTAAATGGTCTCTTGGCCTTTGTATTAGTCTGTTTTCACACAGCTATGAAGAAATACCCAAGACTGGGTAATTTATAAAGGAAAAAGGTTTAATTAACTCACAGCTCTGCACGGCTAGGGAGGCCTCAGGAAACTTACAATCATGGCGAAAGGGGAAGCAAACACGTCCTTCACAAGGTGGCAGGAGAAAGAAGTGTGAGGGGCAAAGCGGGAAGAGACCCTTATAAAACCATCAGCTCTCACAAGAACTCACTCAGTATCATGAGAACAGCATGAAGGAAACTGTTCCCATGATCCAATCTCCTCCCACCAGCTCTGTCCCTAGACACGTGGGGATTACGGGGATTACAATTAGAGATGAGATTTATGTGGGGACACAGAGCAAAACCATATCAATCTCCAACCTCTTGCTCCTCCAGTCCCTGCCCCCGACACTGCTCTTGGCATTCCAGTCCCTGCCTGGTCCATAACCTACTCCTTCTTCATCTGCGAAAGGGAGGGTAGTGGGAGCCATCAGCCTGGGCAGGGAAGAGTGTTTTCTCACTATACTGTTTAGAATGGTGCCGATACAAAGCATGTCAACTTTCAGCCAGTTTATTATTGGGTTTAAATTCTCTACACACAATGCACTGCTTTCGCCTACACCTGAACGGTGTTCCCACTCACTCTCCTTGGTGTGACGCTGGAGATAATATGATCTGCCATGAAGGTTAAATAAAGCAATGTTCACTGAGAACTCAGCCCAGGCCCCTGTACATGCTGAGCATTTTGTTAATGTAACAATGATTAGTAATAGCATTGTTATTGGTTCCTCATCTCTGGCAAAGCCTTCCATGCTTGGCCTCCCTCACTCTTTTCCACCTTCCACTCCATACACTCCAGCTATGCCAAACAGTTTACTCTGCCTTAGACACACCAAGTTCTCCCATGTTCCTCAAGCCTTTGCAAATGCTCCTTATGCTGCTAGAATAATGAATGTCAATTCATCATTTAGGATCCAGCTTACAGTCATGCTTTCCATGAAGCCTTCCTCAAATTAGCCACACAAAAGGAGTGAATCCTCCCTATATTCCCATGGCCCTCTGCTCATGCCTCCTCTTTAAAGCCTGCCTTCACTGGAGTTCCTGGAAGGAAGAGTCTGTTCAGCACTCATCTCTGTATCCACAGTCACCAAAATTGTATC
The DNA here is from genome assembly GCF_003255815.1 of Theropithecus gelada. NCBI lineage: Eukaryota > Metazoa > Chordata > Mammalia > Primates > Cercopithecidae > Theropithecus > Theropithecus gelada. Next base: position 51,623,745 of record NC_037681.1, read on the forward strand.
TGCCCCATAATAAATGCCCAATACTTGCAGGGATTTTGCTTGTTGGCTTGTTTTGTTTTGCTGGAATGAACGAATAAATAAAAGGGAACGATTATGACTTCACCCTAAGCCTAGCTAAAAGTTTGGGTAGTGACAGTTTTGGTCATTTTGTGGAACCTGATAGCGGATCCTTCTTTCTATGCCAAAAAAAAAAAAAAAAAAAAAATTCCCAAATAGTAGAGTACCTGTTTTCCTAGGGAATTGACCTCAGCAACCGAAGGAGAGGCGATTCAATGCAGGGAGGGTGATGAACAGGTCAACTCTGTCCTCGCAGCCGTCCCTGAGAGGGCGCTGTTCCCAAATCGAAGCCCCAGAGGCGGGGACTGAGACACCGGCGCTCTCCCCCGGGACTGGGTCAGCATCCCTCTCCCCGCGCGGCCGCAGGTCTGGAACAGAGCGACTGCCCACAAACATGGCGGCGCCCTGCGCGGCTTCCCGTCGCCGGGACCGTGGGGCCGGCCCTGCCTTGCCAGTACTCGGGGACTTCCTCCGCGCGCCGGCTTCCTGCCCAGCTGGCATTTAAACCAGCGCCTGGGGCTGCAGGATGCTGCTGCGGATGCGGAGCTGTCCGCGGGCTGGGCAGCGTCGCCGCCTCCCCTGAGCCGCCTCGGTCCGGCAGGAGCGGAGCCGAAGCATCCCTTGCTGCACGCAGGGCAGAGCAGGCAAGGGCTGGGGGCCGATCGGGGACCCCGGCATCTGGCAGTTTCCTTGCAGGTTCGACTTTAATTTCCAAGATTGCACCCCTCCTCCTCTAGCCCAGATCATTAATCCTCCCTCCGGCCTGGGCTGCTGGATGCAGCGGCGGCCGGACTTGGTCCCAGGAGCAGGGAGAGTGCGCTCCCGGCCCTCCTAGCCGCGTGCCCGGGCCATGGTGCGGCTGAGCTCCGCGCTTGGGTGAGGCGGCGGCGCGGCTCGGAGCCCGGTGGACCGGTCCTACGGGACATCTTTCCCTGAGGAGGAGTCTTCCCCTGGGGCTGCGTGCCGGGGGCGAGCGGCGGCCGCGATGTTCAGCTGGCTGGGTACGGACGACCGCCGGAGGAAGGACCCCGAGGTTTTCCAGACGGTGAGTGAGGGGCTCAAGAAACTCTACAAGAGCAAGCTGCTGCCCTTGGAAGAGCATTACCGCTTCCACGAGTTCCACTCGCCCGCCCTGGAGGATGCCGACTTCGACAACAAGCCCATGGTTCTGCTGGTGGGCCAGTACTCCACTGGGAAGACCACCTTCATCAGGTGAGCCGGCCCAGGGTCCCGGCAGCCCACCCCGGAGCCCAGCGCCTAGTCCCTCCGGTCACTCCTGGTGCTCCACTCCTGACAGGGTACCAATGGGAAGCCTTCAGTTGAGGGCTCTGAAGATACATGTGTTTGTGCAGGCGTCAAAATCTTACCCCATAATTTTTGCTGGTCCCCCTTCCCATGCTACCCAATACCTGTACACTCTACTTGGCCCTTGGCTCTAGTGGTCAACCTGAAGTATTCAAGTGTAAAGCCATTCCTGGTCTCCCCATCTTATGGATGATGAAATCGAGCCCCAGGAGGCACAATGGAAGAGCTCCTGGTCTCTGGAGCACCTCATGCTGGTGGGGATGTCTTGCATCTTCACTTTTTAGAAACACATCATTTCGGGCAAAACCTCTTCCCTTGCTTTTCAAGGGGCTTGGCACTCACGTGGGGGCCTCACAGTTGCAGCTGAGTTCTGATGGGTGCAGGCCTGGGGACGGAGGTGGCCTGGGGATGCTACTTGTCCTCCTTTTATCATTTCCTTCTCTAAAGCAGAGCTCCTGTGTATATATGTATCTTGGAGACTCGACAGAGTCCAGAAGCAGAATGTTTTTTTTTTTCTTTTCTCTTATTTGATCTTAATGGCTCGATAATAATATTAAAGACTCTTAGAGGTGGAAGGGATATTGGCATTGTCTCATCCAGTTCCTGACTTTGCAGGTGAGATAACTGAGGCGCAGAGAAGTTAAATGAATTGTGCAGAGCCATCTAAAGAGTGGGCAGCAGACCTGGGATCTAAGTCCTAGATGCATGTGAGGAGATGGTTGGCTAAACGCCTGTAACTCTGAGAGTGAGTCATCCATTCCCTTCAATTACAGAATCCTTGGGCTGGAGAGAAGCTCAAGAAGTCAATTTGTTCACCCTGCATTCAGAGAGGTCCACCAGAGGCCCTTCCTATCTTTAGATAACAGGCTTCTCTCCAGTCGTCAATCGTCCCAACTTCAAGGCCGGCCATTTTTCTTGGCCTCTTTTACAGCCATTCCAAACTGTTGAGAATGCTGTGGCCCTCTGTCTTAAGAGTCAGGCTCCCACAGACTGAGAATGGAGTTTGGTGGCCCCCCAAAGTCAAGCGTGCTCATCTCCTGCAGAGGGTTTGGAAAGCAGGGGTACCCGTGTTCCTATTCCTTGGCTGTCTTGAGCATCCACAGCATGTGAAATGCTGTGCTTTGTTTGGTGAGGAGAGCAGAAAAGTTAACAGTCTAGTTACTAATTTTCTAGGTACTAATTTTCTCTAACATCGACCTTGTAACGCAAGCCTTCTGGAAGTAGCACCATGCTAATAGGTCATGTCTAAACACAACACCACATTGAGTTTGTCCTTGTGGAGTACACAGCCTAGGGCTCAGCAGCTTTAAGAGGCCAAGTGATTTCTGAAGGAGTTTGGGAGGTGATGGGCCTGTTGGCTCTTGTATGTTTTGTATTGATAGAACTGCAAGAGGCCTTTGAGATTAATCTAATCCATTGCTTCTTAACTTTCTATCTTTAGAAAAATGTACATGCATCCCAAATTTGCATATAATGTTGGGAGTGCAAGGGCCATCTTTGGACTTTAGGGTGGGAACCCCTGATCTAAGCCATGCCCCTTGTTTTATTAAGCACCCATTGCTGCCAAAGGCACTTCAGAGCTGCCTGGGTTGTGTGCAGGGTTTCCTTTGTGAGCCCTGGCCTCCACTTGGCCCATTCATGCCTCAAGGGAAATGCAGGCCATTTGCAGATGGCCCTTGCCCTCTCAGCCTTCCCTGGCTCTCTGCACATATGGTATTTATAACCTTTCCTACATTATTTGTAGCTTCTCCTTCCTGGAGTACGATCACTGACAAGACAACATCCATGCCTTAGCATCTCCAGGGCCTCTTCCAGGGTCTCAGCTATAGGAGGTTCCCAGCAGACATTTTGCAGAATGGAAGGGAAGATGGGGAGAGGCGAGGATCCCCAAGCAGCAGACAGGTTTAAGTGCCTTTTGTCTGAGACACTCTCCCGGCTTTGCCTGAGTCATCGCTGGCTGTTAACTGGGTCTAAGAAAGTGGCAGAGTCAAATTGCCACAGATGATTCCTTATCTGAGGGAGACAGCAAGACTGGGAGAGACAGATCTCTCTTCTTTCTTATCCTCCATGTGCAATAGTTCCCTCTCCCCACCCATGTCAGCAACTGAATTTAGCTCATGCGTCAAAAGCTGTCTCCCCTTGGGGGAGTGTCAGCCAGCACTGTAGGAGGGGTCGTACCACAGGGAACCCTCCAGAACCAAATCGTGTACTTTTCTTCTTTCTCATAAAATCCAATAAACAGTTGTTTTTAATTGGAAAATATAGAAAAGAATAAATTTAAAGAAGAAAGAAAGTCACCCATAATCCCATGACTTAGGAGAAGCTATTTTAATTTACATATAAAACATTTATATATAAAGCATATAATTTATATATAAAATATATTTCCAGTATTTGTAGCTATTTTATAGCACAGTTGAGATCATGCTGTGTATGTAATTTTGTGTGCTGGCTTGTTTGTTTTTGTTTTTGTTTTTGAGATGGAGTCTCACTGTGTCACCCAGGCTGGAGTACAATGGCACAATCTCGGCTCACTGCAACCTCCGCCTCCTGTGTTCAAGCGACTCTCCTGCCTCAGCCTCCCAACTAGCTGGGGTTACAGGCGCCCGCCACCACGCCTGGCTAATTTTTGTATTTTAAGTAGAGATGGGGTTTCACCATGTTAGGCAGACTGGTCTCGAACTCCTGACCTCAGGGTATCCACCCACCTCAGCCTCCCAAAGTGCTGGGGATTACAGACATGAGCTACTGCATCTGGCCAGTTTTTCTTACTTATAGCGTGAACATTTCCCATGTTATAAGCATTATTTGTAAGCATTATTTTTAACAACTGCATACTGTTTCACTGTTTGTATATACAATTATTCATTTAACTAATAATAACTAATGAATAGCATTGTTTTTAACAGCTACATACTATATTTCATTGTGTGTATATACGAGTCTTCATTTGCTTAATCTACTTCTCTTGGATGTTTTAGGCTATTTCTAATTTTTTGTTATTGTAGAATAATTCTGAATATCTCTGTGTATAATATTTTTTCCTATGTTGTGTGTGTGGTTTTTTTGGGTTTTTTTGTTTTTGCTTTTGTTTTTTTGAGATTCCCAGAAGTGGAATTGCTAGGCCAAAGGTTGGGCAGAGTTTTGTTTAAATTATTTTTTAACTTTAAAATTTTTGTATTAAGAGTCATATTTGGCAGTTGTTTTCCAAGAGGGTGAGTTGACACTGCATCCCTTCCCCAGAGCGAGTGAGGCTGCTCTGGGGTGGATAAGTGCGTCCATGCCTAGGTCTCAGAAGGTCTCCTCCCCTCCCTTCTCCCATCCCTGCTTCTCGCCTTGATTCTTGTCTCCATCCCAGGCCTGAACCTGTGAGGGGCCTTTTCCTCAGAAACAAAGACTTGCCTCTTCATTCCCCCAGTTCTTGGCGTTTTGCCCCTGAGGGTCCATCTACTTTCTGTTATATGTGCTCGCCACGGGGTCTATTTCTTGTCTCAGGAAGAACACACAGAAAAGGACATTCTTCTAATAACTAATTAATGTGCTGTGATCTTTGCCTGAAATAACTTCCCTGGCCTAAGGCCCGGCAACACAGAGTAATAAAATAAACAGTAAATTGGCTTGGCGGCTGCCCTCTCCAACACAGGCTGCCTCTTTGGAGTACAGTAGCTCTGTGTCCTCTGGCCCTGGCAGCCTTTCCTCCTGCCTCTGCTATTCTTCTCCGTTTGCTATTTCTCTGCCTGGCATGCAGCCTCGAATCCCTCCTTCCTTAGACCATCTGGCCCCTGGTCACTCTTTCTTGCTGCCTACTTCTGTGGCCCCTTATTCTGCAGGTAGTGGAGGTGAGTAGCTGGCTGTTCCAGGGGCCGAGAAAGGCCTGAGTACTTCCGTGGGCCATGAGGGAGGCCTCCCGGGACCTTGGCAGAGCTGAGATAGGGGCTCTAGCGGGTTGGCTGTGGGGCCTGGGGCTGCAGAGCTAGGCTGCCCTGGGCTCCACAGGGAGGCTGGGCTGGTCTCGAGGGTTGCACGGACCTTCTATCATGTGACTTGGACTCTGAGGCATGAGCACACGGTGGGGCTGCTGGGAGTCCACCCTGAGGGCTACTGAGCTGACCCTTTCAGCTTCTCCCACTTCAGGAGACTGCGACCTCCCACCCCAAAGGCGACCTGGCATTTGCTGTGGCTGCACCAGCTCTCATCACCACCCTGACATCCCCACCCCAGACATTACAGCGCCACCACGCCGGGAAAGATGGTTCTCCAGAAAGCCAAAGGGATAAAGTAAGAGGACCACCACCCCAGTGGACCCACTCACTGCAAAGTCCATCCTGCCAGGCACAGCCCCTGCATCGCCTTCAGCCCTGTGTACCCACCAAGGCCAGGGGATGTCCTTAGTCTGTCAGGGTTCTGATCTGCTGGCTCTCTAAAGGGGCCTGGGTGAAAATCCACCTGCTTCTTACAAGGCCTGAGTGTTACACAAGGGAACAGAAGGCCTTAAGCCAGAGAAACTGTGTCTACGTGCCTCAGCCTGGCTTAGGGGCTGCCTTGTAAGTCAGGTGCCTGGAAGTCATCAGGAAAAACATTTACTGGGAGGAGAAAGACCTCTGGGGAAAGGTCTCCCTCCCATTCCCATTGACAGTGGGACGAAGGCCATGGAACACAGTCCAAGTCAGCAGAATCCAGCTCCACTGCTTCCTGCCCGGAGACCTGGTTAGGAAGGTCTGACAGAGGTCAGGCCACCTCCCCTTTCTGACCCGCAGTTTCCTTATCCATAAGATGCGAATAGTAATAACTCCCTCACAGCATTACTGACCGGATTCAGGGGGAGGCAGAACCAGTTTAGCACCAGCTGTGCTCCAGGCCCCGCGCATGGGGCTTTATCATTTCCTCTCCTCTCTCGAGCTGACTCTGATATGAGCTTAGACGCAGGCTCTCAGGAAGGTGCGGGAAGGCCCTTCTCCAGCACGAAGGGGAGGGCTGGAGAAGAGGCACATCGCTGAGCTCTGGGGATGGTGCCGAGTAGTGCCCTGGGCGGGCTGGCCTGTCGCAAGGAGGCTGGACTGTCTGGCCACCAGATTCTCCTTCGTGCTGGAATCCCTTCATCACGTGGCTGAGGGTGCTTTCGACAGGGCCAGTTATAGCTGCTCCAGGGAACACGGAGCTGACTCATGCCTCAACTTGGCTGTGGAGTCTCCCATCCACTTCCTCGCTTGTGTCTATGGGGTGTGTTACAGTCTCCCTCAAACCCATGAGGCCGACAGGGCGAGTATTATCATCCTGGACTCAGTCTGTCCTGTCTCCCCTCATTCTCGTGTGTCCCTGTCTCTGCTGTTCCCACCCTGGCCTGAATTAACTTTTCTTTTTTTACACGGCTGTGGGAACGTTTTCTCCTGGCAACAGAGGCAATCTGTATCGCTCCCCATAAAGAATCAGTGCATGAGATTCCTCAATAGATTTTTCCTTTCTGGACACAGTGGTGGCTTTGTTACAGGGGCACCCGCTGCTGTAAGCCATACCCAAATGTCCCTGAGAATTTACCCCACCCGACTGTGCTGCCTGGACTTGCTGGTGGCCTCATTAGACTCAGTGTTTCCCCAGACCCATATGTGGCCAGCAAGTTTTGGGTCATGCGGGTTTAGCAGGACAAACCCCAGGCCCTTGCCTGACCACCTCAGGCTGCGGTCCTGTAACTTCTCCGGAAGCCACCCTGTTAGGCTGGGAAGCCTTCGCTCGTCTGCTGAGAACACCACGTCCCTCTCAGGGGTGGAATTTGAGATGCCTGTGTGAGGACGATCCTTCATCACTGCTGTTTGGCCCTGTTCATTCTGGGCGTTTTTGAGGCTGCCTCAGAATGGTTCTTTTCAGCCCTCTCTGTTTCAGCTGTCCCTGGAGCCTTTGTTGATCCCTACTTCCCGCAATCCACTGTTGCTGCTCCCTTGCAGAGCCCTGCTTAGGGCTTCTCACCCACACACTCACTAGGTCAGCTGCCCGGGCAAGCAAAGATAAATGGGGTTTCCCAATCAGGGTGGAATCTTTCTCATGAAGGATAATCTTGCCCGACTGTTTGTAAATCCAAAAGTGTCCTTTTAGAGCCCTTGGGGCCAGGGACCTGCTCTGATCACGTGATAGCAGCAGCTTTGGGATGCCACACCCCAGTCACTGAGGCCAATCAGGGAACCCCACAGCTGATATTTATAGAGATGAGTACACTCCTGCGTTTGCAGGCCTCAAAGCCTCACCTCCCCTCCAAGGCCTGGCCCTGCCTGCCTCCTGCCAAACCATATTTCTTTGTGGCCTTCTTGTCTCATTCATTGTTCTAAAAGGGAGCTCAACCCTTTTGGCCTGTCCCTAAAGATGGCTGCATTTCCTGGTCAAGGCAGGAAAGGAGAGTGAGTGAAGTGGTTAGGAGCATGAACGCAAATCCAAGTGCCAGGTTCAAATCCTAGCCCTGTTACTATTTACTGAGTGCATCACCTGGGGCACATCATTAAACCTGTATCTCCTCCTTCTTCAAATGGAATGATAATCTAGGTAATTTAAGGTACTGGTTAAAAGCTTAACTTCTGCAATGAATTTAATCCTCAGAACACCCTGTGAGATAGGTTTTCTTATTAGGTCCATTTGATGAGGAAGAGCATAGTGCTGACATCATAGTATATGGGAAGGTGAAATGAGATAATCCGTGGAAAATTTAGAATAACATCCAGCACATCGCAGGTGCTCAGTCAGTTTGAACGATTACCTGCCATGTTATGGAGGGAGGTACTGAGGTTCCCTGAGTTAAGTACCCCCTGAAGAGCATAGCCCTCAAGGTTAGAGGGAGCAGGTTGACTGGCCCCAGGCCACTGAGATTCCCAGCTTCTCCCAGGAGGCCCTGAAGGAGAAGGTATTCTGAGAAGGCAGGAAGTGCTAGCCAAGGGTACAGCTGTTAGGATTCACTCTCATCACAACCTCGGTGCCAGCTTTCAGAGGGATCCTCTGACCAGAGGAAATCCTGCCCTCACACTCCGATCACTGAGCTGGGATCTGGAGGGATGAGGGGCTTCCCAAGACAACCTGAAAGCCATCTGTGCCCTGTGTGGCAGGTGGCCTTTGGACAGGAGGGCTCCAACTCTCAGCGGATCAGCAGCTTCCTCCAGGGCTGGCTGCCGAGGCTCCCCCTTGGGGATGGAGCCCATAGCAACCTGACTTTAACTACCATGGAACCGCAGAGTGAATTCACAGCTCAGAACGCTGCTCAGAGGCACAAATGGGATGTTGATGAGTGGGAGGAAGCCCTGGTGAGCCTCCTTGGCCACCACCCCTCTGTGCAGACCGGGCCTGCTGCCGCAGTCCACCTGCGCTGGCCCGCCTTAGGGAGTCACAGGAGGGGCAGAGAGCGAGGGCATGGGCCCTGGAGATGTGGCCTCTGGTACTAGCTCTGCCCTGTTGGCCTGTGGGACCTTATCAGCTCGCTGGGCAGTGGTTTCCTCAGGGTAGAAGACAGTTGAAGAATGAAGGATTTGGTCAGACTGATGTGCATGTGGATTCCAGCTCTGTTACTAGCTGTTTAACTTTAAGAAGCCATGTAACCCTTCTAATCCTCAGTTTCCTCAGTGCCTGCCTATCTATAGGGCTCCTGTGAGAACCAAAGGAGATGCTGTTGTCAAAACATTTAGCATAATGTGTGACACGTGGAAAGGCTATGGAACGTCAGCAGTTATTTCAGTCAAATGAAAGGCTGGGTCCAGAGCAGGTTACCAACACCGGCTGGACCTAGAATCAGCTGGGTAGCTTGGAGAAGTAGCAGTGTCCAGGGCCCTACTCCTGATAGAGAGAGAGAGGGGACTTTGGGCTCTCACCGCACAGGCCCGGAAAAGAGCAGAGTCACCTACCTTCCCGGGCCACAGCCAGAAGCTCAGAGGAATAGTCCGCTCACCATCCCCCTGTCCTTTCAGGAGTGGCCACCAACGAGGGGCAGAGCTGTGTGGGTGTGAGTGACACAGATGGGCACCACCCAGAAATGCATCCTTCAGGCAGCAGATCAGGGACAGACTTTTAGAACAGGAGGCACCTGTTCTATCACCTTGTTTAGCCTCTTAAAGGGAACGGAGGATGGGGCCCAGAGAGGGAAGGGGGCCTCCCTGAGGCTGCACAGTGAGTGAACAGGACCAGATCTTGGACCTCTGGCCCCCTCCTGGCCCACACTAAAGGACAGAAAGAGAACATGTTAAAAACCATTCCATAAAAATAAACCCCCTTCCTCTTCTTCGCCTGTCTGGTTGGGATAATGTGTAAACTCCCCTACTGCCATTTGTCTTCCATCTAGGAAGAATTGAAACAGTTGAAAGTTATTTGTAAAATTGTAAATGGTCAGCAATGTGGCCGTTAAATTAGCCAGTAGTAACCCATATAATGGAATTCTACGTTGTCATTAGGAGGAATAGAATAGATCTGTCCTGCTATGTCCTAAACATATTAAGCATAAAAAGAAACACGTGCATTGATAATATCCATGTCATCATCACAGGATCTGTACATTCCTGCTTGTGCACATTACAACATCCTTCATGGTTACAAAGCATGCACGCGTTGTGGGGAGGGGTGTGTGTGTGGGTGTTGGGTGCGGAAGGAAGGCATTGACAGATAAAAGGTAACTTTTTGACACCTATTTAGGTAGTGCAGGTAAAAAACCAAACACATGTTTTAAAACATAGCACAATTATAATCTCTGTCTGGGAATCCCACCATATACTATACTTTTGTAATGAAATTGCCTAATACCCAAGGGCACAAGGGAGGACTCATTTGTTGAACATATCTGTTTTTGCCAGGTGCTATACAAGGCATTTTGAATGTAGTCTCTTCTTTGAAAGTTGGAATTAAATGGGTAATGACAAGAAAAATAGAATGAAAGGTGTGCAGGTTGCTTCTATGCTAAAAAATAAGATCAGGTGGCTAGGCGCAGTGGCTCATGCCTGTAATCCCAGTACTTTGGGATAGGCCAAAGCAGGTGGATCACCTGAGGTCAGAAGTTCAGGACCAGCCTGGCCAACATGGGGAAACCCCATCTCTACTAAAAATACAAAAAAATTAGCCAAGCATGGTGGCAGGCACCTGTAATTCTAGCTACTCCGGAGGCTGAGGCAGGTGACTCATTTGAACCTGGGAGGTGGAGGTTGTAGTGAGCTGAGAACACACCACTGCACTCCAGCCTGGGCAACAGAGTAACACTCCATCTCAACAAAATAAATAAATAAGATCATAAATGTGTAGATCTGTGTGAACACTTAATAACAGTACTTGTGAGCATGGGACATTTCTGGAAGGATACAGGATACAAAATACAGATACTAGAGGTGTAGGATAGGATGGAGATTCGTTATTCTTTTCCTTTCTTTCTTTCTTTCTTTTTTTTTTTTTTTTGAGATAGAGTTTCACTCTTGTTGCCCAGGCTGTAGTACAATGGCATGATCTTGGCTCACTGCAACCTCTGCTTCCTGGGTTCAAATGATTCTCCTGCCTCAGCTTCCCTAGTAGCTGGATTACAAGCTCCTGCCAACACGCCCAGCTAATTTTTGTATTTTTAGTAGAGACAGGGTTTCACCATATTGGCCAGGCTGGTCTTGAACTCCTGACCTTATGATCCGCCTGCCTCGGCCTCCCAAAGTGCTGAGATTATAGGCGTGAGCCACCGTGCCTAGCCAGAGATTCATTTTTCATAGTATACCTTTTATATTGTTTGTGTTTTGTATCACATATGAGCTATTTTTATGTTAAAGAACTAACCAGTTAAATAAAGACCTATGAAAAGCCAGCAGAGTCTATGGAAAGTTTAGTTCTAACCATGCCTTTGTGTGGGTACTTCAGCAGGTTACCTTCAGTTATGGAGTCTGTAATACTCTGTGTAAGAATCATTTCAATCCATGCTTTGTTTCTGAGCCTAAACCTTGCTCCTTCCACGCCCGCCACGAGCCCCCAACTGATTGAGAAAGGGAAAAAGATAAGGACCAAAAAACAGAATATTTTAAGTTCAGCTGAAATTCCACCTGCTCTACAAAGTTCTTTGGACTCATTATCTAACAGGCATTTCTCCCGGCCATGAGATCTTGCTGCTGTGGCTCTGCCCTCCCCTCTGACTCGCATGTTGTCTGCCTTATAGTAGACATGCCGTGTTGATCTTTGAGCAAAATGCCTGCATTAGGACTGTGCTCCTTCTTGCTAGGTACCTGCTGGAACAGGACTTCCCAGGCATGAGGATTGGGCCCGAGCCCACCACAGACTCCTTCATTGCGGTGATGCAGGGAGACATGGAGGGGATCATCCCTGGGAACGCCCTGGTGGTGGATCCCAAGAAACCCTTCAGGAAACTCAACGCCTTTGGCAACGCCTTCTTGAACAGGTGAGTGTGGAGGGGAACACAACACTTTCGGGTGCTCTCTTTTCTTCTTCTTGGAGTATGGGGGGTGAAAGAACAATAGGCAGGGTCTTGGGAGGCTTGGTGCCTAGAGTCTCCTGTCAATCTTTCCATACCTAGATGGTCCCTTGCTTGCTGAGAGTGTAACTGAGTCAGTTGTGAGATGCAGCAGCTGCAAATGCTGGGCTGATTCCTCCTTCTCAGGGAGCAAGGAAGGATACAGCATTGACTTAGGTCACATTCCCCTACCCTGCACCTACCCCTAGTAAAAGTGGAGGAGGATGCTCCATGTAGTTCCCAGCATTTGCCTAAACGTGCAGTGGCTGGGATTTGCATCCAACTGGAAGGAGGCAGACGAAGGTTCTCTTCTGTTCACGGATATTGTTTCTACCTGGTGGGAAGAACCCCGGACTTCAGAGGGAAGCCTTGGGTTTGAGCACTGACTCTTCTACTAAATTAAATGAGCTTGCACAGGTCACCTCTCTTGCCCCAGGACAAGTTCAGCCTTGCAGATACCAAGATCATCATGATGATTTGAATGGAGAAAACTCTAGGAATGCTTGGCAAACTAATCTGGGCCTTCGCATTAATTGTTCTGTTTGACCAGAATGCAGGCTGATCCCCTGCTCACGCTTATTACACTTATAAATCCAGTTTCACATGTGCATGGTAAACACTTTGAAAATAATTTTAAAACTCCTTTTTCTACTTGGAGGTGTTTAGAGTAGAGGTAATGAATACGGGCTTTGCCTTCAGATAGACCTGGGTTCAAATCCTGCCTAATACTGTGGCTCTTGAACAAGTTACAAACCTTCTTTGTTTCTTATTTTTCCCATCTGTAAAATAGGATAATAGGAGTTAAAGGAGAAATAAGTGGGACAGTGAACAGAAAACACTTCGTGCCTGGCACATAGTAACCAACAGGTTAGTTAGTGATAGTGTTATGTCTTGTTTCATTTGATTCCTTAATTGTTTAGTGAATGGAATAGGCATCTGCTGTGGCCATTTTTCAGTTGTGGAAGGTGAGGCTCATTGCCCAAAGGATTCTCGATGTCTCTTATTCCAAATATATATACGTATATATATATTTTGTTTGTTTGTTTGTTTGTTTTGGTGAGACGGAGTTTCACTCTTGTTGCCCAAGCTGGAGTGCAATGGCGTGATCTCGGCTCATCGCAACCTCTGCCTCCCAGATTCAAGCAATTCTCCTGCCTCAGCCTCCTGAGTAGCTGGGATTACAGGCATGTGCCACCACGCCTGACTAATTTTGTATTTTTTTTTTTTTAATAGAGACAGGGTTTCTCCATGTTGGTCAGGCTGGTCTCAAACTCCCAACCTCAGGTGATCCACCTGCCTTAGCCTCCCAAAGTGCTGGGATTACAGGCGTGAGCCCCCGTGCCCTGCTCCAAATAATATTTTTTATAAACCTATGAACTTGTTTCTGACCTTTCTTACAGTGGCAGGGAGTCAATAACAGTCTGAGACAGGGACAGGGAAACAACCACATGAATGAAATGTGAAATTGTGAGTGGCCAAGGTGTGCACCCAGAGTAGGGAACAGAGGAAGGGCCATGCTGAGAAATCTCGGGAACTTGGCCTGGCAGAGAGGCCCAGGCATGGGGTTTGGTTTATGTCGGGAATGAAGCTAAGGTCCGTTTAGGAAGAATGAGGAGGTCGTGGTGGTAAGGTGTAGTGGGGCAGGCGTCCTGGAATCCAGGGGTGTCTCTCATACCTGGGAATGAAGCTGAGGTCAGTTTAGGAAGAATGAGGAGGTCGTGGTGGTAAGGTGCAGTGGGGCAGGCGTCCTGGAATCCAGGGGTGTCTCTCATACCTGGAACTGAGTAAGGAGGTCCTGGATGCCCAAAATGCTAAAATGCAGAAATGGAGGGGGTGGGATGAGCATGATTCAGGAGAATGAATTGCCAGAGCTGAAGAGAAACAGGGATATCTGAGCAAGAGGGTAGGCGATGAATTTGATTTTGGACAGGTTGAGTTTGCAATGCTGGTGAGTCAGCTGAGGAGCATCGTCCTATCTGAAGGCAGAGAGGAGGAGCTAGACCCCAGGGGAGAGGAGGGAAAAGCCGGGGAGAGACAAGAGGAAACTGGGCTCATCACAAGAGAGGAGTACAGGTTTAGTGAATAATGCCATTTTGGGATAATTGTGCTTATAATGATATAGCGTACTGTATTATATGTAATAGCGTGTAGCCTATTATGATAACAGAATTTAAGAGATTGCCATCATATGCTGGGTGTATTCCTGAAAGCTGAGTGCCCTTATGTCATTAATCAAACCCAGCAAGTCTCATTAACTCCATTGTTAAATTTATTGAAACCAGGAGGTGTGGGTGAGGTTGGGTGGGGGTGGTTTACTTTAAGTAAAGACACCTCTTTCAATATTATTATCTTCATCTAGAAAGTGATAAAATTTAAATTGCCATAATCTAATCCTGCAAATGTTGTGTGAAGAAAATTTGAGAGAGAAAGGAAAAAATATATAATTCTTTTTATACAGTGGTTACTTTTTTTTTTTTTTTTCTGTCGCCCAGGCTGAAGTGCAGTGGCGTGATCTCAGCTCACTGTAGCCTCCGCCTCCTGGGTTCAAGCAATTTGCCCACCTCAGCCTCCTGAATAGCTGGGGTTACAGGCATGTGCCACCACGCCCGGCTAATTTTTGTACTTTTAATAGAGACAGGGTTTCACCATGTTGGCCAGGCTGGTCACGAACTCCTGGCCTCAAGTGATCCACCCACCTTGGCCTCCCAAAGTGCTGGGTTTACAGGTGTGAGCCTGTAACTGGCTTACAGTGGTTCCATTTAGGGAGTGGAATTGAGCAGGGCAGAAAGGTGGAGAAGAGGAACACCTTCCTATTTCATTTTATGCCTTGCTGGACCATGTTTTGGTTGGTTTTGTTTGTTTGTTTGTTTTTTACCATGTGCATGTATTTTACAAAAAAAAAGTATAAAGAAAATATGTAGGAAGGTGTTGTGAAACAAATAACATGCACACAAAAGGTGATACTATTAAGGGGTCAGGAATCTCTCTCTATATTTGTGATTTCAGTGAATAAAATGAAGGTGACTCAGGCAAGATCCTGCATTTCCAGAGTGACCTTGTGTCTGGCCTGCAGAGCAGACATTGACAAGGAAAGAAATGTGGCCACAGGAGGGGCTGTGTCTCCTGCCTCCCTCCCAGGTGCCTTGCTAAGGGATAGAATTCATGTTTTATTTCAACAGACACCAGGCCCCTAGCGGCCTTGGGCTCTGTTTTGTGGGGGAATGTAAGGCTGATCCAGTTCAGTGGACACAGGCTTGGAGAGAGCCAATGAAACCCAGGCAAGAGGAAGAGCAGGGCTGACAAGGCCTTTGTGGGAAAGTTGCCATTTGACCCTGACGTTAATGGGTGAAGTGACACCAAAAATGTAAAAAAAAAAAGAGGACATTTCCAGCAGAAAATACTGAAGAGAGAAAGAGAGAGAAAATATGCATCGCCAGAGAAGAATGATGAAAGAATGTGGCTTCCTGCAGGCACCTGTGAAATCGTGAGGTTCTGAGATTTTCTCCAGGAGCACGCAGCAGCTAAAGTGGTGGATGTTTAGGTTGGCTGGGGGTCTGCCAGGCATGTCCATTGAAACGACAGCAGGGATGATGGGAGCCCTCTTGCACGTGCCACCGGCTTCACTGCAGTCCGCACAAGGTGCTGCACCTTTTAGATTTCCAGGTTCCTGTCTCTGCGCTGCTGAGTGGTCTTATTTCACACCCCTTGTTTGCTCCCCTTCCCTCGCTTCTCTTGAATGACACTTGACTGCTATCCTAATAGAGATGTTTGGCCTTTAGATGTCCAGATAAATGTTCCTGGGTGGTTCCCATTCTTCAAGGCCAGCTCCAGTGCCTACTCCTCCAGGAAGCCCTCCCTGGAAGCCATTTCTCTGCCTTGAATTTTCCAAACACTTCATCTGACTTCTCTCAGGGTGCTGGTCCCATTGCACTGTGTATTCTGGTTGTCCATGTATAGGCCTCCTGTCCTGCACCAGGCTGTGCTCGTTGGAGACAGGGATCGAGTTTTGGACATCTTAGTGTCCCCCACAGCAGGACTTGGCAAGCATGAACCATGGCTGCCTCACAATCATCCAGGGAGCTTCCTCAAAGCATAGATCCTGAGTGAGATCTACTTTTGGGGCTGGGATTCTGGCCTGCCTCCTGGGAGTCTGCATTTTAAGCCAGCCAGGCTTGTCATCCTCTGGCCTGCTATCTTGTACAGAGCAGGGCTTCAGTTACTGTTGAATGATACTCTATGTACAAATGAGGACATATACAGGGAAGCACAGCCACTTTGCCCACGAGGATCAAATCAGAAGGAGGATCCTCAGACCCTGACTCTGTGCAGTGATGGCTTGGGACAGATCCGTGAAGTCCCTCCTGCCCTGCTAGTCCCTTGGGGCTCATATGAAGACCAGGCAGGGTGTCTTCTCATTGTTTATCTAAAAAAGCTGAGGTTCCTAGAAAGGGCCAAGCTAAGTGGAGTTACTCAAGGCAGGGAGATAGCTGACCAAGGACAAACTAAGGACTTGGGGCCATAAGAATTAGACCCAGGCTTTGATCACACATGAAGATGGGATGTCGCTATGGAATAGCCCTGCTGGTCACAAAGCATTTTACCAAACACACCTGGGTGCAGAGCACTCTAACACTGGATGTGGGGAGAGGCAGGAGAACTGGGGTTCAGCCCTGGATCAGCTGTCAGCCACGCCCTGAGCTGGGCAAGCCCGTGGTGAACTGAACGTTTCAGGATGCACCTGCAGCTCACCTGAGAGAGACAAGACAGGTGGTTGGAGTCATGGGGCTGGGTCACAAAAGGCGGGCAAGTACTCACCCAGGTTCCCTCTGCCCATGCAGATTCGTGTGTGCCCAGCTACCCAACCCTGTGCTGGAGAGCATCAGTGTCATCGACACACCAGGGATCCTCTCCGGGGAGAAGCAGAGGATCAGCCGGGGTAAGCAGCCTGCCTGAGGGGTGTTGGCTGTGGGCTCCATGGTTCTGGCATGTTCACTCTCTTACATACCAGAAGAGAAGCACCCAGGGCTATGCTGTACCTTGGCGAGCCGGCACTTCTCCTGTGCTGTATGGGATCATTTTACCTGGGGCAGTCCTAGGCAGGGGTCGGGAGAGGAATTCAGGTCCGCTGTAGCTCAGGAGACAGCTGGCCTCAGTCTTCTCATCTGTAAAATGAAGACATCAATATCAGCCTCACCTCATTGGGTTTATTCATGCTACAAGAGGCACCTTCTATGGCCCTGACCCTGGCTTGCTTCTTAAGTTCCTGGGGAGCTCGCAGCTCTGCAGGGCAGCCAAAGGCATACAGAGAAATTCAGCTCAATGGTGTCAGTGCTCTGGGTCAGAAGAGGAGGGAATCAGGTAGTGAAAGCACTTCGAAAACTGTTCACTCCAGAAAAACACGGGGTAATTGCTCATTAAAGGAGGTTGCCTGGTGTGGTGGTTAGAAGACAGAACTCTGGAGTCAGGCTGGCAGGGTTCTAAGCCTGCCTCTGCCACTTCCTGGCACAGTGATCCTCGGCAGGTTTCTTTATTTCAGTTACTTTATCAGAAAAATGGTGTGGGGTGGCGGGGGCGGGTGGGGTGGGAATAGTACTATCCATCTTATGGAGTTGTTTGAAGATTAAAGAAATGCTTTGGATGAAAAGCCTTTTCTGGCTGGCACATAGCAAGCACCTAGTAACCATGAGGTATTATAGATCATCATCATCATCATCGTTGTTTTCTTTTCTTTTTTTTTTGAAACAGAGTCTCACTCTGTTGTCAGGCTGGAGTGCAGTGGCGCGATCTCGGCTCACCGTAACCTCTGCCTCCTGGGTTCAAGCGATTCTCCCGTCTCAGCCTCCCGAGTAGCTGGGATTACGGGCATGCGCCACCACACCCAGCTAATTTTTTGTATTTTTAGTAGAGATGGAATTTTACCATGTTGGCCAGAATGGTCTCGATCTGACCTTGTGATCCGCCCACCTTGGCCTCCCAAAGTGCTGGGATTACAGTCAGGAACCACCGCACCCGGCCTGTTTTCTTTTTTCTAACTCGAAAATGCTACACAGATGCTGTCAAAAGCTAAAAACAACTGCTCTGGGCCACCACCCCCAGCCTGTCCTGCCACAGTTTGCTGAGTGTCCTGCATAGCCCCCTACCCTTTCTGTGCCATGTGTTGTATCTCTGACAAGAAAATCAGATGATGCCACGTCCACCCCAGTATTGGAGCTAGTTGTCAGGGCTGGAGCCACATCAGTACTCGGAAGTCAGACTCTGGGTAAGGGAGGGGTTTGAACCGCTGGGGATCTCTGGGAAGCAGCTAGAACTCTTGCCTGAATGGACCTAGGTAGGTGACTGACTGCATGTGCCTTTACCCTCTGTGCTTTGTGGCTCCGGCTGGGACACAGATCCACCCTGCCCATGTCGGTGCCACCATAGTGGGTCCCAGAAACCTTTGCTCTTTCTGCAAGAGCATGGCCTGCCCAGGCCAGCACTGCTCACCCCAGACTCCTCAGAGGAGAGGTCACAGCCTCATGGTGTGACAGGCCAGTGCTCCTGCAGCTGTGTATTGACGAGACCCAAGTGATGCAGGCCCTTGGCCCAGGTGCAGGCCACTAGTGCCAGACCTGGGCTTCTGTCCAGTGCCCTTGTGAGCTGCCTTGGTGTCCTCTCTGCAGAGAGCAGCTCTTTTCTGATGAGGGCAGGCACGTGATGCAGGGCCAGGCTCGGCTCTTTGGGGCTACACTATGGCTGTGTGTGAGCTACCAAGCCTGCCCTGGTTGGGAGTGCAGAGGGAAGACAGTGAGAGAGGCTCTCCAGGTCAGCAGCCTGCTCAAGGGCCAGGTTAACCCCAGTCAGGCCTCCAGGGAAGACACAGCCTGGAGTCCTCATCCTGTCGCAGGTGGGAGGGAGAGGGAAGGCTGAACATCCTGAGCAGGAGAGCCCTGCCCTGCCTCCTCACCACCTCTTGCTTTGCTTAGGAGGTGAGACCTAGGAAGAAGAGGGGAAATGAAGCAGCTGAGTCAGGAGGGACTTGGGAAACTGTATTAGCAGTTCCTGTAATTGGTGGCCTGTGAATTCTGGGACATCACAGTGTACCCTGGGAAGGGGGTCTTGGAAGACTTGATCCCCTGGCTCCCTGTCTTTGGGCTGTATGGTGGAGGTGATAGGGAGCTGGAACCCCTGGCCTGGGAAAATAGGAATGTCTGAGCCTCCCTCCTTCCAGCCCCCACGCACGCTGTAAGCACCTGGCTCCCTGTTCAGGGCCCTGTGGAGGGCAGCACGGGTGGTTTCTCTGTCTTGCTTTGGTTTGTTTCCCTGAGCACCCCCCTTCCCCTAATCTACCTATTCCCATCCGGAAGTGGTTCATCTGGGGTTCACCCTGCACTTAGGACTGAAAGGGATTTGCTGTTTCACTCAGGCAGCTCAGGACTCCTCCAGGAAGGCTGAGGAAAGCCATCCCTTCCCAGGGTGAACTCCCTGGGGGATGTGCACATGTACACCTGCAAGGCCGGTGCAGCCTGACCAGCAGGTCCAGAGAGGACTCCAGCCTCTGCGGTTTCCAAGGACACTGTACTAGGAGCTCAGAGTTCTGCGCTTTAGAACCTCTGTGTGTCTCAACAGGTCACATTTTCAGGGTCCCCATGTGTAACAAGGGGTAATGATATGCATCCCACAGCCTTCTTGTGAGGTCCATAGACCATATGAAAACACGGGCCATAGCCCTGGGTCTGGATCACCATGAGCTACCTTCCTTCCTCCCTCCTTGTCAGTTGGCCCTACCTATCATACAATCCCAGAGTAATCTGTGTGAATGGTTCCCCTTGCAGTTGTGCGGTGCACAGCCTGTGCGCTTATTTGTGGCAGGCTGGTTCCCAGGGACTCCTGCCTTCCTCAGTTCTTATCCTATTCCCTTCTTTTCCTATTTCTGTTTTTTTTTTTTGACTGTCTCCAGGCTGGAGTGCAGTGGAGCAATCTCGGCTCACTGCAACCTCCGCCTCCCGAGTTCAAGCGATTCTCCTGCCTCAGCCTCCTGAGTAGCTGGGACTACAGGTGTGCGCCACCACACCCAGCTAATTTTTGTATTTTTAGTAGAGACGGGGTTTCACTACCTCTCTTCCTGCCTTTGTCTTTGGATCTCAGTGACTGCCTTAAGCAAATTAGGTCCTTGGTGTTCTTGCCTGCACTTCCTGATGCCTCCCACCCCACATTGACTAAGCGCCAGGTCCCCCTACCTCTGGGAGAAGTGATGGGCCCAGGAGTGGCTTTGCAGGCCAGTTTGTTTTCTGCTTTCCTGAGTCCAGACTATAAATGCAGCTGCTGGCAAAAGCAGCCTGTGTTAAAAACAAGAACTAGGAACTGGGCTGCTGGTGCCTGGGGCCGTGCTGACCTCAGCACCCTGAGGAGACCAGGACAGTTGGGGGAAGGGCGTCAGACACCCTCAGTTATCTGTGGTACCCCAAACGAGGAAAGTTTCCAGGGTGCAGAGCCCCACCCCTTTCTCACAATTGGCCTTAGAACACATGGTTCCAGTTTAAACTGACACACATAGACCCTCCCCTGCCCATACCTCCATTTACACACACACCCACACTCACACATGCACACACACTCCTCACACATACCCTGCACATATACACAACTCCCGTCTTCCCCACAGCACCACCCCCCAATGCACACACACACACACAAATGTGTGCACAGAACCAAAGTTGCTTTCTCATGCCTTCTTGCCTGGGGCTCCAAGAGCTCTGGGTTTGGCCACAGAGCAAACTGGGTGCTTCTCGTCTTACTCCAGCCAGCCCAGGCTAGGACCAGACACCCTTGCTCCCTGGGATAGTCCGGCCAATTATGTCCTGCACGAGGGCGTCTAGAGCCTGAACTTCAGCCCACCTTCTGCTCACTGAGCCTGATACCTGGCGCAGGGCTGTGTCTCAGCAGATAAAAAGGGGCATGGTTATCAAGTCGGCACAGAGGCCCCAACTGGCCACGTTAGACTGCCTGTTCTGCAAAGTGAGCTGCTTCTAAGGGCTCCAAGACCTCAGGCTTCACAGGAAGGAGCATTCGGGCCCCAGGCTGGACTAGGGTGGCCAAGGGTCGTCCTTGCTCAGGGTGTGGACCCTCTACTGGGCCTGGGGCGCGGTGTGTCTTGTAGGAAGAAGGGTGGGGTGCCCGGGAAGCTGATTCTAGGAGGTCCTGGGCCAGCACTTGTCTCTGGATGCAGATGCGTTGGGGTGGGCAGGGGAGGCAGGCAGGGAAGTGGTTCCTGGAAGTGGCAGGATGTGCCCCGGCCTGGCTCATTACTGGGAAGAAGTGAGGATGCAGCAGGAGTGGGAGGGCTCCAGAAGGCTGAGTGTCTTCAGCATAGGAACCACATTTCCTGGCTGCTTCCCAGCTAGAAATCCCCACAGGCGCCACCTTAGGAAAGCAGGGCGGGGCTTTGTGCTCACATCACAGTCTGCACAACTTGAACCTCCTCCTCACGGGCCCCTTCCCGCACAGGTGAGCTCAGTAGAGCTCAGCTTGAAAATTTGCCCAGATCACACACCTAGATTGGGAACTCTGGTCTCCCTATTCCTGGTCCAGCGGCTTCTCAGCACATTATCATCACCTGCCCAGGAAGAGCGCAGCGGGTAGGAATGAGGGCAAACCTCTCATCTCCAAGTTTCCTCTAGGGGTCTTTAGGGCTCAGACCTTGGCAGATCTTGGCTCATCCTTGCAGCCTCACATTCCTAGCCCATCCAGGGCACCCTCACTGGAGCAGAGCCTGCACTGAAAGGCCTCTGGGTCTTCCCAGACTACGTGCCGGTACGGGCACACCTGTGTGGGCGCTCCCGTGCCTGGGCAGAGCGGCCGAGTCCTGACGCCCTTCAAACGGCCTTGCCGACCATCTGCTTGGGCCGCTCTTCACTGTTACTTCTGGGAAACATCTAATGTGGCATTTCTTCCCCATTGTCAGCCAAACTCTTCCCACATTTTGGAAATTGATGCCTTGTTATTCCTCTTTTGCTCAAATGTCTTTAAATCTTGACAGAGATTTTTGGGGGGAAGGATGGGGTTTTTGTATGTACCCACCACAAGTAAGTGCCCGGTTTGAGGGCTCGGCCTCTGAGCTTCAGGCTCACATGGCTGTGAGCTATTATAGAAAGAGAACGTGGGCTGCAAGTCAAGGAGCTGGGTTCTAGACCTGAGTTTGCCACCACCTGGCTGTGTGAGCTTGAGCAAGCCCCTTAATCTCTTTGTGTCCAGATTCCCTGTCCTGTAAGATTTGTATGCCCTACTTACCTCCTGGAATACAGAGAATTACGAAGAGCAAATGAGGTCATTTGGCTGGAAACCCAAAGAAGTGTGCTGCCCTGTGAGGGCCCCGGCACTGCATGTCAGACCACGAAGGAAGCCAGCGGGTGATGAAGGGGTGGCTTTCTTTACTGCGTTTGTCTGATCGATTTCCTCCTGCCTGGAATTACTTCAAAGTGCTTACTTTCCAGTCCTCTGGAGCCTCCGGTTGGAGGAGACCACAGATCCCTGCAGGCTGCCCAGTCTCCAGGCCCAGAGCTGGCTGACTAGACCTCTTAGAGCCAGCAGACTTGTGCTATGAAGTCCAGGAAAGGCAGCTTCTCTGCTCTCTCAGTGCTTGAATCTCCCCCGACTCACTAGTCCATATTTCATGAACCCCTGGGCTGCCGCAGGTGCTCAAGAGCTACTGTTGTAGGTCTCAGAGCCATTGCTGGGACCAGAGAGGGGAAGGGGGCCTGTCACTGGCCATGGCACTCACCACAGCTGCTGAGGCAGAGTCTCTGCTCTCAGATCATGTTGCCACGGCTCTACCACAGAGCCCTGATTCAGCTCTGCCACAGACCTGTCATTCAGTCATTTGTTATCCCCATTTTGCAGCTGAGAAAACTGAGGTTCAGATTTGCCAAATAAATGAGAAAGCTAATCCTCTACCATACCCTGTTTCTTACTGGGTCCAGTCCATACCTTTGAGATACCACCATTCCTAGATCTTCTCCTAAGTCCAGGCCAAGTGAACAACTAAATATCCACCCTACAGGTGACACAGTCTCAGGGGTAGCCAGGAGCAGGGAGGTTGAGCTTCAGAGGAACCCATGGAGTCATTCGTTGCTTGATGGTCATGGTCTTCACCGCCGCACCTGGCTGGAAGCTTCTGGCATTACTGAGTCTGTAATTGGATAGCAGCTTGCCAGAGCAAGTAGGAGGCCTCTGCTTATAAAGATCATAGAAAGAGTTCCCAGAAGCCCTTGGCCTGTCCTCAGGCAGAGGCAGACTTCACACAGGCATGCCCGAGAACTATAAGACAGCAGTCTGCAGCTTCTTTCTCTTGCAAAGGGTTCCTTGTATCTAATCTCCATCCATCCTACTGTACTCCGCACCCTCGCACCTCTGGTCTCAGATGCAGAGCATTGGGAACTGAGAAAGGAAGCTCGGAGGTTGTCCAGCTCAATCCCCTGATTTGACAGGCAAAGAGACACAAGGCTAGAGAGGGGAGATTGCTTGCCCAAGGACACACAGTAAGTTAGTGGCTAAGCAGAAATGAGAGATGGGCTCACCCAGGCCAGTGCTCCTCTGATGACCCCTGCAGAGCACATCCCATCTCATAGAAACTAGGGCTTAGAAGGAGTGCTTTATAAAAAACAGCAGGGCAGTAAGAACAGCCAAGGTCACAGCTCAGCAGTTTCACCTGCATCCTCTGATTTGTTTAGATCCTCACAATAACCCTACGACTGAGTCACTGATTCCTCTAGCATAAAACTGAGGCCCAGAGATTACTCATTTACTGTCTCCCAGATGCAAAACGTGGAACAGGGCTCCCATTTCAGTTCCGTTCGGCAAATACTGATAGTGCACCTGCTGTGTGGCACACACCGTGCTGGGTGCAGGGGAAGCCCAGAAGGGTGAGGGGCTGCCCTTGCCCTGCCCAGCTCCCGGTGCAGTGAGGATGATTTCAGTGAGCTGAAGAGCAGAATAGGAGCATGCATGATGCCAAAAGACCACCAAGGGCAGGGACGGGGTGGGCAGGGGTCTATCCTGTTCTGGCAGCATGGACATGTTGCTGCCCCTCAACCTTTGCAGACACAGCCTTCTCTTACATCGCTGGTGTCACCAGGGATTACAGCAAAGTTGCAGGGACAGAGCCTCTTCTCTTCTCTGCAGCTTCTCTGGTGCCTTTGTTTACCCCAGCCTGGTGCAGGCATGACTACAGTGCAAGAGTTGAATTTGGAGTTCAGGTCTTGGCTCTGACCCCCAGTATTGCATGGCCTTGGGCCTGTCTCTCACCCTCTATAAACCTCCATTACCTTGTCAGCATAGGACTCAACACTGGCTGCCCTGGCTGCCTTAGCTTGTTCTGAGCCATTGAGCCAATGCGTTGGGGCTGAGATTTGCAGGACAGGTGAGATGGAGCTGCAGCTCAGTCTTAGTCCTCCCAGCAGCCCCTCCTTCGGCCTGCACTGCCACAGCTGGAATCCAGATTGGGGAATAAGGAGCTGCAGAAGGCCAGAGGCCTGGCAGGGAGTTGTGGAGGGGCCCCGCTGCCCTCCTGGGGTGAGCTGTTTGCAGAGGTGGGGGTTGGGGCAGGGGGCTCAGGCTGCCCTGATTTTCTTAGCCCTCTTGCCCCTCCCCACCCACAGCTCTGAGGGACAGCCTTTGGGAGGTGACAGCAGCCTTGCCATGGGCTGTGCTGAAGGGAAGATAAAAATAGGCTGGAGCCATCCCTGGGGAGGGGAGGAGGGACAGAGGGATGTAGGAAAGAGGGGAGTAGTGCAGTGCAGGCTGCAGGCTTCACCTGGAGTGGGAATGCGAAGGCCTCCCAGGCTCCAGTGAGGAGCTGGTTGGGCCTGTGTGCCAGGGAGGGAAGGAGAGAGGGAGGCAGGGAGCGGCCAGGTGCAGAATGGCAGGATGGCTGACAGCTGGGTCATCTGGCCTCACCACTCGCCGGCTGTTTGACTCTCTCCTCTCGGAACATCAGTGTGCTCCCCTGGAAGTGAGAGCGATACTCCTTGCGCTGCCTGCCTCAGAGCATGTCATGAGGGTGAAATGAGATAATGACATGAACACCTTGCCGTCCGCAGCAAGCACTGAACTTGGAGTTGGAGAGCTAGGGGTCGTGTCTCACGGGTGGTGTTGGCTGAGTGACTTAACCTCAGAGAGTTTGCGTGAACATCTTCGAGGGAGGGTTGATGGTCCCCCTGCCTACTGGGCAGAGCAGCCTCTGAAGCACTTTCCTGGGCCTTGCCTCGGAGCCGAGACAGGGCACTTGTCTTCGAAAGAGAAGGCAACATCTAGTTCACACCAAGCCCTCAATGATGCACCAAGCAGGGACTGTCCTCAGGTTGGAACCTGGAGATACTGGGCCAGCTCTGCCCCTTCCTGAGCCTCAGTTTCCCTATCTGTAAATCAGGGAGTTGGACCATTGATTGCTAAGCTCCTCGTAGCCTCATCTACCCCCACAGGAGCAGGGGAAGAAGACTTGTGTGTTAGTTGAGATGTGTATTAATTGAGCAGCTGACAGATCTTGGAGAAAATCACATGGGAACGGGAATGCTTAGAAGCACCTCATTTCCCAAAGACAGAGGAGTTGAACATGGAGTAGTGCCGGCATCTGGGTAACCAAAGGAGGGTTTGACCTTCCTTTGTTAGAATTCTCTTACAGACCCCAGAAAAACATTACAGGGGTCCTCCAGTAAGCTTTAGGGCAGCAAGTTTTCCCGACCATGCTGATCCCATCCCCCACGTCCTGTGGCAGTGCCTCCACATGTCCTAAATATGTACCCCACTGGGGTGTTCACTAGATGCAACAGGGTGGGGGGAAAGGCTTTCTAAACCTAGCTCTGTTGGCTCCATTCATTCTCATCCCCCACCCCATCGACGCCTGCTACTTAGTCTGAAATGACAGCCTTTGAAAACCAACTCAGTCAGTGGTTCATAGCCCTGACTCCAGAGCAGTCTTCCTGGACTTGAGTCCCCAGCCCATTGCTTACCAGCTGGGTGACCTTAGACAAGTTCCTTTATCCGTTTGTATCTCTGGTTACTCCTCAGAGAAGTGGGGCTGATATTAGCATCTAATGACTCTGTATAGAGTCATCGTGAGGATTAAAGGAATTAATGATTATAAAGTACTTAGGTCAGTGCTGAACACCTTTTGAATGCTATTGTTATTTTTATGGACCAGTGGTATTCAAAGTGTGGCCCTTGGACCAACAGCATCAGAATCTCCTGGGAGCTTGTTAGAAATGCTCTGCGTCAGACCTACTGAATCAGAAACTTTGGGGATGGAGTCCAACCATCGGGGTTTTAAGAAGCCCCATGGGGGATTCTGATGCAGGCTAAGTTAGGACCCCTGTTAAAGACAATCAGAGCTTCTTAAGTCTGACTCACTTACAAGGCAGTTGCCTGATGATCTTGCCTGGTCTCTAGCCTCTGTAAGGCAGGACAGGCTTTGTCCTAATGATTTGGTTTCCCATTTGATGGTGACAATGAGCTTTGGGTCCCCGGTGTGTCGCCTTGGAACCCTTGTGCTATGGGGAGCCAAGGTGGTTGATCACTTTAGTGCCCAAGAAAGGGCTCCTACCTCAGTGCCAGAGGTGTGCCATGGGGGAGTAGCAGGAGGAGAGGCTGAGAACCCTGCTCAGACTCAGAATGGGAAAGCCTCACACCTCCATCCTCAGGCCACTGCTGCTGCTCATGGGCTGTGTGCCCTCAGACAAATCACTTGACTTCTCTGAGCCCACTTCCTTATCTCTTGTCTTCCTATTTTATGTGAGAGGAGCCTGAGACACAGAGGTAAGACCTACTGGGGCTCTGGGTGTCAGTGAATGGACAGACTGTTGGTCTACCCTCCTGCTTCGGCCCCTACTGAATACACAGCTACTTCGGATGGAGCAGAACAACTTCTCTGGCGCTCCTGGAACCAGTCTGACCTAAAGCAGCTTAGTGCTAGATAACCAAGGTGCAGGTGGCCAGAGTTCCAGTCACATCCTAAGGAAGAAACCCCTTGTGGTTTCAAGAGTTGGGCATTTTGTGCTGCAGCTGATTACAAAGGAAAGAGCCTGAGTGAGAAGAAGATGTTTTTATGACAAGAATTGCAGATTTCTTCCAGACCAGTGATAGGCATGGTCTGAACCATCATCAGTATCTACTTTTTACTGTTTCATTGTTTCCAGACCTTAGAAAGAATTTCTGAGTCTCTGTGTCAGATTAGGTGTCCAGACTTTCTTTTCCAGCAGGCTGCTAAATACAGAAGCGTGGATAGGGGAGTTGGATAGTGGCTGTGTCCTATGGAAATAATGAGGTTAATAAGAGTTACTAGGCCAGGCACAGTAGCTGGCTGGGGGCGGCGGCTCACACCTGTAATCCCAGCACTTTGGGAGGCCAAGGCAGGCGGATCACCTGAGGTCGGGAATTCAAGACTCAGCCTGGCTAACATGGTTAAACCCATCTCTACTAAAAATACAAACATTAGCCGGGTGTGGTGGCGCATTCCTGTAATCCCAGCTACTCAGGAGGCTGAGGCAGAAAAATCGCTTGAACCCGTGAGGCAGAGGTTGCAGTGAGCAGAGACGGTGCCACTGCACTCCAGCCTGGGTGACAGAGTGAGACCCCGTCTCAAAAAAAAAAAAAAAAAAAAAAGTGACTAGCATTTACTGAGCACCTACTAAGTGCTGGATTCTAAGAGGATTTAACCTTTATAGTTCTATTAATTAGGTATTTATATTATTTTAGGATTTAATAGTATTTTTAGATGCAAAAATTCTATGAGACATTGGGTAATTTGCTGGAGTCCAAACAGTTAAAATGTGGAGGAGCCAGGATTTAAACTCAGATCTGACTCCCAAGACTGTGTTATTTCTACACACCCAACTGCTTCTCCAAACCCCTACCCTATACCCCAAAGGCCCCAGCCCCTGATTGTCCCTCTGCCGGCAGGGTATGACTTTGCAGCTGTCCTTGAGTGGTTTGCCGAGCGGGTTGACCGCATCATTCTGCTCTTTGATGCCCACAAACTGGACATCTCTGATGAGTTCTCAGAAGTCATCAAAGCCCTCAAGAACCATGAGGACAAGATGCGGGTGGTGCTGAACAAAGCTGACCAGATCGAGACGCAGCAGCTGATGCGGGTGTACGGGGCCCTCATGTGGTCCTTGGGGAAGATCGTGAACACCCCAGAGGTGATCCGGGTCTACATCGGCTCCTTCTGGTCCCACCCCCTCCTCATCCCTGACAACCGGAAGCTCTTTGAGGCTGAGGAACAGGACCTATTCAGGGACATCCAGAGTCTGCCCCGAAATGCTGCCCTGCGCAAGCTCAATGACCTCATCAAAAGGGCCAGGCTGGCCAAGGTGAGGCAGCCCCCTGGGAGGTGGGCAACTTGGGCAGGGGCTGAGAGTTCGGGGTCAGCTGCGGGAGTTGAGGGTTGCTGCCTTCAGCAGCTGGGCTGGAGAGTGTCCTGCAGCCACTGCATCATATGTGTGACACCAAGGGGCAGGACAGTGCAGGAGCCATGGTTACAAGCTCTGAGGTCAGATGGCCAGATTGGAACTGACTCCATTGTTTACTGTCTGTGGGATTCCCAGCCTTGGCAAGGCCTTTAGTCTCTCTGTACCTCTGTCTGCATCTGTAAAATGAAGGGGTTGTTAGAGGATAAAGTGAAATAAAGAGTCTCAAAGCTCTCATCACAATGTCTGGCACCTTCAGAGAGGCTCAGCAAATGTCAGCTCTTGGTATTGTCTTCAGCAGCAGCAACATGACCACCTCACCCTGCCTTGACTGTAGCTCCCCACAGCCTCACCTTGCCCGTGTAACATGGAAAAACAGCCCAGCCCTACAAGCCACGTGGAGGCATGAGGGTAGAGGTAGAAAGTATTTCAGAAGTAAGAGCAGGAGGAGGCAGGAGGGATGCAGGGGAACAAATGGTGTGAGAGCCATCCTAGAAGGAAGGGACCATCCAGGGTCTTGACGTGAAGGCTTCTCTCTGGTCCTGTTTGTCAGGTCCACGCCTACATCATCAGCTCTCTGAAGAAGGAGATGCCCTCAGTGTTCGGGAAGGACAACAAGAAGAAGGAGCTGGTGAACAACCTAGCCGAAATCTATGGCCGGATCGAGCGGGAGCACCAGATCTCACCTGGGGACTTCCCCAACCTGAAGAGGATGCAGGTAGCGAGGGTTGGGGGCTCTAAGACAAGGGACAGTGTCCTGAGAGCTGGCTGAGCAGTCTGAGTATGGAGGAGGCCACTCTTGGAGCCCCCCAAGGAGAACCCAGCCCAGAATCTGTAGGCAAGGCGGTGGCCCTGGATCTTCTCTCCCTGCTGGACTGTCACTGGCCCAACAGGGGCCATGTCTGGGCCTGGGGAGAAACACAGAGCCCACCACCCTCGTGAGGCAGGTATGTTAGGTGATGTTGGGGGGCTGACACCTCCAATTAATGACCTTCTCTAGTCACGGCCACCACAGGCTTGACATCCCCACTATCTCTGGTGCAGGGGGATGGGTCACCTGACCAAGGTTCTCCAGGCTCTTAAAGTGCTTGAGTTTACTTTCGAGGTCCCCCTTATGAGCAACTTGGGACACAAGCTTCAGGGAGGCAGAAGTGCACACGGGAGCTCGTCATCTTTGGGTCACATTGCAGGTGCCTGTCTTGGGTCAGTGGCCATCACACATGCTTTCTTACAGTTTTCCCCAAAGCGCTCCTCAGAGGGAGGCATTTTGCATCTGCCTTTTTACAGAAGAAACTGAGGTCTCAGTATTTTCTGAGTGTAGCATTCACATAGGCCACAAGAAGAAAAGCCAGGAGCTGTGCCCAAAAGTCCAAGCAGGAAACCACACCACCACATTGACTGGATCCTCTGTGAGCCTCCATCTCCTCATCTGTAAACTGAAGCTACAAAATCACACCTTATACAGGTGTCGTGAGCATCACTGAGATAATATTTGCAAAGCCCTTAGCACAAAGCCAGACAGACTATGCCCTTAATACACAGTAGCAATCATTAGGTGGGCAGAGGGAGGTGGGTGCTGAGCACAAAGCACTTACCCTCTGTACAATGTTTGCAACTTCTGGGAAGTTTGTACAATGTTTGCAAAGTGCTGGGATTACAGGCATGAGCCACCGTGCCCGGCCTACAAACTTTTTGACTTTGGTAGTAACAATTAGCTTAAAACATATGTTATATACACAAATATTTTCTTTATATCCTTCTTCTATAAGTTTTTTCTATTTAAAAAAAAATATTTTTTACTTTTTTATTTTTGCGTATGCTAAAAACTAAGACACAAACACCCACGCTAGCCTAGGCCTACACAGGGTCAACATCATCAGTTTCACTGTGTTCGCCTCCACATCTTGTCCCACTGGAAGGTCTTCAGAGACAGTAACACACATGGAGCTGTCATCTCTATAATAACAATGCCTTCTTCTGGAATTCCTCCTGAAGGGCCTGCCTGGGATTGTTTTACTGTTACCATTTTTTTAAATAAGTAGAAAGAATACACTCTAAAATAACAATACAAAGTACAGTATAGTAAATATTTACATAAACTGGTAACATAGTCATTATCATTATCCGGTATTATGTACTCTATGTAAATGTGTGTGCTAGATTTTTATACCACTGGCAGCACGGTGGGTTTGTTTACACCAGCATCACCACAAACACATAATGCGTTGTGTTATGTACAGTGGCTGCCATGTCACTAGGCAACAGGAATTTCCCAGCTCCCTTATTATCTTCTGGGACCTTCGTCGTATGTGTGGTCCCTCATTGACTGAAACATCGTAATGCAGCGCATGACTGTATGTTGAAAACTATCTTCAGGTGACTCCGATGAGCATCCTGATTAAGAACCATAATTTGGGGATGACCTTTGGCTTCTGTTATGATTTGGTTTTAGTAGCCTGTGTCCTGTTTTGTTTTTGTTTTTGTTTTCACTAAGTGGGGATAGAATGTGATTTTCCTACCTCAGAAGGGCGCTGGGGGAGTGACCAAGGTAATGTAGTGCAGGCGTTTGTAGTGATTTTCAAGTACAGTGTAACCCTTATTAAAGTAGGGGCCCACGTGACCCAGTCTCAGAGGTACAGCATTCAAGAGACAGATTCAATAGCCAAAACTGACTTAAAGAGAAATGTAATGATTTCCTCTCTGGAATGACATTAAAGGGGATTGAAATAAATAGATCATGCCAATACTTGTTAAATTTCCCTTTCTTCCCCAGCCCCTACAACTCTTCTGCTCCCTCCTGAAAAATCCCATCATCAGCCCAGTGGGCCTTTATTCCCCTCCTCTCTCATACCTTCAATACCACGTGATGTCCATCAGCTGAGCCTCTAGGTCACACGTCTTTCATTGTAGTAAGGGATCGACTGTGAACATTCTGGTGTTCACAGGAGGCACGTGACAAGTAGAGGGCTCTCCTTTCATTGTATCCTATCTTCATCTTCTCTCCTCCTCTTCCCAGGACCAGCTGCAGGCCCAGGACTTTAGCAAGTTCCAGCCGCTGAAGAGCAAGCTGCTGGAGGTAGTGGATGACATGCTGGCCCACGACATTGCCCAGCTCATGGTGTTAGTGCGCCAGGAGGAGTCACAGCGGCCCATCCAGATGGTGAAGGGTGGAGCGTTCGAGGGCACCCTGCACGGCCCCTTTGGGCATGGCTATGGGGAGGGGGCTGGAGAAGGTATCGATGATGCTGAGTGGGTGGTGGCCAGGGACAAGCCCATGTATGACGAGATCTTCTACACCCTGTCGCCGGTGGATGGCAAGATCACAGGCGCTAATGCCAAGAAGGAGATGGTGCGCTCCAAGCTGCCCAACAGTGTGCTGGGCAAGATCTGGAAGCTGGCCGACATTGACAAGGATGGCATGCTGGATGATGAGGAGTTTGCACTGGCCAACCACCTCATCAAAGTCAAGCTGGAGGGGCACGAGCTGCCCAACGAGCTGCCTGCCCACCTCCTGCCCCCGTCCAAGAGGAAACTTGCCGAGTGATGGGGGTGGGGGGACATTCAGATGGGCAAGTGTTAGAGGAGGAGATGGGAGCAGTGACTACACACACACACACACACACACGCATACACACACGAACACGCATGCACACACACGCGCAGATCTTGACATTGCTCTGTAGGTGAGAGAGGACCATGATGCCCACGTTTGCAGCTGATACTTGTTTGGGCACACCTCCAAGTTCTCGAGATTAGTAGAAGGACAAGAGCACTCCCAGGCCCCAAAGTCTAAGCCTGAGTCTTCATCCCTCTTCCCCCTTCATCAGCCACTCCCCAGAGATGAGACCTGAGGCAATTCACTTGCCTATGCAGATGGCCCACCCACCTCCAGATTCCCCAGTGCCTCCACATGTGGGCTCTGAGCAGATGGAAAAGACTTTTCGTTTAGTAGACAATTCACTTCTTTTTCTGTGCTTCCCATACCTGCTTTGGCTTCCTAATAAGAAATCCATTCAGGAGCCAGGAGATCTGAGGGCATGGGGACAGCTGCAGGGAGGAGAGGTGAAAGAGGAAGCATCTTCTAGAGACATTGGCCCAGAAGCTCTGTTCTTTCCTAATCTAAGCCTCTGTCTTCTTTGGCAAACCTTGCTTTGAACTCTGCCAGTATTTCATTTTAAAGAATCCCAGAGCAGGAGAGAAAAGAGAAAAAATTTGATAGAAAGAGTGAGGAAACTGTCCTGTAGTCTCCTGGAAACCAGTCAAGGTGGTTTTAGTCCATAGATTTTGTTAGATGTTCTTTCCACCTGGCCTGTGATGTTTAGATGTTCATACTTGACTCACATTTACCCAGCCCCTCCTGCGTGCCAGGAGCTATGTTAGGCACTTTATATACATTATTCTATGTGGCCCTCACTGATGTCCCAGGTAAGTATGCATTAGCCTTCCCAGTTTGCAGATGAAGAGGCTGAGTAGCCTCAGAAGGGTTTAGGCAACCTACTGAAACTCACAGAAGTCACATGTGATGGAGAGAGGATTTAAAGCCAGGGCCTCAGACCCTCACATGCTTCTCTGTGCTATGATGTGTGCAGGATCCCAGCACTGATACCCAGTGACAAACTATGGAGAACAACAAAGCATGCAGGACCCCGGCAGCCTCCCAGGACAGGCTGGCAAGGGAGGAGGGCCGGCCAGCACTTGGTGGGCCATCAGTCTGGCCATCTGTCGTGTCACAGAAGCAAACCGTGCCTTCTGGCTCTGCGCCCCATATTCCCAGCATCATAGACATCCAACAGCACCAGCAGGAGAGTGGGCTGGCCTGCTGGATGCTGTTCGTGCCTGTCCCTGCTCTGCCTCCCACCCAGTTGCCTGAATCATCCCAGCTCAGATGCAGCCACTGTCTCTTGTCAAGTGGGACCTCATGCTAATTCTCAAAAGGCTAACTTGAGAGGTCTGGGGCCTTGTTCCCTAGAGGGTCCCCAGGGACTCTGTAGTGTCCTTGGCAAATCCCCACTGTACTCAATGCCCTACATCCTCCTCTATGGTCTCTCCCCTGGCTTGCTTCATGGCCACTGAACCAGTCACTTTGTATGCTATGTTCCTACTGTGATGGAAAACTAAATGACTATAACTTATTTTGTATCCATATTCAGATTATATAGAGAATATTCTATGTATCTATGGTGTGCTTACTACTGCAGTGCATTTGTCATTAGTCTTCATGTTAATACAGTACATTTATTCTTTGGTACCTGCTTGGCCACAAAGCATCATTCAATGGAGGCTGAGGGAGAGGGACTGGGTTCTTACTTGGGGTTCCTGGTGGAATCTTTGGCCGGAAAGGGCTCACTGGTGCCACCCAATGGCCAGCATCTACAACCAGCTTCCCAGTGGGCTGGAGTTTCTCTAGGCCCAGTGACCAACCCAGGCGAAGCTGGTGGAGCCACAGCTCCCTGACCCTCTGGAGTGAAGATGTTCCCCTAGCCCCTGGGCTTCCTTCTGCAAGCACACATTTCTCTTTCACATGAAATGAAGGACAGACAAAGGCAAGGCAAAGAGGTCTCTCCTGCTCTGGAGAAAACCCTTGAGTGCCAAGTGCAGGTTAGGGACCATTTCTCAGCTCCACACCTTTCTTTGAGCTGAAGGAGAAATGGGAAGGAAATAGCAGAGGTAGGTGAAGTTCCTGTCTTTTTATTTTATAGGAAAGGGAGATGTCTGTTATCCCCTTTCTTCACCGCCACTTGGACACACGTGTCACTTTCCTGCCCTTCTCCATACACTGCCTCTCTTCCCTCTCTTCTTCTTGAAGTCTCCACCCAGGAGAGATCTGCGAGGTGTGGGAATTCCATGTTTGCACAACTCCCATGTCCCTGGAAAGAGGAACTGATGTTTCAGGGGACAGATGTGGGTCACTTTCCCTGGCAGTGCCCTCTGGCCTTGCTGCCTTGGCTTCCTGACCCCTTTCAGGTTTCAGGGCCCTGGGAGATCTCATGCCTCAGCCTGGGAAACATTTAATAGGAGAGCAGAGACATGCCATGTCAGCCCCGCAGACAGGAATTTCTAGAGCACTTGTCCTGTTGTTCCTTGCCCCCACCTTACTCAGTCTGGGCCATGGAATCCATCCAATAAACACAGCAACACCCTATGCTACTGACCAAGCAAAGCCTGCCCCTGGTGCCAGAGAGCTAAATCATGACCAAAGTGTGACACGAACGTAACCGAAACATGGGTTAGTTGCTGAACGTACGCAAAGTCCCATGGACAAGAGTGAGGTCTGATACCAATAAAGTGAATGTATTCTGAAGCTAGCTTGGAGGAGGGGCACACAACGTCCTGCCTTTCAATGTGCCGCTTCCCCTTTGGGGCAGAAAGCAGACACTTTTATAAGGTAAGGGAGCAAGTGAGCAAGGGTCCGCCTGATAGCATGGTACCTTATCGACTGGACAGCTGAGTCGGGCCTCCCTGGGCAAAAATAAATTGTAAAAGTGGCCAAGTAGGCATACTTTAGATATACCCTCCTGGCGAATGAAAGTCCTGAGGCAGCCCCTGGAGGTGGGAATTCCAAGGTAACCCCTGGAGGTGAAAGCTCGAGAAGGGCATGCTTTCGTCTACAAATTGGCAGTCAATTCTGGAGGACTATTTTGGAGCAGAGAGATGAACTTGCCCTGTAGGGAATGTCTAATGAAGGGGAGATGAAAGGTTATATTTGCATTTCCCTTTTTTTGAGACAGAGTCTCACTCTGTCGCGCAGGCTGGAGTGCAGTGGTACGATCTCGGCTCACTGCCACCTCTGCCCCCCAGGTTCACACCATTCTGCCTCATCCTCTCAAGTAGCTGGGACTACAGGTATCCACCAGCACGTCTGGCTAATTTGTTTGTTTGTTTGTTTGTTTACTTTTAGTAAAAACAGGGTTTCACCATGTTGGCCAGGCTAGTCTTGAACTCCTGACCTCAAGTAATCTGCTCACTTCAGCCTCCCAAAGCACTTGGATTACAGGCCTAGGCGAGAGCCACTGCACCAGGCCTATATTTGCATTTCTAAAGGGCTACATAGGAAGTTGGGAATCCAGGAAATGGAGAAAAGAAGAGAGGGGGAAAAAGAAAACACCTCTTAGAAAAATGGGGCGCTCATTTACATTAATATTTCCAGACAACACCACTGAACCATAGCAGGGCATGGGCCTTAGCTTGCAGAGCGATGAGAGGCTGCCCTGAGTCATCCCCACTTCCATTTGGTTCTAAAACCTGTATTTATGAGTTAACTCATCGGAATCTGCTGAATGACCTGAAGAGAATAGGCTTGTTTATTCTCCCTATGCGATGCTGACTGGAGTCTATACATCCTCAATCCTTTATTTAATTTGTCCATCCATTCATCCGTCCATCCTTTTTTCACTCAAAAGATGCCGAGCACCTCTTACAGAAAACATCCTGAAGGAGAATATAGAGATTCATTGCTTGAGTCATTCAAAAACACTCGATCAAGTCCACCTGAGAGCAGAGACTATTCTATATGGATCAAAGAGCTCAGAGCCTAGTAGGGGGGATGAGGCATTTATGCAAACATTGATAATATGGTGAGGGAACATGAAAGGGGGTGCTCAAGAAAGTCAAAAATGGCTTCAAACTGGGGAGAAGGCGGTCAGAGAAAGCGTGTGGCAGGGTGGACACTGGAACTGAGAAACCATCTGGGGCCAACCTCTTGGGCCTGTTTTCTTCCTTCCTAATCTAAGGAAGACAGGCAGAATTTTTACATAAAACACAACACAGAACATTCTCAGCCCACTAAATCATGACAGACTGAGAACCACTGAAGTATTTGTGGAAAAGCACGATTAGAATTTTGCCTCTGGGGACTATGCTGTTTTTTCATAAGCCATTTTCAAGTGAAAATTATATCAGTATCTTTAAAGTTGAAATGTTAAGTTCCTGGAGGGAAAGAAAAATGGTGATGGAAGAACGTCAGTTATCCCGGCCGAGTGATGAGGACACTGGGGGCACGTCACGGGCACAGACTCCTAATTAGTGCTGTTTACCACAGGTCGGTTCTCCTGTCCTCTGGCTCATGGGAGGACTGTGCTTTTCTCCCTTTGAAGTAAGTGAGCTGTGTGACTTGCTTTAGCTCATGAAGTAGGTGTGTGAGCAACATGTCTCTTCCTTGCAGAGACAAATGTGCAATTTGCCACATTCTACTTTTCCTGCCTCTCCAGGAATGTGTGTGGGAGTGAGTGTGAAAATGGAGCCTAAGTCCTGGGTCATGCTAAAACCCTTTCCCAACCTACACTGGACAGATGCCTTGAATAAGACATAAATTCCATCATTTCACTGCTAAACCATTGATAGTCATGGAGCTGTTACCTAACATAGCCTACACCAGCAGACCTGGTAAGTCTTTCAATAGTTTAGCCCATGGAGCAAGTGAAAAGGAAAGAAAGTTCTTTGGAAATCAAGTTCCTGCCTTCTTAAGAACTGAGGTTGGCCAGGTGCGGTGGCTCACTCCTGTAATCCCAGCACTTTCAGAGGCCGAGGTGGGCGGACCACGAGGTCAGGAACTCAAGACCAGTCTGGCCAATATGGTGAAACCCCGTCTTTACTAAAAATACAAAAATTAGCCAGGCATGGTGGTGCATGCCTGTAGTCCCAGCTCCTCGGGAGGCTGAGGCAGAAGAATCGCTTGAACCTGGAAGGTGGAGGTTGCAGTGAGCCAAGATTGCACCACTGCACTCCAGCCTGGGCGACAGAGCGAAACTCCATCTCAAAAAAAAAAAAACTGAGGTCACTGGAAGCTGAAGGGGTGGATGATTCACATAAAGCCCTTCAGTGTCTGAGTTTTATTCTGCCATATCCTAGCCCCACCCTTCAATGTGACTTTTTACGTTAGAGAACTTTCCACTTACACTGTCAAATGCTAATAGGACTTGCCTTCTCTCTGCAGGAATGCAGGTACTGGGGATTGACTGGGTATTTGTCTGCCTAGGGTTACACAGGGAGGTATCCAGGTTGGAAAGAGGAAAACTACAATTCCCAGACTCCCTTGCAGCCAGGTTCAGGATGTGATTTTAGGTACTGCCAACCAGATACACTTGTGGGAGAATGTGCTGTAGCAGATCATGCCAGAGGTGGACCCAGCAGCGATACAGCTGTAACAGCAGCTCCTTGGCTCCACAGCTTCTTATACTTGCTCAAGAAACTGGAAGTCTTGTGAGGTCGGAGAAACAATGGCAACACTGGTAGACAGCACCATAAGCAACCATCCACCACTTTGTGCTCACCTACCTATGGTGCCTGAGCACTGCTGCTATGTACAGATTGCAGACAGGGGACCTCGGCTGCAGCGGGAGAGGCTTCATGGAGGGTGGTGTGTGTGTGTGTGTGCATCTCTATGTGTGTTTGGTCAGGTTGGGATGCTACACAGAGGTGGTTTTTGCAAGATAATTGAAGACAGGAGAGGATGTGGCAGGGTTTCTCAGAAAGAATGCAGCAGGGGAATTTTCTTTCTTTCTTTTTTTTTTTTTTGAGGCAGAGTCTCGCTCTGTCGCCCGGGCTGGAGTACAGTGGCCGGATCTCAGCTCACTGC
Organism: Theropithecus gelada; assembly: GCF_003255815.1. Classification (NCBI taxonomy): domain Eukaryota; kingdom Metazoa; phylum Chordata; class Mammalia; order Primates; family Cercopithecidae; genus Theropithecus; species Theropithecus gelada. The sequence goes on from NC_037681.1 coordinate 51,661,567, forward strand.
AAGCTCCGTCTCCCAGGTTTACGCCATTCTCCTGCCTCAGCCTCCCGAGTAGCTGGGACTACAGGCGCCCGCCACCTCACCCGGCCAGTTTTTTGTATTTTTTAGTAGAGACAGGGTTTCACCATGTTAGCCAGGATGGTCTCGATCTCCTGACCTCGTAGAGACGGGGTTTCACCGTGTTAGCCAGGGTGGTCTCGATCTCCTGACCTCGTGATCCGCCCGTCTCGGCCTCCCAAAGTGCTGGGATTACAGGCTTGAGCCACCGCGCCCGGCCAGGATTTTCAAAGCAAGAATCCCTTCCTAAGGATTAATTGGGATGAATATGTGCATGTAAGACAGTTGAGGCTATAAAATAAGGACATGTCAGAAGCAGCAGTTCTATGTCCTTCCCTTAGAATTTCATGAAGTGTAGGGTACCTTTCCCCACCCCAGGGCGCATCACTGAAGTGTAGTGGTGGCAGCCATGACCTGAGGGCAGGTCAGCACAGACCAACTCCACACAGAGAGACCGGTGCAGCAGGGGCACGGGCATCTGGTGACTGAGTTCCTCCATCAGAACAAGCCATGGGGCCTCTCTGTGCCTCTGTTTATTCTCTCCCCAAGTGGGGTCACTTCAGACGTTTGGAGATATGAGGCAAATAGGAGATGGGAAAGTTCACCAACAATGTAAACACTGTACATGAGAGAGTTTTGCTGCCATGTGCTAGAAGAGGCATGCTTCAGGGAAGAGGTGAGGATCCTATACATGGGAAGGAAGGAAAGAATCAAGCCCTGTAAAAGCGCAGAGGAAAAAGAGACTAGAAGAGATGTGGAGCTGGGGGATCCTGCCAAGGATCTGGGTGCAGCAGTGCTTACAGTGTTGAATACTTGAAAGGTGCCCAGGGGCCTGGAGATGACCTGTGGGGAACCTGCAGCCCTAGCCTACTGTGGCCACTGCCACCTAGGTAAATGCATATCCCAAAGTCCCTGCCTGGCTTCCCAGCCATCATGATCTGGTGCTGACAGGGGCCATGGACACTCAAGGGGCACTCACTGGGGTGGGTTTAGGTATAACCTGGCATGACGGTCTGGTTACAGTGCAGACCACCTGAGAACTCCAAGGCTGATAGCAGACCCTCCAGTGTGTTGAACGCATGACTCTAAATGCAAATGTTTCTCTTCATTTGCAAAGTGTCAGGATCACACTATGTTGTAGTTCCTTTTCTGACAGCCAGTGCTTTTTTTATAGCATTTCTTAAACCTCCTTGAAGACAAGGAGCTAAGGCAGTGGCAAATGCAAGATCACTATGGAAAGGAGGGGACCCATCACTGCATCTCAGTCCCATCACAGGCCAGAACTAGGATTTGGTTCACCTTTGAAAGAATCTCAAGCTTAGTGGCATCGTGATAACATTGGTGAAATCTGACTTCAGTCCAGGTTTCCTTTCTCACAGGCCACCCCCTCCTGTTCTCCTGCCCATCCAGGCCCAGCTCAGGATGCCAGAGGATCACCCCTCCCCCCGACTGGGCATTCTGTCCTCTTTAGGCCACTAATGCATGCATACGTGCACGTGCGCGCGTGTGCGCAGGCACACACACACACAGTCTCTCTCTCACTCTCTTTCTGTCTCTGTCTCTGTCTCTCCCTCTCTCACACACACTCTCTCCATTCCCATCATCCATGTCTGCTCCATCCTACAGGGCTGAGTTTTGCTATGGAACAGCTGGCTAATCTGAGGAATCAAGAGGCTGTGTGTGTAACCATGGGGTCAGATGCTGCAGCCCTGACTCTGGTCACAGATATGAGTCTAACAGGAACCTCCTAAGCCCAGTGAGAGGGGTTCCTGTTAGTCTGGCAAGGAAAGCAGCAAGAGAGGAGTGTCAGGCAGGTGTATGGACCTGACACCATGTGGGCACCTGCTTATATGCGGAATTCCCCTCTGGATCATCTCTGCTTCCTAAATGTCTCCACAGCTTTCTTGGCCATACAAGGCAATTCCCCTCATTCCAGAAAAGCCTAGTCTTCAGGAATATGCAATGGAATGAAAAGATATAACTCACTGAAAGGAACTCAGCTGGTGCTTCTTGCCCTGCGCGGGGTAACCATTCCAGCCTCAAGCAGCTGCAGCTTATCCTCTCGATACCCTGGTGCGTCCAAGAGCCACAGGAACTGAGGCCTGAGATAATGATAGCCTTGAACTCTTCAGCGACATTTCCTGGAATTTCTTGAGATGAAGAGAAAACAAGAAAACTAACGCTGAGCTATACAGCTCTTGACCAGATGTTACTCCTCAGCCCGGGGATTTACTTAATGTCTAGTTTGGAATCCTGGTTTAGTGGTCTGTGTAAAAGAAGTTCTCTTTATGCACCAAGGGTTTCAATCAGGCTAATGACTAGAAAATGACAAAAATCCTCAAGCTAGGATTCTCCAAAACCCAGTGCAAATATCTCCTTCAAGCAAATGTGACACCCCACTCCCACCATCCCTGCCATCTGCAAACCCCTAGAGCTTTGGAAATGCCACCTGCCTGATGCCACCTTATAGCACTGTCACTTGCACACTTGTTTAATTCACCTATCTAGATAATTAGCTGTTATGGGCACAAAATATGCTTTGCACAGAGCAGTACATACCTTACTACTTCCCCAGGTCCCCTATCAGGAGTAAAGAACTTATTTATCCAGCTGCTCCACTTCAAGCTGTCTCCAGAAATTTCCCTCACCTGCAAAGATCTGCCTCCCCACTGCTTATGTCACACCCCCTTCCCAGGGGTAGCTGTACCCAATGACTGGTCAATGAGGGCATATGAAGGTCTGGTCCCCTTGCCCCAACCTGGAACCGTTCTGAAGGGACATCCCAGCTTCAGAACTCCTTATGGGGTCAGCTGAGCTTTTGTGACTGCATTAGAGCCCAGCTGCTCCCTCTGCCCAATCTTGCTTCTCTCCCTTCCCCTTTCCAAGTATAAAACCAAAGGCACTCTCTAGTAAACGTTTTGCATGATGAACTCCATCTCAGAGTCTGCTTCCCAGGGAACATGACCTACAACAGTGTCTATGCTCAATAAATACTTGTGGGCATTAATGAACAATCAATTGCTCAATGACGAATCCAATCAGAGGATGGCCTGCTGGGGATTACTTAGCTGGCCATGTGAACAGGTGCAGTGGCCTTGCTAGAAAATACGTACCACATGGCACCAGATCCTTGGCAGGCCACTTTGAATCACTGGGAGAAGATGGAGCCATGGAATGTGCAGGACTTCTCCTGTGAACGTGGCCCCAAAGTTACCCCTTGGACAGCCCCAGCCAGAGGGTCATTCTTACAGAATGATGAGAAGGACCACAAGGCTCATTCTGTGCAGAATGATACCATTGCTCAGACTGTTCCATCTGTAGTTTCTTATTTTCTTAGAAAAGCAAATCTCTCCTGTTATAGGACATGCCACAGCTCAGAGAGACAGAAGCATCCTTTCCTGGAGTGCAGCTCCAGCCCCAGCTTTACATAAAGCGAGCATTCAAGGGAGGGACTTCCTTAGAAATGAAATTGATGAAGATACTGCCCTTAAGCAGCAGCCCAGAACAACTGCATATAAAAACTGAGACTTTCTAACATTCAATCTAAAAGCCCCAATGATAAGGATGAGATATTTTCAATTAGAGACTTGTAGGACACAAAAGATCAGTGGATGACAAAGAACGATGACAACAACAGACCTGAGGGGGTCAGGATACCCACAGCTGGTTTCAAAATCAAAGCAACCACGGATTGGCAGCAGGCCTGGAACACTGCTGGTGATAGGAGTCGGAGAGCAGTGCGGTTTCCATGACCAGTTGTCAGTGTCTTTCCTGGCACAGACCCCGGGAACTGAGGTGCATTCACCTTAAGATTACGGTTTCACCAGTTCCTCAGTGAAGAGGAGTCAAATTTAATATCAAGCCTATATTGTGTCTTATATCTAGTTTGTTACATACATAAATACATGCTGTAAATTGTTAATAGTTGAGTAAACCACGAAGATCTTATTCCATATTCTCAATCATCTTTACCATCTTTGAAAGGTCTTGGGAAAAAGAATTATCTGAAGATACTTTTAAACGAATAACAACCTGGCCATAGTGAATTCCAATTGGTCTTTGTGGTGAGGATCCTAGTGGTTGGAGTTTGTAAGCAACACCCCTCATAGAATATGCCTTTGGAAGTCTGTTCCTGATTCTGTATGGCCTAGGCTACAAGACCTCAAGATCTGGGGGCTGAACATGTCCCCCCCAATCTCAGACACTCACTGATGAAGTTCTGTCTCCTTGTGACTGTCCCTGGCCACTCACATGTTTGGACCAATTACTTCTGGATGCAGTATCTTCCAGCAGTGACTGTCTAGTCATTCTAATACTATGCCTTTGAAACGTGCACAAAGAATTGCACCTGAAAAGCAGTTAGAGTCATCATTATTTGTCAAAACCCATAGAATGTACAACACTAAGAGTGAACCCCAGTGTAAACTATGGCTTAGGGTGACAATGATGTGTCAGTGTAGATTCTATTGTAACAAATGTACTTTCTGGAGCGGGATGTTGATAATGAGGAAAGTTGTGTGGGGCGGGGTACAAGGGATATATGGGAACTCCCTGTACTTTCTGTTCAACTTTGCTGTGAACCTAAAATTGCTTTAAAAATTAATGTTTCTTGGCCAGGCACGGTGGTTCACACCTGTAATCCCAGCGCTTTGGGAGGCCGACGCAGGTGGATCACCTGAGGTCAGGAATTCCAGACCAGCCTGGCCAACATGGTGAAACCCCATCTCCACTAAAAATGCAAAAAATTAGCCAGGCATGGTGACATGCTGTAATCTCAGCTACTCGGGAGGCTGGGGAAGGGGAATTGCTGGAACCCAGGAGGCATAGGTTGCAGTGAGCTGAAATCATGCCATTGCACTCCAGCCTAGGCCGACAACAGCAAGACTCAGTCTCAAAAAAAAACTTTTTAAAATTATGTTTATTAATTTAAAAAAGAAAGATATCATGGTCTTCTCTGTCTGTACAGGTAGACTTCAATATCTATATGTAGCAGTAAAGGAAATACAGCTGGTATGAGCTCTGGGTCACTGGAGTTGGGTACTCTGGCTCCTTCTTTCCCATCAAAATAAAATTAAAAAATAACAAACTCAATGACTACTGGATATTATGGTGAGAGTTTTGTGTTTTGAGCTGGGATTTGGGGCGTGATTATTTGATTAATTATCTGCTCATCTGGGGAGCACTTGGTTTCCTTGTCCTGTGAGCCCCTTCTCATACCCCATGTCAGTTCTCTTGTTGAGAACTACCTTCCATCATGGGTAAGTTTTGAGATCATCATGTCGTACCATTTCCCTTTGTTGTTGGTCTCATTCAATCCATATATGGAAAAAAAATAACCCAGGATGACTTATTGTGGAAAGAAAGGGAGATAAGTCACGAGAAGGGAAAGATTTTTTTTTCTTCGAAGTTCAGGAAATGCAACTCTTTAGATAAGTTTTTTGTTGCTGTTGTTTTTGCTTTTTAAATGAACACCTTAATTTTCTTCCAATGCAAAAATAAAATTTCCCTTGAAAGCCAAATGTATCATCTATGTGGCCCAAACCACAGTCACTTTTTTTTAAGATAAAAAGAGCATATTTGTGATGAGGGAAAGATGATTAGTTTCAGTGCACCCTCCCATCAGTGTGAGCATTAATTAAGCAAGGATAAAAAGCAAAATAATCTCTCCAGTGTCCTTCCTCTGACTCTTCCCGCTGCCTGCAATGGTTTCATACAAAGTTATTTCAGTTATTGTAGTTTCTGGCCCTAATCCAGCTTTTTTTTTTTTTTTTGGCCAAAGTATTGGGAACACTGCAGTGTCTACAGGGCTTCAGCATCCACAAGCATGTGTGTGTGTGTGCGTGAGAGAGACAGAGAGAGAGAGAGAGAAGCTATGTGCCTTTGTGTGTGTGCTTGCTTATGTGTTAACTGTTTTTGTTCCATTTCTTTAGCAGTGCAACAGTTTTAAAGAACATCTGAGAATGACTTTGCAAATCACACCTTACCACAACCTTCCTATCCTGTTTCTAGTAAGCAATTCCAGCTTTGGAAAGAACACATTGAAAAGTGCCTCTATTGGAGCAATTCAAAGATTCTGGACAATGTTTGCATATTACTAAACAGTCCTCTCTCAAGGCCACCAAGCCCATTACCAGTGCCTCTGCAGCATATCACCTGGGCAGGTTATTGAACCGTTCGTTGAACCACATCTGTAAAATACAGGCAGTTAAACCCACTGTCACAGGGTTCACATGAGAATAAAGTGAAACAATGTCTGTAATGGACCTAGCATAGACGAGCTGCTCAATACATTACGATTGCCTTCCTCCCTTTCACCCCTTTGCAGTGCTTGGGCGAAGGCATGGCACTATCCCCTTTCCTCCTGATGCTGCCTGCCAACAACCTCCAGCAGAAGGTAGGTAGGACACGAGCCCACTCTGATTGGTAGCACATTCCCCTCTTTTCAGCCCTGTCACAAGTCCACAGTGACCTCTCCCTTTCCTGAACTTGATAGTACCCACCAATGCAACACCAAATAACATGCAACTGAGCGCTTATTAAGGGTTCAAGTGTCTTTCTTTCGTCTGCCAACAAGGCTGTAAGCTAACAGAGGGCAACCTTATGTTTCCTATTCCTGTCGTTTCCTCCCAACTGCCTAGACTAATCATAGGCGATCTGCTGGTGTTTGGCACTGGATGTGTCAGCACAGGCCCAGCAAGTGGAGTCCTAATGGCAGTAACCTAAGAAGCCTCCAGCCTTGCCCGGCTGTGCTGGTCACACGCCAGAGCTGGTGAGTCTGAGATTTGGCCTTGCAACCATGGGAGAGTCCTCCAACCTTCCCAACACATCAAGTTCCCAAGTTTCTGTCCCCTCTGCTTGCTGAAGCTGAGTCATGCAAATAGCAACAAAGACAACCCTTGAAAGGCAAGAGTGTGCCTGATGTCAACAGTTCATATGGGGCTCCCCTATGCTTAATGGACACCCAGAGACCTCACAAAACCTCAACTTCTGTTACCAACACTTACTCCAGAGCATGGTGAAATGTACCTCCTTGAATACTGAAACCTTCTATTTTGCTTTCCTGAACTCTTGGTATTACTGGGACAACATTACACCATCAATTTGAGAGGTTTCTTTCAACACGTTCCAGCTACCCGGGAGGGTGAGGTGAGAGGATTGTTTGAGCCCAGTTCCAGCCACATGGGAGGGTGAGATGAGAGATCATTTGAGCCCAGAAGTCTGAGGTTACAGTGTGCTGTGGTCATGCCACTGCACTCTAGCCTGGGCAACAGCGTGAGGCCCTCCGAGTTAACAATGAGTTAACATAAATATTTGTTGGATGGATGAATAAATGAATGAATGAATACGGGATTGCTCAGATCAGCCAGACCCGTGGAGAACCTTAACATCGGTCAGTGCTAACAATGTGGTTATAAAAACCAGGCCAAGCAGTCACAAGATCAAGAGCCCATGGTGGTGGAAATTTGAAGTGACTCAGTCAGTGGGCACGAAGACAGGCAAAGTGTCGGGGCACCAGGTATGAAGCACCAGCCATAGAGGGTGCCTGACAATGGAGAAAACACCATCGCCAGTGAGAAACCTCTTGTGTCGGGAGGTACAATCATCCAGAAGAAAATGCTTATTTTATAAAGTCAGTTGGCCTAATTTGGAAGCCCAAATCTACCATGTAGTAGCCTTGGTTTATTAAATATCAGGTATTTTTTAGCCTATAAAATAAAGGTATTATCACCAGAATTTGCATGAGTATTAAAGTTACTAATGATTGCTATCATGTGTTAAGTACTTAATATATAGCAGGTGAAGTCCTTCACATGCACTTCATTTGGACATCAGAACAACCCTCTAAAGTCAGCACTATTATTATAACTCCCATTTTACAGAAAAGAAACTTAAAGGGTAAAGTTGAGATGAGGTGCAAGAGATGAAGTTACTTGCCCAAAGTTGCCATCCAGTAAATGGCAGATCTAGGATTAGCAATAAGAAGTCTTTTCGAGAGTCGTTGCTCTTGTGTATATCTTGTTCTTTCATCTCTAATGAAGACTTTTTAAGGATAGGGATGTATGTTTTACTGACTTTATATTCAACTCTAAAGCCTATAAAACATGCCTCAAAAAATGCTAAAGAAGGGAAGGAAGAAATTTTTTTGTTTTGTTTTTGTCTTTGCTTTTGTTTTTTTGAGATGGAGTTTCACTCTTGTTGCCCAGGCTGGAGTGCAGTGGTGCAATCTTGGCTCACTGCAACCTCTGCCTCCCGGGTTCAAGTGATTCTCCTGCCTTGGCCTCCCAAATAGCTAGAATTACAGGCATGCACCCCCAGGCCTAGCTAATTTTCTATTTTTAGTAGAGATGGGGCTTCTCCATATTGGTCAGGCTGGTCTCGAACTCCTGACCTCAGGTGATCCACCTGAGAAATTTGTTTTAAAAAAAGGAGCCAAGGGCACAAAATCTTTAGGGAAATAATAAAAATTTGGAATATATAAAATATGAGATTTTTTACATGCAACTTCACCAGAAGAATAAACAAATTATTCTTCACAGTCCTTTCTAGACATGTGACACTGAATACTAAAAACATCTTAAATATTCAAGCTGTTGACCTTGTTTGTGTCTGAAATTATGTGTGATCTATCTGTTCATTAGTTGCTTGTCATCATGGGCTCACTATCATGCCACACTCTGCCCCTTAATTGCAGTGGAAAGATGAATGAATCTGTGATGAGTGAAAAGATTTTCATCAACTAGAAGATTTTTTTTCCCCCACATTAATGATGTTGCCAGGACTTTACTAGTTGGTTCTTATCTGTTCCCATCAAGGTCATAACTGCTCTGTGATGACCTGTGTGGTTAGGAACTTGTTGATCACCTGCTGGGGGATAAAGGTCACACAAAATCAGGTGAGGAGAAGACCCTTCTCAACCCAACGTAAGGCCAAGAAGACTTCTCCCAAGTCAAAAATTGGATATTTCCAAAAGTTGAATAGTGAATTCTTGTGTAAGGTATAGCCAGATTTACCACTGTGCCCTTCAGTGGAAATACTCCTTTCCCAGGTTAGATCATGTGTCCTCCTGAAAATTTACTTCCGATTCCAGCTATACCTCAAAAGTTGTGCACTCAAACCAAGGGTGGCCAACTCTTTTAAAAACCTGTTAACGTAAAACCTCTTTAGTTGGAGCACATGCTATCTGGTTCACTCCATCTCTATTCCAGCTGCCTAACAGGATACATTGCCACCTGACTCTTATAGGCTTTTGCTACGGGAAAAAATCAGTGAAAGCACAGGCCCAAGACCTGGACCTTGAGGGGTGTCCCAAATGGACAGAGATAGCACAGGCAGGTTTACTCCCTAGATCTGAGACAGAGAAATAGCAGCTTTAGAGATGGAAGGAGAAAATGTGGTCCCAGAACCCAGTGGTGCTAAATGCAATGGAACCATTATCAAGATTGAGGGCAAGAGAAGTTTGATAGGAGAAGGTTCAGGAGTCCTCTAGAAGGTGAAGGACATAGTGAGAGCACGGACTATATTTGGAAGAAGTTTAGGAGTCCATAGATGAAAAAGAATGAATAGGAGCTTAAGGGAAGCAGAATTGGTTAACAAAGAGGTGACATGGGAATGTTCACAGGTTAAGAAGGAGTGGTGGAGGAAAAGACCTTTAAGGTGACCAGCTGTCCTAGTTTGCTCATATTAGGGGTTTCCTGGGTCATGGGACTTTCAGTGCTTGTGTCAGAGGCGTGTGAACCAGAGCAACTCCATGTTAAATAGGAGCTGGGTAAAATCAGGCTGAAACCTACTGGGCTACATTCCCAGACAGTGAAGGCATTCTAAGTCACAGGATGAGATAGAAGGTCAGCACAAAATACAGGTCATAAAGACCTTGCTGATAAAACAGCTTGCAGTAAAGGAGCCAGCCAAAACCCACCAAAACCAAGATGGCGATCAGAGTGACCTCTGGTCGTCCTCACTGCTACACTCCTGCCAGTGTCATGACAGTTCACAAATGCCATGGCGACGTCAGTAAGTTGTCCTATGTGGTCTAAAAAGGGAAAGCATGAATAATCCACCCATTGTTTAGCATATCATCAAAAAATAACTGTGAAAATGAGCAACCAGCAGCCCTCGGGCCTGCTCTGTCTATGGAGTAGTCATTCTTTTATTCCTTTAATTTCTTAATAAACTCGTTTTCACTTTGCACTGAGGACTTGCCCTGAATTCTTTCTTGCACGGGATCCAAGAACCCTCTCTTGGGGTCTGGATCGGAACCCCTTTCCAGCGACACTTAAACCAGTGAAGTCCCAGGCAAACTGCAATGAGTGAATCATCCCTACAAAACATAAAGGGGACAGGGAGAGGATGGAGTGAGATAATTACAGGATCCTGGAGAAGGTAGAAAGGTTAACCTGGGAAAGAAAGACAGATATTTTTATACACCAATTTTTATGACACTGAGAAGTAATATCTTGGCACGCAAAGGACAGATAGATTTATAAATCACAGAAACACACTCTCAGTAGCTCAATTAGCTTGGTGCAAGATTAAACTCTTGGTCTCTCTCCGCTGTGTAGAGCCTTCTGATCACTGACCTTCAGCTCTCTGTCCTCCAGCTTAGGTCAGGCTATCACTCTGTTGGACCTCAGTCCTGACAAATAGTTTGTAAAGCCAAAGCCACAGGCTGGTCTTCTGCTTTGGCTCAAAACACTTTCCCAGATGCTACAAAATCCCCTAGAGCCTACTCACAGAAATTCCCAGAACTTGCCTCTCCTCCAAGGTCCTCCCAAGCATCTTCTGACTGTGTTTCTTACTCTTCCTAACAGGTAACAGTGTTAGTACATTCATTACCACCAATTCACAGTTGGCTGCCAGCTCCTGACAATGCCCTTTCTGAAACCTCAAGCCCTCAAGAGGGCTCCCCAGGCTTGGGAGGAAGCACTCACGTCTGCAATATGTGCCATTGTGTGCCCCATCTTTCTCCCTGTTAGATATGAGTTCTAAATTTATTTTCAAAGAATCAATATGTCAGTATGTTTAATTCTTTGCCTTCTACTTTTAAACTTAACTTCCTTGTAAAGCAACCTTTTTCGATTACCTGCTGCACCCTGACTCATTCCGATTACCTGCTCCACCCTGACTCATTCCGATTACCTGCTCCACCCTGACTTATTCTGATTACCTGCTCTGTCATAACCATTTTTCCTGCCAAACCACTCACCCCGTCACTGTCTTTAAATTAGCCAATCAGAATTAGTTTAGCCTGTGTGGTCTAACCCAAGCCAATAGGGGAAAGACACAGCAACAGGGGCCACGTGTGTCAGGGATAAGAACCCCTTCCCCTCCCTTGTCCAAGTGTGCACTCACCATTGCTCCATCTGTAAGGGTGCATCCTTCTATAGAAGTAAGTTGTCTTGCTGAGAATTAAAAAGAGAATTTTGTATTTGAGTGCTATTTCTTTTGTGGCAGCAAAACTTTATTTATAACATCCCCTCCCACCCAGCCACTTCCCAGTAGAGCCCACATTCTCAAATCCCTTTGACGCCTCATCCTACCCAGCCTCTCCCCATCCTGGAGCCACTTTTTGTGACAGTGATTTCTCAGGAGAAGTGTTGAGGCACACAATTTCTTTTTAGTACATCTTTTCTCAGAGTTTAGGAAATTCTCCAAACCTGAAATGCCTCTCCCCTTTCAGTAAGGAGGTAGAAACAAACAGGCATCTTGAAAAGATAAAATCAGAGGATCAGTGGATGGCTCCTGGCACTGCTGCTATTAGCCCCGTGACTCTGAGTAGGTAACTGGAGAACTCTGAATCTCCATTCCCTCATCTATAAAACAGGCATTGTTGCGATCTGATTGTTTGTGTCCCCCCAGAATTTATATGTTGAAACCTAACCACCAATGTGATGGTATTAGGAGGTGGGGCCTTTGGGAGGTGATTGGGCCTTTGGGAGGTGATTAGGCCATGAGGGTGGAGCCCTCACTAATGGGATTGGTGTTCTTATAACAGAGGCCCAGAGAGCTGCCTGGCGCCTTCCACCATGTGAGGACTATGAGCCAGGACATGAGTCTTCACCAGGCACTGAATATGCCAGTGCCTTGGACTGTCTCGGACTACCTAGTCTCCAGAAATGTGAGAAATAAATTTATGTTATTTATAAGCCATCCAGTCTATGGTATTTTGTTATAGCAAGCCAAATGGACTACTGAGAGACAGGACTAGCTGGTTTTCCTAGGCCGACTAAGAATTCCTAAGCCTAGCTGGGGAAGGTGACCGCACCCACCTTTAAATACAGGGCTTGTAACTCAGCTCACACCCGGCCAATCAGGTAGCAAAGAGAGTTCACTAAAATACCAGTGAAGCTAAAAGCAGGTGGTAAAAAAACAGTCAATCATCTATCGCCTGAGAGCACAGCGGGAGGGACAATGATCAGGATGTATAAACCCAGGCATTCGAGCCGGTGGTGGCAACCCCCTTTGGGTCCTCTCCCGTTGTATGAGAACTCTGTTTTCACTCTGCTAAATCTTGCAGCTGCACACTATTCTGGTCCGTGTTTGTTCCGGCTCAAGCTGAGCTTTCAATCGCCGTCCACCACTGCAGATGGCCACCCTCACAGAGCCGCCGCTAACTTCCACCCCTCCAGATCCAGCAGGGTGTCCGCTGTGCTTCTGATCCAGCAGGGCACCCATTGCCGCTCCTGATCAGGCTAGAGGCTCGCCATTGTTCCTGTGCGGTAAGTGCCCAGGTTTGTCCTAATCGAGCTGAACACTAGTCTCTGGGTTCCACAGTTCTCTTCCGTGACCCACGGCTTCTAATAGAGCTATAACACTCACTGCATGGCCCAAAGTTCCATTCCTTGGAACCCATGAGGCCAAGAACTCCAGGTCAGAGAACAAAAGGTTTGCTGCCATCTTGGGAGCTCTAAGAACAAAGATCCACCTGTAACATTATGACAGATATATAATGTGTATTTCCAACTGTTAGTCTACTTATCAAATTAGAAGGGATAAATAAAAACAGACTGTCAATTCTCAGGCCCATTCTAAGAATTCTTATGTCCATTCTATAAGTAAGTTAGCAGCACCAAAAGTAACAATGAGGTGGGGTAAAGTGGCTCGCAACTAGCACTTTGGGAGGCCAAGGTGGGAGGACAGCTTGAGGCCAGGAGTTTGAGACTAGCCTGGACAACATAGCAAGATCCTATCTTTACAAAATTTTAAAAAATAGCTAGGCATGGTGGTGCACACCTGCATTTCCAGCTACACAGGAGGGTGAGATGAGGGGATGGTTTGAGCCCAGAAGACTGAGGTTACAGTATGCTGTGGTCATGCCACTGCACTCCAGCCTGGGCAACAGCATGAGGCCCTGCAAGTTAATAATGAGTTAACATAAATATTTGTTGGATAGATGAATAAATGAATGAATGAATACAGGATTGCTCAGATCAGTCAGACCCGTGGAGAACCTTAACATCAGTCAGTGCTAACAATGTGGTTATAAAAACCAGGCCAAGCAGTCACAAGTTCAAGAGCCCATGGTGGTGGAAATTTGAAGTGACTCAGTCAGTGGACATGAAGAGAGGCAATGTGTCAGGTCACCAGGTAGGAAGCATCAGCCATAGAGGGTGGTTGACAATGGAGAAAACACTGACGCCAGTGACAAACCTCCTGAATAGGAAGCAAAGGCCAGGGTAAAGGGGCATGGTAAGCATCCTAGAATCACATACACAGGGGTTGTTGGCACCAGAAGAGGACACATGAACCATTTTGTCTGAAGATTCAAACTCAAATGGAAACATGTGAAGTAGATGGCTCTAAGCCAACGAGCCACGCTGGACTGGTAGTGAGCAGGAGATCGCTTGCCCTGGTAGATAAAGGCATTCAAAAATCAGCTACAGACAAAATCTTTTGCCAGCCAAACAAAATAAAGATGATGAAACTGGTTCAGAAGTACAAGTGCCTGCCAGTTAATGACAGCCCTGTTACTGGAACCTAGGTCTTCCGACTCCTAAGCAAGACATTGTCAAGACAATGAGGGAGGAAGGAGGGTTTGTGGAGGAGCCAGCTCCAACACAGATCGGCCCTTGAGCCTCAGCTGCAGGTGGGCTTCTGAGCACTTTCAGAACCAGCTTTGTTCTAATGCAGATTCCGAAAGAAGGAATCTTTTTTTTTTTTTTTTTTGAGATGGAGTTTCACTCTTGTTACCCAGGCTGGAGTGCAATGGTGCTAGCTCGGCTCACTGCGACCTCCGCCTCCAGGGTTCAAGTGATTCTCCTGCCTCAGCCTCCCTAGTAGTTGGGATTACAGCTATTTTTTTTTTTTTTTTTTTGTATTTTTAGTAGAGACGGGGTTTCACTATGTTGGCCAGGCTGGTCTCGAACTCCTGACCTCAGGTAATCCACCCGCCTCGGCCTCCCAAAGTGCTGAGATTACAGACGTGAGCCACTGCGCCCGGCTAGGAATCTTATAAAAAGGAATGGGAGATGAAAGCCCAAAGTCGTGGAACCAGTAGAAGGATGTAACTCTCAATAGATAATTAGAAAGAGAGAGAGAGAAAGAGAGAGACTAGCTCTCAGGGACAACCAACAATCAGTCTCTCAGCATGTTTGTGAAATTTGTCATCTCCGGTGTGGTGAACACTAGAAATAATCAGAAGACCGCGTGGGAACAGGAACAAGGAGGCCTAGCCACAGGACACTGCAGCCAACAGATCCCACACCTTCATCCTTTCATCCAGAGTCTGTTTCTCAAGTGCCTGCTATATTCCACGTACTCTGCCCGGTGTTGGGGACACAGTGGGGAGCAAAGCTGGCCTGGCCTGGGCCTCAGGGTCACTCAGAGTCTATTGAAAACACATTTCCTAAATACAAACCTGCACGTTGTGCACATGTACCCTAGAACATAAAATATAATTTAAAAAAAACAAAAAAACACATTTCCTCTCGGCTCCACCCTTTAGTCCTTATGTGACTTAGACCTGGTTGCTTAACTTCAGTGAACTTGTTTCCACATTTGTGAGATGGAGAAAATAATATCTGTGCCGGGCGCGGTGGCTCACGCCTGTAATCCCAGCACTTTGGGAGGCCGAGGCGGGCGGATCACAAGGTCAGGTGATCGAGACCATGGTGAAACCCTGTCTCTACTAAAAATACAAAAAATGAGCCGGGCGCGGTGGCGGGCGCCTGTAGTTCCAGCTACTCGGGAGGCTGAGGCAGGAGAATGGCGTGAACCCGGGGGGCGGAGCTTTCAGTGAGCCAGGATCGCGCCACTGCACTCCAGCTTGGGCGACAGAGCGAGACTCCGTCTCAAAAAAAAAAAAAAAATAATAATAATATCTGTAGTGAGAGAACGTAACACGACCTACATAAAGTGTCTATCACAACAGCTTCTCCTCTACGTTCTGTTACCTAGGATTTCACATAAATTAATGCATTCTAAAGAATGAAGCTTTTCAAACCTGAAATGGAGCATCTTAACTTCGCCTGAATTTGCTACTCCTTATTCCAGGACAAGACAAAAACCAGACCATAACTTATGAGTGGAGACAATGAATATGTTATCAATAGAAATGTACATTTCAAGATAATGCAAATCCTGCTTCCCAGGGTCCAGCATATACCTCCCTTTCTCATCCCATGGGCCAAGGAAGGGCTGGCGCCATCTTGGACCATAAATCATTGCAAAACAGTTCCTGGAGGGCACAAACCCCCAGGGCAGAACCTTCCACACAGCTAAAGAATTTCCTGCCAAAACAGATAAGAATTTCCTGTTTTGCTTTTCATTATTACTTTAAATAATCCCATTCAGAGTCTTGAAGGAGGATGGTGAGCAACAGGGGCTGGAAGGCATGTCAACATCTTTTCTAGATAAACTCAGGATGATAGTAGTGGCTTTGGAAATAGCTAGTTGAGACCTGGGCAGAATACACAAAATGACTAGTGGAAACTGAGTCTTCTCCAGAA
The DNA here is from genome assembly GCF_003255815.1 of Theropithecus gelada. Classification (NCBI taxonomy): domain Eukaryota; kingdom Metazoa; phylum Chordata; class Mammalia; order Primates; family Cercopithecidae; genus Theropithecus; species Theropithecus gelada. The sequence continues at coordinate 51,677,565 of NC_037681.1, forward strand.
GGAACAGTTGATGTCAGCCTCGTTATTCTATAGACCCGGAACCTCAGGATCGGGGATTTCCATCTCTGTCCAGTGGAGACAGGGGCTTCTTCAGTCACCCACCCACAGCAAGCACTTGGAGTCAGAGCTGATAAGTCCATCACCTCCTTTTGGCTCTTCTCCCCGTCTCTCAGAAGCCATCAGCCTCAGCATGGAGAACAGGTGACCTGAAAATGACCCTTTAGAGAGATGAACAGCTGATGAGCCAGGTCTCCTTTGGCACTGGACTTTACCCATGCCTTTCACCATGATCCCAGGCCACAGTGTCCTCTTGTCATGGCCTTGGAGTTCAGGAGGGAGCACCACAGGCTCTCCGTCTACTAGAGGGGCAGAGATACCATTTCCTTTCCCAAGAAAGCCCCCTTAGAAAAACGTATGTCAAGGCAGTTCTAGGCAACTCCCAAAAAAATCACCCCTGCTTCTTTGGGATGCTAAGACCACTGCATGTATCTGTGCGTGCTCAGAAAACATAGGCTGGACAACTCAAAGATCCTCTCATAGTCTTGTTCCTGGACCAAACTGAGAGTCTGGCTGCTTATTCTAATAAGCTGCTTATTCGTTATCATTCTAATAACAATGAGATACAGATGAACTGGGAGAAAAAGATTTTATTTCTGTAACTGGTTATAGGAAGAAGGCTGGAAATTCTCCTTAGACCAACTCAAAATTAAAAGTTTTCCAGAGCTTATATACCTTCTAAGTTACATGTCTACATGTAAGTGTGCATTCATCTAAACACATAAGTGATTAAATTCTTTTAATATATAACTGAGGTCTGAGTCTTGAAGACCTTTCTCTGGAGCCTCAGTAAATGTACTTAATCTAAATAGGTCCAGGACTTGTCTCCTGCTAAATCACGCATGTTTGGGGAGTTCCTTCTGACTCCCCATAAATTTTGTGGCGGCCTGGGGAGTTTCTTCAGACCCCCAATAAAACTTGTTTAATCCTAAGAGGGTCCCGTTAAGAATTCCTTCATTATCTTGTCATCCTTCAAGGCCCAGGAAAGGCCTAGGCAAAATTCTTGATGGGCTTTTGTTACATTCTAGCCTGTGTAATAGGGCACTGACTCTTTCAGATTTTAATATCTAACTTCACCACTCAGTCAGTGCTGAAACAGTTGTGATGGAGGCCTGCCTTAGTGAGACCTGGCCTGCCACAGTCTCCCTAGTGGTCTGGGGGACACTGGCTTGAATTTCATATCCGGAAGGACTGCTTCAACCCAACTGCACACTCCAGCAACCCGTTCTCCTCTTCTCCACATTCCCATGAAGAGAGGAGGGAATGAAGAGACTCACTGGTCACCTTGAGAACTCGGCACTTCTCACCACACCCCTCATCCCAAACCAGCTCCCCATCCTGACTCCCTGCTTTCTGCAGATGACACTCCTTTTTCCCAGGCATGGGGACTCAAATCTTCCAGCTTGTCTTCATTCTTCCCTCTTCCTCTTTAGATAACATCAACTGGTCACCAAATTGAGGCCACATGTCAATGGTGCCAAGACCTGTGCTAGGTTCTTTCCCATGTAATTACTCTTGCATTTGTTCTATTTCCCCTGCTGCACCTGTCCTAAAATAAAGCATCAGGGCTTAGGGCCTTGTCACCTCTCCCCAAAGGATAGCAGTGGCCTCCTGGTCTGCCTACTCCTTTGTACTCTTCTCACCTCTTCTCTAGAGCTGCTGGTGCCATCCCACACTCTGCTTGATAAGCTCACAAACCAGCTCAGAAATTTCAGGGCCTGGTCAGGCACGGTGGCTCACGCTTGTAATCCCAGCGTTTTGGGGGGCTGAGGCGGGCGGATCACTTGAGCTCAGAAATTTGAGACAAGCCTGGGCGACATGGTGAAACCCCATCTCTACTAAAAGTACAAAAATTAGCCAAGCATGGTGGTGCTCATCTGTAGTTCCAGCTACTTGGGAGGCTGAGGCAGGAGAATTACTTGAACCTGGGAGGCAGAGGTTACAGTGAGCCGAGATCAGTTATTGCACTCCAGCCTGGGTGACAGAGGCAGACTCCGTCTCAAAAAAAAAGAAAAAAAAATTCAGGGCCTAGCAAATGCAAATAAGGCACACACCCCTTCAAGGCCCTTGATTGTCTTTAAGGCTCTGCATGACTTGGTATCAGATTTCTCGCTTCTTATTCTCCCTTATACTTCAGTGCATCTAGGCACTAGGCAGTTCCCCATTAAGTTTGAATTCTTGACCTTTGCAGCACCTCTGCTTCTGCTCCTGCCACCCCTTCTAGATTCAGTGCTTTCTAATCTCCACCTCTCAGAGTGGAGCCTCTTTATGAAGTCTTTCCATGAAGTCCACTGGAGCAAGTGTCTCCCCCGACCCCCACCCCCACCCTCACTGAACCACGTAGCTCTTTATGCCATATGGGAGGCAGGATTGTTGTCAATTATTTCCAGGGTCTTCTTCTGGGTGCATGGTAGATGACCTTGTGACTTCCTTTGGTCAACAAACTATATGTGGAAGTGACACATGTCATTTCTGGCCAAAAGCTTTAAAGGCGAGTATACACTTTATTATATTTTCTTCCCCATGAAGCATGTGATGGAAGCTGAGCTTCCATCAGCCTGGGTCCTGCCAACCCACCAGGATCATAGGATGTGAATGAAAAAGAGGCCTTTGCCCTGTTGGCTGGAACCACCTTCTTCCAGTAATTTGTCAAAATGATGAACACAAAGGGAAAGAGGAGAGGTACCTGACACATGTTCTCTAGGTCTTTTAGAAAACAGAGTTGTTGGCTGGGTGTGGTGGCTCACGCCTGTAATTCCAGCACTTTGGGAGGCTGAGGTAGGTGGATCACCTGAGGTGGAGAGTTTGAGACCAGCCTGACCAACATGGAGAAACCCCATCTGTACTAAAAATACACAATTAGCTGGGCATGGTGGTGCATGCCTGTGATCCCAGCTACTCAGGAGGCTAAGGCAGGAAAATCACTTGAACCTGGGAGGCGGAGGTTGCAGTGAGCCGAGATCATGCCATTGCACTCCAGCCTGGGCAACAAGAGGAAAACTCTGTTTCAAAAAGAGTTGTTGTTCTTTTGGCCACGTACATGCAAATCTATAAGAAAGGCCAAACTGCAGACATCAAGGAAATGGGCAGTATTCAGAAAGGAAGGCCCCACAAGTGTTACCACGGCAATACTGGAAGAGCCTACAATGCCACCCAGCATGTTGTTGGCATTGCTGTAAACAAACAAGTTAAGGGCAAGATTCTTGCCAAGAGAACTAATGTGCATATTGAGCACATTATGCACTCTGAGAGCCAAGAGAGTTTCTTGAAGCACACTTGAAGGAAAATGATCAGAAAAACAAGGAAGCCAAAGAGAAAGTTACTGGGATTCAGCTGAAGCGCCAGCCTGCTCCAACAGAGAAGCACTCTTTGTGAGAACCAATAAGAAGGAGCCTGAACTGTTAGAACCTCTTCTTTATGGATTCATGGCATAATAGGGCAAAAAAAAAAAACCCCTCTGGACTGTAAAAATGTTTCTCTTCATTGAGTAGAAGTATGGTGTCCCCTCCCCCAAAGAAATGTTTAAAGCAAATTTTAATTGTGTCCTAATTCATTGTATAATTTTTTTTTATTTTTTTGAGGCAGGGTCTTGCTCTGTCACCCTGGCTGGAGTACAGTGGTGCAATCACGGTTCACTGCAGCCTTGACCTCCCAGGTTCAAGTGATCCTCCTACTCAGCCTCCCTAGTTACTGGGACTACAGGTGTGCACCATCATGCCTGGCTAAATTTTTATTTTTCTGTAGAGATGGGATCACTCCATCTTGCCCAGGCTGGTCTTGAACTCCTGAGGTCAAGTGATCTGCCCACCTTGGCCTCCCAAAGTGTTGGCATTACGGACATGAGCCATCGCATTCAGCCTTATAATGTCTTTACTATTCAAATTTAATGCTTTTCTTGCTGAAAGATGTAAGGCAGCTTATTGTGCAACAAATTCCTCAATTGGTTAGAAAATGGCCAGATATTATTTGTGAAATATTTGTACTGATTTGAAGACAGTCCTTCTAATCATCATAAAATACATAATTTACAAAAATAAAAATTTTAAAAAAGGCTTTGCCTCTTAAGCCACTGAGATTTGGGGGTTCTTTGTTATCACAGCAAAATCTAGCTTATCCTGACTATTGAAACATGAGACCAAAGAGACCATCTAGTCCCATCCCCTGTTATACAGATGGGAAAACTGAGTCTTAAAGGAGGTGAAATGAAGTCCCCAAGTAAGTAAGTAGCTGACCCAATTCTAGAATCAGGTTCTCCTAACATTCAGGCCCACACCTCTTTTATGATACCATTGTAACTGCCCAATGGGTTCACCTTGCCTGTTGCCTAGATAGAGCTGGTTTATCAAGACAGGGGAATTACAATGATGAAAGAGTAATGCACGGAGAGCCAGCTGTGCAGGAGACTGGATTTTTATTATTACTCAAATCAGTCTCCCCGAGCATTTGGGGATCAGAGTTTTTAAGGATAATTTTGTTGGTATGATCTTGGAAAGTAGGGAGTGCTGATTGGTCGGGCTTAAGATAAAATCACAAGGAGTCGAAGTGACTTCTTGCTGATTTCTGAGTGGGATCACAGAGCTGGTTGAGCCAGGTTACTGGTCTGGGTGGTGTCAGCTGATCCATCAAGTGCAGGGTCTGCAGAATATCTCAAGCACTGATCTTAGGTTTTACAATGGGGGTAAAGTGATGTTACCCCCAGAAGCAACTTAGAGAGGTTCAGACTCTTGGAGCCAGAGGCTGCATGACTCCTAAATTGTAATTTCTAATCTTGTAGCTAATTTGTTAGTCCAGCAAAGGCAGAGTGGACCCCAGACAAGAAGGGGGTCTTTTTGGGAAAGGGCTGTTATCAATTCTATTTCAGAGTCAAACCAATAACTGAATTCCTTCCCAAAGTTTGTTCAGCCTACATTCAGGAATGAACAAGGACAGCTTAAGGATTAGAAGCAAGATAGAGTCAGTTAGCTCTGATTTCTTTCACTGTCATGATTTCCTTAGTTATAATTTTGCAAAGGCGGTTTCACCATTTTGTAGGATTGTTGAGACAAGAACCTAACCACAAGAGCCCTGGATCCTGGCCCTGCCCACCACTGCTTAGCTATGTGATCCTGAGTAAGTCACTCCTGCTCTCAGGTCTCAGTTTCCTCACTTCTATAAAATGAGAATGTGGGACAAAAATCTCTTCTAGGCTGTCTTGCTATGTACCCATTTCTGCACATGATCTTCCCCCCAGTACTCATTGGTGCCTTGCGCTGACCAGGCACTTATGGTGTGTTGATGATCAACTAGCAGTCTCATAGGCATACTGTAACCACCTGATGGGTTCTTCCTTCCTGCTACACAAAATAGACCATGGCATTGCAGTAGAGAAAGAGGTTAATTGTTGCAAGGCCAGCCATGTTATGCAGGAGATGGAGTTATTATTCAAATCAATCTCATCGAAGGCTCCTAGGTTAGGGGTTTTTCAAAGACAGTTTGGGGGAAGGGCTGGGGGTGGTTAGGGAATGGTGTTTGCTGCTGATCGGTTGGGGTGCAATCATAGGGGTGTGGAAAATGGTCCTTTTGTGTGCTGATTCACTTCTACATGGTGCCTCAGGAGCCATTGATCAGTGGGTCCAGGTGGAGCAATGGATGTGAGACATGCAAAACACCTGAAAACATATCTTGAAAGGCCACTCTTAGGTTCCACAACAGAGATGTCATCTGTAGGAGTAATTTGTAAAGTGGCATATCTTGTAACCTGTTAAATAATGGCTGGCAATTGTTTATGTCTATACCTTAGCAAAATTCAGTCTCCTCTCTTCCTCTTAGCCTAGTGGTCTCTCATTAGCTTTACTAAGGCAGTTGAGGTTTGTGGAAGGGCTATTATCATTTAAACTACAACCTAAATGTCTCCCAAAGCTAGCTTGGCAGCTGGAAGGCTAAAGGCAAGAAGAGGATTAGCTAGATCAGATCTCCCCTACTGCCGTAATTTTCTGTTATAATTCTTGCAAAGGAGGTTTCAATATCCCATCTTTCTCATGGGAATAACTAATACTGCCTTCTACAGAGGAGGTAAAGGCCAGATTGAGTACACTGACCCACGCTTGAACCAACTTTCATACCTCCAAAGTTCCTCCTTCTGTTGCCCTTAGGCGTCTGAGTTCATACTTGACTCATCTATTTAGGCCCTGTCTTTAGCTGTTATCCATGCAATTAGTATTCAGAGTCCTTAACTGGCTCCACAAGTACCTTGCCTTTGGCAATACAGTACCCCTACAATGAGAAGTGTCAGCTTGTTTGAGAGTATGTTTGCTTTTTGGTTTTTATCTGGCCCCAATTCTTGAATATTCTGAGAGCTGTCAGCCTTTCGACCTGAGTCACTGGGTTTCTGTCTATGACATGTTCCAATTCCTTTTTTGTCTTTTGATCTCCTTTCTTTATACTGTTTCTGCATGAATAGATCAATTCTTCAGAAGTTAAGACATACATCAAAGTTTTAAAATGTGACAGGCTGTCTCTCACTCCTGGACATGGCGCCAAAAGTTGAAGCTGCCTCTCAGCTATTAGCCAAATACCTGGCTTCCTTAAAGGGATGATCAACCCCACAGCAGGAAGAATCTCAGAAGGTGGGCACCCTCTTCCTTTTATTGGTGGCAGAGAAGTCAGGGATCTGTGACATTTATAACAGGTGCTGTTATGCACTAAATGTGTCTCCAAAAAAATCTTATGTTGAAATTCTAATCCCCAGTATGATAGTATTTGGAGGTAGGGCCTTTGGGAGGTAATTAGGTCATGAGGGCAGAGTCCTCATGAATGAGATTAATGTCCTTATAAAAGGGAACCCAGAGAGATCTCTAGCCCCACTTTTTGCCATATGAGAACTCAGCTTGTTATTAGTACAGATGAGAAAACTGAGGCCCTGAGATGAGAAGTTAATTTCATAAAGTCTCAGCTTCAGAGCCAGGGTTAAAGCCCAGATATCCTGCAATACTCTTTTAGTTGCACCATTAAAACAAAACAAACAATACAAAACACTCAGTAAGTAAATAAGGTGCTGGTGATATGGACAGGAGACAGGGAAATACTGGGTAGAAGAGCGTCAAAGTCCCCAACCTCAAGCCTGGATATCCATGGCCCTAAATGGAAACAGGCATTCCTGTTTTTGCACCCAAAAAGTTGCCTTTTGGCCTGCCAAGCCCCCTATCCTGTACCCATATAAACCCCAGACCCCAGGCTCCAGAAGCAGATGAGCTGACAAGCAGATGAACAGAACAGCAGAAGAGCAGTGGAGAAGGACAGAAGAGAAGGAACGTCAGGAGGAGTTCTGCTAAGGATGGTCGGAGAATCAGCTGCTGGATGGCCAAACTCCAGGGGAAGATCATCTTCCCACTCTGTTGTACCCAGACCGTTTGTTCCCCGAAGAAGACCACCAGAGTCCAGAGTCAAAGCCAAGCGGCAAGGATCTTTTACTACAAGTTCGAACTTGGTCCCTCCATTCCACAGCATACAAGAGGGCCTCGAACAATGCGAGTGCTTGCTTTTTATAGCCTGATGTAAATAGGATATGTAAAGTTACAGAGGAACAAGGGAATTCTTTTGGTTACAGCATTACAATTGGTTTACATTTTAAGTTATACATTTAGCAGTTTTTCTATTGGTTCCCGCGCTTTCAGTAAAACCACAAACGGCTGTGTCCTTATCGGGGACTTTCCAGGTGGGATGTGTTTGTACTGGGCTCAGGAAGTTGAGAGATATATGGTGGGATGTGTTTGTACTGGGCCTGTTTGTGTTGAGCCCGAGGCTGAGGAATGTGCCTGATTTCTTTCAACTCCATCCCCTTTTCAGCTCCCCATCCATCCTGCTGACATCCACCTCCACCACCCAATAAAGCCCCTGCATTCACTATCCCTCAAGTCCATGTGTAACCTGATTATTCTGGGATGCTGGACAAGAGCTTGGGATATGGAAAGCTGTCACACTGGCCCTCTGCCCTTGTGAAAAAACAGAGGGTCCAGTGAGCTGGTCAACACTTAAGCCATCCACAGATGGGAAGGCTGAAAGAGCACACTGTAACACATGCCCACTTGGGCTCTGGGAGTCACAGGCTCCCATCCCTGGACACTGCCATGGGGCCAGAGCCTAGCACCCTGGCTCCTGCACCTGTCCATCTGTGTGCTCCCCTTCCCATAAGGAGTTTGAGCAGAGGTGGTAACAGATGAGCCACACCCCTGTCACACATCCTGCCAGGGAGGTCAGATAACTCTCCTATTTCAGTGGTTTAGGCACATCTCAGGAAAGAAGCTAAGGGTATATTAGCAGGGTTACAAGAAAGAGTCATACAACTTGCAAGTTAAGCAAACCGGGCATTGAGGAATTTCTTATAGCTCTCTAAATAGGGTAGTTATTCGTGCTATGGTTACAGCCCTCTGAAAGCAGCTGCCCTTCTGGATAGATGCGTCTTACAGGAGAAAGGATTCCTGGAGGCTGCCAGTCATTCAGCTGGTAGTGCCTACATTAATGGCTGCTGAATTCATTAGCTTTGCTCCTGATCTGCCTCAAGATGTTGAAAAAAAAAATTCTGATGGTAAAGAGAAAAGAGCATTAGCTCTGGAATCAAGTTGACCCAGTTCTAATTCTAATCCCAGATACCTTCCTCAGCCTGTGCTTTCTCCTCTGTAAACTGGAAAGATGCAGCAGCTGCTGCTGTTACTTCTATTTGGGGGCTGCTGGAAAGATTGAATGGCCTGGCCCATGCTAGTAAGTACTTCGCACACAGTCGGGCCTCAGTAAACTTTGCTTCACTCCTCTTGCTTGCTTTTGAAATGAAGTCACTCAACTTAAGCACCATTATTAGCCAGGGCCTTTAGTGAGTGTTATAGTGCTGCTAACCTGAGCTGTCTCTGTTTCTTAGTGAATGCCTCTGGAGCCACCATCTAGGCTCAACTATGACTTGCCATGGAGCATTCTACAAGTACCGTAAGTGATCTCCACAGCAACACTGTGACCTGGGGTTAGAAAAAAAAACCAAGTTGGGATGTCAAAGCTCTTTGTCTCTCCTGCCATCTGGGGCCAGTCTCGGAGGGAGAGAACCCTGGGAGCAACCATTTGGAAGGAGAACTCCTCAGTTGGGTGATAAATTTAGTGCAAGGCTTGGATACAAGAGAATCTCTCTCCCTGTGATATTTTTAATTCTAACATCAAGTAAAAATAGAATTTCCTGTTGATCTGATAAGAAATTCCTGTTTTCCAGGGAGCAGGGCAGCCTACACCCAGGGGGAATGGGCAGCTGGGGTTACCAACTATTTCCGAGATGGATAGTTAAAGAAAGGAGGGGTTGGATGGGCCTCAGTTCATATTTATTTATTTTTAAAGCATAAAGCCAGCTCATACCCAGAAGAATCACAGGGCATGATTAATAATTTCCTACATACATTGAAGGCCTCAGCTGGCTTTGGAAAAGCTCTCTCTGCTGCCTCCCTGGAGCCTGGATATTTTTAGCAGCCAGATGCAGTTTGGTTCAGATTTCTCAAGCCTGAGCTCTTGGACTGCACACATTGTGCATGGTGTTTAAGGGAAGCACCTTGCACAGACACGCAGGTAGCAGTCTCCAAACTGTACCCCAAATCCCTGGTTATTCCAAGTTGCGCTCAGCTCTAGGGTAGCCCCAGAGCCATTGGCTCAGGAGTCCCAGTCTGTGCTTGCTTCCGCATGAGCAGCTCGAAGAGTATATTTTTGGTGGACAGTTTGGGGGCCCCCCAGAATCTTTTCCCCCTTTCTCCTGTTAATAGCTCCCTGATTTTTAATTGGAGAATCACCTCTTTCCCTATGGTGCAGCCTGGTGGAATTGTCAGTCAAGGACTTTTGCCCTCCCCTAGTCAAGCGGTTCATCAATCAGACCCTTTCCTGGGATTTTGAACATCGATTGCAGCAAAGCAAAGACAGAAAAATGGCCACCCCTCATTCACCCCAACGGTCAGCCCCTGCTCTCCGAAGGCCCAGACCTTGTCTGGTTCCTGCCCTTTGGGGCCTGATTATTCATTTCTCCTTCAATTCTATGGGCGACACAGTAGCCTTCTGATGGGTCTCCATTTTTTAAATACTTGCAAGTAATGCACTGTGACTAATGCAAAGTCTACTGATGGTGAGTCACAAGTGTCACCCTGCATGTCTTCTAACAGGGGAGTAATAGTCATAGCACAAATGTGTGATCCTTGACTGTTTAAGATTCACACCCACATATGACAACTCCTTCAGCCTTTTAACAACTCAATGAGAAAGGCAAGCAGCAATCACAGCACCTCTTGAAAAATGAGGAAGCTGGGGTTCAGAGTTACTCAGCTGCTACACAGCCTGGGAGTGGCAGAGCCATCTCTTAAACATCTGTCTGTCTTCTGACTCCAGCCACGGATGTTCGCCACCAGACCACACTGCCTCTCACAGGTCACTTGAGCTGAATTGGAGCTACTTTCAAGGAGGAAGGTGATCCAATCTTTATCCTCTTGCCTATGGATGTCTATGGGTCACCAGGAAGAAAAATTGAGACTCTAACTTTTTAAGTGTTATGTCAGAAAGTTTGGTTGGCCCTGGCATCCAAGTAAAGGATGCATGAAGACATTCAAAGCCACTTAAAGTCATCTTTAAGAGGTCATCAGGACCTTCAGCTGGATCCTGGCAGCCTCCAGGAATTCTTTCCCCTGGAAGAAACATCTATCTGCTTAGGAGGGTAATTGCTTTTGCAGGGTGTAACCATAGCAAAAATAACCATCCCACTCAGAGAACCATAAGAAATTCCTCCATGATGTACAGACTTGTTCCTACTGACTATGGGCAATAGCCAAAATGTGAAAACAGTTCAAATATCCATCAACAGATAAACAAAACGTGGTACATCCACACAATGGAATATTATTCAGCCATAAAAAGTAATGAAGTACAGATGCCTGCTACAATGTGGATGGACCTCAAAAACATCATGCTAAGTGAAAGAAGCCAGATACAAAAGGTCACATGTCATATGATTCCTTTTGTATGCAATATCCACAATAGATAAGTCCATACAGACAGAGGACAAATTGGTGGTGTCTCGGGGGCTGGAGGGAGATTGGATGGTGGGGAGGGGACTGCTGAGTGAGTAGAGGTTTTGCTGACTGATGACAATGTTTTGAACTAGATAGAGGTGGTGGTGAAACAACATTATGAATGTATTAAAGGCTACTGAATTGTGAATGTCATCTCAAATTTCATAAGAAACTGACATTGATAAGTAATAAAAGCAATTTGAACAAAACAAAACAAAGTTGTCATCAGGATGTAGCCCTTCATTTTTTTTCTGGATTAGTCTTCTTGACCCCTTCCCTTCCTCATTTAAACACTCACAATCGCCTATCACTACAGGGCTCCCTTTGTGTCATTTTTAATCACGATGTTTGTTCTCTCAACAATGCCCAATGTTACCCCAATGACTATAGATGAAGGCTCAGTTTGATGTTCAAATTCTTTCAACTTCTACATGGAAACTGCCAGGCTTGGCCTCTACTGTGGCCAGGCTCCTCTCTCACTGTCACTGGAGCAGATAGGCTCTTCCTGACCCCAGCCTTCAGAGAAGAGGTGATGTTCATGAACGCTTGTCCTCTGTGATGGGGGATGACGATGATGATAACAATGTTACCAAACCCCTGCTGCTACTACTAGTAACTTCTATTTGTCAAGAACCTTATTTGTCTCAGTTCTATTAGGTGTTTTATACTGAGGTAAGGATGTTTCCCATCAGAATTCAGATGACTTTCCTGAGCACTCTGCTTAGAGAGTGGGCTCTGATGTTAACTCTGTTCCAGTGACTATTTCTTCCACTTTTCCTTTGCATTAAATAGCATGCAGCCTTCTCTCACTCTGTGTTTCTACCAGTGATAACCTCTGCTCCCTTTTGTTTTACAATTTCCCCTTCACCTCTCCCGTCATTGACATGTAGGATTTATATGGTTTTAGTATCTGCGTGACCTGTTGAGGCTGCACAATGCCATCGGAGCCAAGATATCAGAACAATCATCATCCATCAGGAAGTCATCCATGGGGTGGTTCTGTGTGCTATAGCAGGCCAAGAGGTCCTAAGAAGAAGATAAAATGACATCTCCTAAGAACAAACATCTCTGACTTGGGGGTAAAGGTCCCACGGGCAGGCTGGCTTCCTCTCTCTGCAGCTGGATGGAGGGTCAGCTTAATTAGAATAATGAAAGCGGCTGAATGGAAAGAGTTGTCAAGTGTTGCCGTGGGTGAAGAGGGTTATTTGTTTGGGGTTCTGGCTAGTTGAATAATTAATTGTTTTTCCTCCTGATTTCTATGCCTTTGTCAAACATACACCTTTGAGCTTGGCTGTAAACTGCCCAGTTCAAGGTCAACAGGCATCATGGAATCAACAAAAACTGTTTCTGAGAGTCAAATTGCAGGGTCTACGGCTACCAAAAAAGAATGAATGTTGTGGTAACACTTTACATTTTAAAAAATATTTACAATGATCATAGCTAGAGAGAGCTATAACTGTCTCCATGTTTGAAATGGGAAAACTGAGGCTCAGAAGGGTTATCCAAATTGCCCATACCTCATAGTATATGTGGAGTTTAGACCACAAAGTCCCTATTTCTCCCTCCACTCCATCTTCAATTTCCTCTCTCTTCTCCTTCCTTATCCATTCCTTGGGTTCTTCTCTCTAAGAATTAGCTGGCCTTAGACTAGCTCCCTGACATTTGGTTTCCCTTTTCTGAACTCCTATGGTGCATACCAGCTCGGTTACTCACTCGAACATTAATTTCATAATCTTCTAATATATTCTAATCAATCTGATCTAATCTTCTAACATATCACTACTTGTTTCAAGCATGCATATCTTGTATCTTTAATGAAAGTCCATATTCCTTGAGGGAGGACAACTGCTCTGCTCCCTTTTCCCTGGCCCAGCCTAGCAACATGCCAATCAAGTGGGAAGTAAGAGGATCACCACCTTTCCTGAGATCTTGAAATTGAGATGGTCCTTAAAGATTTTTTCACCCAGGTCCAGACCCCCTACAGAAATCCCTCAGTGATCACATAAGCAAGTGAACAAGGAGATATATTTTTCCAGCTGACTCCATTACCTCTCATTCTTTCTGCCCTTAAGCAGCAGCCTGCAGTTTCTTATAGGAGAGAAGGGAGTTAATTCTATTCCTTCCAGGGTTTTGGCTCTCGCAATTCCAGAGTTGACAGTCACTGCTACTGTAACTCCATCAGGGGACTTACTGGCTCTACTCTCAAAAGTGATACAGGTTCACAGTCTCTTATTGGGCATTCACTCTTGGAATCAGGTGTGTTTTGGCATTCAGAGTTCTTCAGATTTCAGAAAGGTCACAGGGTACACATACAGTATGTCGTGTAATAACCTTAGGAGGTTCCAGAGTGGCACCTTATTAGTATTTCCTCAGTGAAGCATATGCATATTTATACTAAGTGGGATAAATAAAACCTAGATATAGTTGTACGACACTTCAGGACAGGTTTTACTTCCAACTGCACAATTTTCAGAGCTTTTTGTGACTTCAGCATTATAGGTAATGGACTGTGGGCCTGTAATAGACAATAGTTACTGAGTGTTTATTTTGTGTCAGACATTCTCATAAATGCCTACTGTGAGTTACCTCATGTAATTCACTAACAGCTCTCTAACGAAGGCTCTCATTTTACCTGTATTTCACAGATAAGGAACTGAGGCTTAAGAAGGTTAATAAGTTGCTCAAGATCACACAGAAGGCGAGCACTAGAGCAAGATTCTATGGGCTTCTATAGCCTCACCTCCTCTTTCATCTCCATGGTCCCCTCTGGGGGCATATAACATGGTGGACCAGAGAGGCTAGTGATTCCCCAATGACTCTGATGGGACCTCTGAGCTATAGGACTAGGTAGATCCCACCCTTGGATGTGGGGAAGCCAAGCCTTTGGCTAAGAGCAGTAGCACTGACCATGAGGGGTCAAATCAGCTAGGGATGCTGGGCAAACTTCCTTCCTTGCCAGGCTTCATTCCCCTCTTCTGTAAAATGTGATTGCCTGATGCTTCTTCACAAGACTATTTGAAGATTAAATAAGACAATTCACATAAACACAGTGCCTGATGGAGTGAGCCTTCAATATTAGCTTTCAATAAAGGCACGTCATGAAGGAAAACAGGATAGTAAACTGAGATAACCAACGAGGAAAGGAATGGAAGGTCTGATCCTTCAGCATTCAAGTGCCCGGTCTGAATCCTTTTGCTGTAAAAAGCACCGTCTTTTCAGTCTGGTCTAGCCTAGCCTCAGCCAAACTACACGAACGGCTTTAGGAGCTCCTCTGTGAGGAAAGAGAAGCAGCACCATGGCTGTGAAGGATGTTGGGTGGGACTGCATGCATTGGCTGAGTGGAAGGTGGAGGTGGGAGAGCTGTGTAGCTGGAGCATGGTGGGCCAGGTGAGCCTCTGCAAAGAACTTGGACTTGGGCTGCAGACTCAACAGCTCACATCCACATAGAAAGGTTGCTAATCTTGTTAGCTCATCCTCACCACCAAACTCTCTGGGAAATGATCCCATGCTTTTCCTCCCATGCCCCTGAGAGGGTCTGAAGTCATGGACAGTCCTTACAGGTGCATGGTCTGCCTTTCCCCAGCTAAATACAGGACATCAGAAAATCCCACCTGGGACAGCCAAGATTGCCTGAGAAGATGCTCCCAGGACCGCACCTCTTCACTGGGGTCTTCCAGGGCCATCTCTGGAGCCACCTTGGGCCTGGGTTCAAATTCTACACAATGCTCAAGGAGACACAGTGGCTATAAAGTCTTCTTCTGCTCCATAAACTCAGGGGCAGGCACAAGCCCCTGCTGAAGGGTAACAGGACAAAAGTTCTGTGAAGTTCTGTGGGCGTTTGACCAATTCTTCCTGTGTCCCCAGGGGAGGAACAATAGGCAAACAATAAGTGCTTACTAAATGTTTGTGGAGTGAATGAATAATAAATGTTTGTTGCATGAATAAATAAAAAGGACACACACTTTTTGGCCATTGCGATGCACAGCTCAGCTTCCCTTGAAGGGATGCCCAGTTGTGTCCTACTCTGATTATCGCTTCAGGCTCCTCGGGGCCAGCAGTGGAGCTCTTCCGAGTTCTACCCGCAACTCCTGCGGAAGGAAAGAAAAGGAAGCCAAATCCAGTGGATTCTGCCCCGACTGGTTGGTTCCTGTCAGCCTCAGCCTGTCAGCCTCCTTTGTAAAGCTCACAGCGTCTGCTCTTGTTCCAGGGACAGGCCTGCCATTAGGAGCTTTCCAGATCCAATCCTGGCTGCTCTAAGAGCAAAAATTAAATCAGCAGACAGTGATGTCTGCTTTCTGTTCTTTTCACACCTGTCTGCCAGCAGCAGGATTACTGGCACAGCTCTCGGCTGTGCCCAGACTGGTAAGCACCCTGCAAAAGCACCCCGCAGGCCTGGGGCGGGAGGAGGTCAGTCACGTGCAGCCCAGCTTCTAAGGCCCACACAGCTGCTCCCTGACATTCCTCTGGGGGCCACTGGGCTGTAGCTGGGGCTGGAAGGAAAAGAAACACACACACACACAGAGGCAGCCGCAGGCCATCCACATCAGCCAGGAGTTATTGTTTACTTGACGGGTATTTGCTGGGTGATCCCACATGGCAGGGGCTGTGGTGGCACCTCTGTCTCTCAGTTCCCTCCTTCTGTAGCCCCGGGCTTAGCAGTTTCCCAGGTTGAAGAAGGCATAGATGTGCCACAAGAGACATTTTGGGCATACTTGCAGGAGTGGGGTGACCCCCCCAGGTTAGAAGCCAGTGCTTGAGAGGCTCTGCCGCCACGTCCTCTCTTCTTTGCACAGCTCAGTGATCCCCCCAGAGGGTGTCCTGGGTACAGGGCAACAGTCTGGGAGGAGCAGAAAGGAAAAGCCTCTGGGCCCCCAGGGAAGGTCAGTGTGTCACTGTCCTCTCCGAATCCACTAGGCTCTTCCATAAATATACACAACCTGGAGCCCCTGCCCAACAGATGATGCAGGAAAAGAAAAAAATTCACCACAGAGCTGCGTGCCCTGTTCCAGGTCCCATAAACACACAGTGATTAAAAATACCTGGAGCCTTAAAAGTGCACCTTCCCCATCAGAGCCCAGTGCAGAGGGCCACAGCTCAGAGACAGAAGGAGCAGCCTCTCAGAAGAGAAAGCCGAGGCTGAGGTCATCTCCCTCTGGGGCCTGGGAGGCCTCTGCTCCACGGGGCTTTGGCAAAAAAAAAAGCTGGAAGCAGAGAAGCCGAGGCATCGCTGGAGCCTGTAAGGCCCTGGAAGAAAATTACATAGGAGGCCTGTTAATTCTACTCTGAATGAGACTCAGCTAAGGCCTGTTGTGTTTTTCCTTGTAGCTGAGACATCTCATAAAATAGAAAGCTGAAAATCTTGTTGTCACCACGTGGGAGAGTTGTGTTTTCTTCTCCAATGGCTTTCTCAAGACTCTAATGGCCAGCCCCTTCCTTGCTTTCTCAACACCCTAAGGAATGGCCTGGGTTTGCTCAGGGTAGAGCAACCCCTGGCGAGGGGCTGGGGCTCAAACGGAAGTCTCAACCCTAGGTAGCAGGCTGGGGTCAAATTCTACTCCATTGCTAGTGTGTGTGCGTGAGCATGTGCACGTGTGTGTGTGTGTGTGTGTGTGTGTGTGTGTGAAAGAGAGGGAGTGAGTCTGTATAATAGGAAGCCATAGAAGTATGTAGAAAAAGTGTGAACCATGGAGAAGCTTGCAGCTCAGTGTCACCCGAGCAGGGAGCACACCTGTGCGTTTTCAGAATACAAGATGACTTCAGAGTCCTACTTCGGAGACTCTATTGTGCTCCCAGAGGAACCTGTCCCAAAAGTGTTGTGATACACATGAAATGACATTGGTTAAACTATTGCCGCTCCAGTCTTGAATTATGTGTGCAGAATCTCATCTGTGCATCGCAGGTTCCCCTTTGAAGGGGCTGCATCCCCCGTGGGTAGAATATGTGTGTCTAGAAAGCTCCACTTACCATCCATCACTCTCAGTGACCTTCTTGGGGAGTTCTTGCTTCCATTTCTGAAGCACTGAGCTCTGTGTGTTTAGAAGTCCTCCCAGAGATCACAGAGAGTCCCATTGAATTCTAAGTTGCAGCTGCCACCAGGGCACTTTGGGTTTTTTGTGCCAAGGGGCCAGAAATCAAGAAGTGACTCACTACCCTGGCAGGGGTAAGTGACCCTAATCAGCAGGGAGGAAGTAGGGCTGCTGTCAGTCAGGGGAAGGGAGGAGTATCTTTGGCACCAGGTAATTCACTTGGGTGTCCCTTGGTACCCATTTAATCAATTTTGACAGTAAATGGAAAATGAAGCAGTCATGGGGAGAAGCTGCTTCCAGAACCCATAAGAAGTGGATTTGAGTGGCACAAAAGATGAATCATTGTAGATTCTATGATGAGCTGCCCAGATCCCCCTTCAGGACTGAAGGACTTACCCTCTCAGCTACTGCAAGTGCTGCCCACTGATAGCCCTTCTGTTGTTGTTGTTGTTTTTAATCTTATTTCCATAGGTTTTTGGGGACAGGTGGTATTTGGTTACATGAGTAAGTTCTTTAGTAGTAATTTGTGAGATTTTGGTGCACCCCTTAGCCAAGCAGTATATATTGAAACCAATTTGTAGTCTTTTATCCCTCACCCCCTTTCTATCTTTTCCCCGGTGAGTCCCCAAAGTCCATTGTGCCATTCTCATGCCTTCACATCCTCATAGCTTAGCTCCCACCATTTACGAGTGAAAACATATGATGTTCCGTTTTCCATTCCTGAGTTACTTCACTTAGAGTAATAGCCTCCAATCCCATCCAGGTTGCTGCACATGCCATTATTGCATTCCTTTTTATGGCTGAGTAGTATTCCATCATATACATACACATACACACACATCATATATATACATCATATACATACACACACATATATATGTGTATGTATACATATATGTATATGTGTGTGTATATATATACCACAGTTTCTTTATCCACTCATTGATTGATGTGATACATATATATATACACATATATCACATACATATATATACACCACAGTTTCTTTAACCACTCATTGATTGATGGGAATTTGGATTAGTTCCATGTTTTTGCAATTGTGAATTGTGCTGCTATAAACATGTGTGTGCAAATATCTTTTTTATATAATGACTATCTCTGAGTATGTAGCCAGTAGTGGGATTGCTGGATCAAATGGTAGTTCTACTTTCAGTTCTTTAAGGAATCTCCACTGTTTTCCATAGTGTTTGTTCTAGTTTACATTCCCACCAACAGTATGGAAGTGTTCCCTTTTCACCACATCCACACCAATATCTATTATTTTTTGATTTTTTTATTATGGCCATTCTTGCAGGGGTGAGGTGGTATCACATTGTGGTTTTGATTTGCATTTCCCTGATCATTAGTGATGTTGAGTATTTTTTCTTAAGCTTATTGACCATTTCCATATCTTTTTTTGAGAATTGTCCTTTAGCCAACTTTTTGATGGGATTTTTTTGTTTTCTTGCTAATTTGTTGAGTTCCTTGTAGATTCTGGATATTAGTCCTTTGTCAGATGTATAGATTGTGAAGATTTCCTCCCACTCTATGGGTTGTCTGTTTACTTTGATGACTGTTCCTTTTGCAATGCAAAAGCTCTTTAGTTTAATTAAATTCTGCCTATTTATCTTTGTTTTCATTGCATTTGCTTTTAGGCTCTTGGTCATAAATCCTTGCCTAAGCAGGTGTCTTGAAGGGTTTTTCCAATGTGATCTTCTAGAATTTATAAAACGATAACGTTTCAGGTCTTAGATTTAAGCCTTGTTCCATCTTTTTTTTTTTTTTTTTTTTTTGAGACGGAGTCTGGCTGTGCTCCCAGGCTGGAGTGCAGTGGCGCGATCTCGGCTCACTGCAAGCTCCGCCCCCCGGGTTCACGCCATTCTCCCGCCTCAGCCTCCCAAGTAGCTGGGACTACAGGCGCCCGCTACCGCGCCCGGCTAGTTTTTTGTATTTTTAGTAGAGACAGGGTTTCACCATGTTAGCCAGGATAGTCTCGATCTCCTGACCTTGTGATCCACCCGCCTCGGCCTCCCAAAGTGCTGGGATTACAGGCTTGAGCCACCGCGCCCGGCCGCCTTGTTCCATCTTGAGTTGATTTTTGTATGAAGTAAGAGATGACGATCTAGTTTCATTCTCCTACATGTGACTAGCCAATTATTCCAGCACCATTTGTTGAATAGGGTGTCCTTTACCCACTTTAAGTTTTTTTGTTTGTTTTGTTGAAGATCAGTTGGCTGTAAGAGTTTGGGTTTATTTCTGTGTTCTCAATTCTGTTCCATTGGTCTATGTGCTTATTTTCATATCAGTACCATGCTGTTTTGGTGACTATGGCCTTATAGTATACTTTGAAATCAGTTAATGTGATGCCTCCAGATTTGTTCTTTTTGCTTACTCTTGCCGTGGCTATTCAGGCTGTTTTTTTGTTTCATACAAATTTTAGGATTGTTCTTTCTAGTTCTGTGAAGAATGATGGTGGTACTTTGATGGGAATTGCATTGAATTTGTAGATTGCTTTTGGCAGTATGGTCATTTTCACAATATTGATTCTACCCATTCAAGAGCATGGGATGTGTTTCCATTTGTTTGTGTCATCTATTATTTCCTTCAACAGTGTTTTGTAGTTTTCCTTGTAGAGGTCTTTCACCTCCTTGGTTAGGTATATTCCTAAGTATTTTCTTTTTCAGCTATTGTAAAAGGGGTTCAGTTCTTGATTTGATTCTCAGCATGGTTTCTGTTGGTGTATAGAAGAGTTACTGATTTGGGTACATTAATTTTGTATCCTGAAACTTTGCTGAATTCACTTATCAGTTCTAGGAGCTTTTTGGAGGGGTCTTTAGGATTTTCTAGGTATACAATCATATTATCAGCAAACAGCAACAGTTTGACTTCCTCCTTCCTGATTTGGATGCCTTTTATTTCTTTCTCTTGTCTGATTACTCTGGCTAGGACTTCCAATACTATGTTCAATAGAAGTGGTGAGGGTGGGCATCCTTGTCATGTTCCAGTTCTCAGAGGGAATGCTTTCAACTTTTCCCCATTTAGTATTATATTGGCTGTGGGTTTGTCATAGATCGCTTTTATTACATTAAGGTATGTCCCTTGTATGCCAATTTTGCTGAGAGTTTCAATCATAAAGCATTGCTGGATTTTGTCAAATGCTTTTTATGTGGCTATTGAGATAATCATGAGATTTTTGTTTTTAATTCTGTTTATGTGATGTATCACATTTATTGACTTACGTATGTTAAAGCATCCCTGGTATGAAACCCACTTGATCATGGTGGATTATCTTTTTGATATGTTGTTGGATTCATTAGCTAATATTTTGTTAAGGATTTTTGCATCTATGTTCATCAGGAGTATTGGTCTGTAATTTTCTTTTTTTGTTATGTCCTTTCCTGGTTTTGGTATTAGGGTGATACTGGCTTCATAGAATGATTTAGGGAGGATTCCCTCTTTATCTTGTGGAATAGTGTCAATAGGATTGGTACCAATTCTTCTTTGAATCTCTGGTAGAATTCAACTGAGAATCAGTCTGGTCCTGGACTTTTTTGTTGGTAATTTTTTAAATTACATTTCAATCTTGTTGCTTTTTATTGATCTGCTCAGGATATCTAATTCTTACTGATGTAAGTTAGGAAGGTTGCATCTTCCCAGGAATTTATCCATTTCCTCTGGGTTTTCTAGTTTATGCATATAAAGGTGTTCATAGTAGCCTGGAATGATCTCTTGTATTTCTGTGGTATCAGTTATAGTATCTCCCCTTTTGAGCTTATTTGCATTTTCTCTCTTCTTTTCTTGGTTAATCTTGTTAATGGTCTGTCAATTTTATTTATCTTTTCAAAGAATCAGCTTTTTTTTCCCATTTGTCTTTTGTATTGTTTTTTGTTTGTTTCAGTTTCATTCAGTTTTGCTCTGACCTTGGTTATTTCCTTTCTTCTTTTGGGTTTGGGTTTGGTTTGTTCTTGTTTCTCTAGTTCCTCGAGGTGTGATCTCAGATTGTCTATTCGTGCTCTTTCAGACTTTTTGAGGTAGGCATTTAGGGCTATGAACTTTTCTCTTAGCACTGCCTTTGCTGTATCCCAGAGGTTTTGATAAATTGTGTCACTATTATTGTTCAGTTTGAAGAATTTTAAAATTTCCATCTTGATTTCATTGTTGACCTAATGATCATTCAGGAGCAGGTTATTTAATTTCCATGCATTTGCATGGTTTTGAATGTTCCTTTAGAGTTGATTTCCAGTTTTATTCCACTGTGGTCTAAGAGAGTACTTGATATAATTTCTATTTTCTTAAATTTATTAAGACTTGTTTCGTGGCCTATCATACGGTCTATCTTGGAGAAAGTTCCATGAGCTGATGAATAGAATGTACTATCAGCGGTTGTTCAGTAGAATATTCTGTAAATGTCTGTTAAGTCCATTTGTTCCAGGGTATAGTTTAAATCCATTGTTTCCGTGTTGACTTTCTGTCTTGTTGACCTTTCTAGTGCTGTCAGTGGAATATTGCAGTCCCTCACTATTATTATATTGCTGTCTATCTCAACTCTTAGATCTAGTAGTAATTTCATAAATCTGAGTGCTCCAGTGTTAGGTGCATATACATCTAGAGTTGGGATATTTTCCTGTTGGACAAGGCCTTTTATCATTATATAATGTCCTTCTTTGTCTTTTTTAACTATTGTTCCTTTAAAGTTTGTTTTGCCTGATATAAGAATAGCTATTCCTGCTTACTTTTGGTGTCCATTTCCTATGCAAATGGATAGGATGTCTTTTTCCATCCCTTTATCTTAAGTTTATGTGAGTCCATATGTGTTAGGTGAGTCTCCTGAAGGCAGCAGAGAGTTGGTTGGAATTCTTAACCATTCTGCAATTCTGTATCTTTTAAGTGGAGCATTTAGGCCATTTGCATTCAGCATTAGAACTGAGATGCAAGGTACTATTCCATTCATCATGCTATTTGTTGCCTGTATACCTTGTTTTTTTAAATGGTTCCTTTTTTTTTTTTTTTTT
The DNA here is from genome assembly GCF_003255815.1 of Theropithecus gelada. Lineage (NCBI taxonomy): Eukaryota > Metazoa > Chordata > Mammalia > Primates > Cercopithecidae > Theropithecus > Theropithecus gelada. The sequence continues at coordinate 51,699,717 of NC_037681.1, forward strand.
TTTTGTATTTTGTTTTACAGGTCCTGTGTGATTTATGCTTTAAAGAGATTCTGTTTTGATGTGTTTCCAGGATTTGTTTCAAGATTTATAACTCCTTTTAACAGTTCTTGTAGTGCTGGCTTGGTAGTGGTGAATTCTCTCAGCATTTGTTTGTCTGAAAAAGACTGTATCTTTCCTTCATCTATGAAGCTTAGTTTTGCTGGATACAAAATTCTTGACTGCTAATTGTTTTGTTTAAGGAGGCTGAAGACAGGGCCCCAATCCATTCTAGTTTGTAGGGTTTCTGGTGATAAATCTGCTGTTGATCTGACAGGTTTTCCTTTATAGGTTACCTGGTGCTTTTGCCTCACAGCTTTTAAGATTCTTTCCTTTGTCTTGACTTTAGATAACGTGATGACAGTGTCCCTAGGTGATAATCTTGTTGTAATGAATTTCCCAGGTGTTACATGAGCTTCTTGTATTTGGATGTCTAGGTCTCTAGTAAGGCTAAATAAATTTTTCTCAATTATTTCCCCAAATATGTTTTCCAAACTTTTAGATTTCTCTTCTTTCTCAGGAATCTCAGTTATTCTTAAGTTTGGTTGCTTAACATAATCCCAAACTTCTTGGAGGGTTTGTTCATTTTTTCTTATGCATTTTCTTTGTCTGTGTTTGGGTTAATTTGAAAACGTTGTTCAAGCTCTGAAGTTCTTTCTTCTTGTTTGATTCCATTGCTGAGGCTTTCCAGGACATTTTGCATTTCACTAAGTGCATCCTTTATTTCCTGAAGTTGTGATTGTTTTTTATTTATGCTATTTATTTCACTGAAGATTTCTCCCCTCATTTCTTGTATCTTTTTTTTTTTAATTTCCTTAAATTGGACTTCACCTTTCTCTGGTGCATTTTTGATTAGCTTAAGACTGACCTTCTAAATTCTCTTTCAGGTAAATCGGGGATTTCTTCCTGGTTTGGATCCATTGTTGGTGAGCTAGTGTGATTTTGGCAGGGGGTGGCTGTTAGAGAACCTTGTTTTGTCACATTACCAGAATTGATTTCTGGTTCCTTCTCATTTAGGTATGCTATGTCAGAGGGAAGATTTAGGGCTCAAGGCTGCTGTTCAGATTATTTTGTTCCACAGGGTGTTCCCTTGATGTAGTACTCTCCCCCTTTTCCTAGGGATGTGGCTTTCTGGGAGCCGAGCTGTAGCAATTGTTATCTCTCTTCTGGATCTAGCCACCCAGCAAGTCTACCAGGCTTCAGGCTGGTACTACAGGTTGTCTGCACTGAGTCCTGTGATGTGAACTGTCTTTGGGTCTCTCAGCTGTGGGTACCAGCACCTGCTCCGGTGGAGGTGGCAGGGGGGTGAATTGGACTCTGTGAGGGTCCATGGTTTTGGTTGTGTAATGCACTGTTTTTGTGCTGGTTGGCCTCCTGCCAGGAGGTGTTGCTTTCAAGAGAGCATCAGCTGTGGTAGTATAGGGAGGATCAGGTGGTGGGTGGGGGGCCCTTGAACACCCAAGAGTATATGCCCTTTGTCTTCAGCTACCAGGGTGGATAGGGCCATCAGGTGGGGGCAGGGCTCAGACTCTCCTTGGGTGGGACTTGCTGCAGCTGCTGTGGGGGTTGGGGTGTGATTCCAAGGTCATTAGAATTGTTTCAGGAGGATTATGGCTGCTTCTGCTGTGTCATGCAGGTCATCAAGGAAGTGGGAGAAATCCGGAAGTCACACTCCTCAACCAGCTTCCACACCACCCAAAAGGCGGGTCTCACTCCCACCGTGCCCCACCCAGCCCCATCAGCAGCGGGCGAACAGGGCTGAGAACTTGCCCCAGGCTGCAAGCCTCCCAGCTGCAAAAGCAAGTAGGGCTTCCGTGCTTCCCCACCTGTGGATTCTGCACAACAGATTCATGCCCTCCCCTGAGTTCTGGCCAGGAAACTTTGTGTTTGGTTGGAATTTTTACAAAGTTCAGCTGGAGAGTTCCTTCTCCCTGTGGTCTTTTCTTAGTTCCTCCCCTCCCCAAGAACCCCTGTAAGACAAGTCTGAAATAGCTTCCCAGGGGACTCAGAGAGCCCACAGGGCTTTTGCCGCTGTTTCTTCTACCACTGTATTTTGCTTGGCTCTCTAAATTGACTTAGCTCCAGGTAAGGTTAGAATCTTCTCCCATAATCTAGATCTTCAGGTTCCCCAGTGAGGGTACGTGTTTGGGGGCAGACGATCCCCCTTTCCCACCTCCACAGCTTGGGCACTCACAGTATTTGGGCTGTCTCCCGGGTTTTGCAGGGGCAATCCACTTCCTTCAGAGGATCTGTGGGTTCTCTTGGCTTTCCTGGTTTATTTCTGCAGTAGTTCTGGAGTGGTTGGTTAACACTATGGTTTAAAACCCTACACTTTTGCCAAAACTCAAAGAAAACATGGGCAGCTCCCTCCATCTCCTCCTTTCCTAGGAGAGAATAAGGAAAGGCATGTGGCCCAAAAGCAAAAGGAAGAAAGAGGGCCAGATGGAGAGAGGAGACCAGCATGTGCCCAGGATTAAAATCAGGCAAGTTCTCCACTTACAAGGGAAAGAATGACATTGTCAAATTACCTTTAGAGAAAGGGCAGAGACAGAAGGGAGTTTTTTGTTGTTGCTGTGTTTGTTTGTTTGTTTTTTGAGATGGAGTCTTGCTCTTTCTCCAGGCTCAAGTACAGTGGCACTATCTCAGCTCACTGCAACCTCCGCCTCCCAGGTTCAAGCAATTCTCCTGCCTCAGCCTCCCAAGTAGCTGGGATTACAGGCACGTGCCACCACGTCCAGTTAATTTTTGTGTTTTTAGTAGAAACGGGGTTTCACCATGTTGGCCAGGATGGTCTCAATCTCTTGACCTTGTGATCTGCCTGCCTCGGCCTCCCAAAGTGCTGGGATTACAGGCGTGAGCCACTATGCCCAGTCGAGAGAAGGGAGTTTTAAATGTTCTTCAGTGTTTCCAAAGGGCCTTCTCCATGACCATTGCTGCTGTAAGCTTTCATCTATAACCAGGAGGCCCCAAATCCCAAGGCTCAGTGGGTAGAAGAGCTGAGGCTTCTCTGGTGAGAAGTGAGGTGGTGGGCTTGCATCTCAGTTTTTGAGCACCCTAACCCAGGTACCTCCCTCTTTCCTTCTCTCTCCACTTGTCACAAACCCCTGTTTTCTAGGTGTGAACCACTGACAAAGCATTTTTCATGCACCTTGCTTTGGTGAAGATGTAGCCCACATCTACATAGGCTCCATCTACTGCCAGCTGGTGGAATGACTTAAGGTCAAGAAGAAGTCATATGGATAGATCGTATGGATGGAGTCATATCGCCATCCCTGGTGATTACTGCAGGTGCAGTAATCAGCTCAGACAGCACTGTGTGTGTGTGCTTAGTCAGCTGAGTGTCTGGATGGTGTGTGTTATTTGAGAAGAGCACAGAGATTTGAGTAGTTTAGACTAGATTCAAGCTCTGACTCAGCTACTCACCCACCCAATACATGACTTGAGTGAATTAGTTAACTTCTCTATTTCCTTATCTAGAAAATAGAGTTAATGCTGATATCATAGGATCACTGTGAACTAAAGTGGTTAATTAAAAACAAAAGCATTTGTAAGGTATGAAAGCCTGAAGTGATATGGGATATCATAAAGGTGAAGAACGTAGTATCTGAAGTTGAGCCCTGCACTTGGGTTCCAGCTACACTGGCCACTAGTGCGGGGACCTTGAACAGATGCTGACGCTTTTATTTTTAATATAGACTTTTTATTTTTAATACAGATTTTTTATTTTTCAGACAGGGTCTCCTTCTATCACCCAGGCTGGAGTGCAGTGGCATGAACATGGCTCACTGCAGCCTTGACCTCCTGAGCTCAAGCAGTCCTCCTACCTCAGCCTCCTGAGTAGCTGGGAACACAGGCACATGCCACTATGCCTAGCTAATCTTTCAGTTTTGTAGAGACAGGGTCTTACTATGTTGTCCAGGCCAGTCTCAAATTCCTGGGCTCAAGCAATCCTCCCACCTCAGCCTCCCAAAGTGCTGGGGTTACAGGCATGAGCCACTGTGCCCGGCTAGACTTTAATTTTTAGAGCAGTATTAGATTCACAAAAAAATTGAGTTGGAAGTACAGAGATTTCCCATGTATTACCCCCAGCCCCAGCTTCCTCCACTGTCAACATCCCACATTGAAGTGGTGCATTAGTTATAACTGATGAACCTACACGGACCCATCATTATCACCCAAAGTTCATACTTTCCATTAGTGTTCACTCTCGGTGTACATTCTACAGGTTTGGACAAATGTATAATGACAGGCATCCACCATTATAGCATCATGCTGAGTAGTTCCACTGCCCTAAAAATCCTCTGTTCTTCACCTGTTCATCCTTTGCTGCCCCCAGTCTCCTGATAACCACTGATCCTTCTACTGTCTCCATAGTTTTGCCATTTTCATAATTCTGTGTAGTTGGAATTATACAATATGTAGACTTTTCAGATTGACTGTTTCACTTAGTGACATGCATTTAAGCTTCCTCCATGCCTTTTCATGGCTTGATAGTTCATTTTCTTTTAGTAATGAATAATATTCCATTGTCTGGATGTACCAGTTTATTTATCCATTCACCTACTGAAGGAAATCTTGGTTGCTTCCAAGTTTTGGCAATTACAAATAAAACTGCTGTAAACATCCATGTGCAGGTTTTTGTGTGGATCTAAGTCTTCAACTCAATTGGGCAAATACCCAGGAGCATGACTGCTATATCATATTCACTATTCTGAGCCTCATTTTCTTCATTGGTAAAGTAGAGACAACAATAGTCCCATAGGGTGATTGTGAAGTTTAATTGAGATAATGCACATGAAGCCCTTAGCAATGCAACCAGCACATAGGCAGTACTCAACTAACGGTAGCCCATCCTTGTTATCCTATTCAAAAGTAATGACAATACAAATGTGAGAGATGGAAATTCAAGTATTAACTGAGGGATATGACATACGGAGGTATCATAGTCATGTGTCATCTGTCCATGCTCCAAGAGGGCACAGGGCAACAAGATATACTAGAAGGCAGTCAGGGCACCACTGCTGCCATTGAGGTGGGATCTGGTCATCTCCTAGGGCCTGTGACCCTGAATCCTGCAGTCTTGAGCAGCCAGGGTAGGGGAGGTGGAGATGAACCCATTATCCCACAGTGAAGTTTGTCCCAGGTTTAGCAAACTGAGGTATCCTCCCACTGTGCATTCCTCTCCTCTCCAAGCCTGCTCCTCCAGCAGCTCCCCTCCCCCATCCTTTTGACTCATCTAAGCCAAGCCCTTTCCCTAACTAGAAACTCAGAGGTGATGAAAACAAAGCTTTTTCCTCTCTTCACTTACTTCCTGTGAACTCGTTTAATTGTTCCCAGAATTACTAGGTCACCAGGAGGCTTTGATACCTTGGTTTCTTCTTCTTCTCCTTCTTCTCCCTCTTCTCCTTCTTCTCCTCCTTCTCCTTCTCCTTCTTCTTCTTCTTCTTCTTCTCCTTCTCCTCTTTCTTCTTCTTTCTTCTTCTTTCTTCTTCTTTCTTCTTCTTTCTTTCTTCTTCTTGTCTCTTCTTCTCTTTCCTCCTCCTCCTCCTCCTCCTCCTCCTCTTCCTCCTCCTCTTCCTCCTCCTCTTCCTTCTCCTCTTCCTCCTTCTCCTTCTCCCCTTCTCCTTCTCCTTCTCCTTCTCCCCTTCTCTCCTTCTCCCCTTCTCTCCTTCTCTCCTTCTCTCCTTCTCCCCTTCTCCTTCTCCTTCTCCTTCTCCTTCTCTCCTTCTCCCCTTCTCCCCTTCTCCCCTTCTCTCCTTCTCTCCTTCTCCTTCTCCTTCTCCTTCTCCTTCTCCCTCTCCTTCTCTCCTTCTCTCCTTCTCCTTCTCCTTCTCTCCTTCTCCTTCTCCTTCTCTCCTTCTCTCCTTCTCTCCTTCTCTCCTTCTCTTCTTCTCCTTCTCCTTCTTCTTCTTCCTTTTGCTTTCTGGAGACAACAAGGGTCACTTGGGGTCCAGCCTTGTGTGGCAAGGGTATGCTCATGGGATTTCTCTGGAATCCATTTCTGTGGTGTTTCTTGAGTGAGGGGATGGACTGAATGGCCTGGGTGGTGTGTGGCTTTCAGAAAGCAATGCATTCTTTTCTGCAGAAGTAACTAAAGACACGTTCTCTGAGCCTCCAGTGATAGGCCATGTTAGCTGGAAACAATAATGGTGGTTGTATTTCTGTTGTTTCTATCTCAGCCTTTCTTTTTCAGGCTGCCATGGAACTATTAAATGGTTTGAGTCAGAATCAGGCCTGAGCCTTCCAGAAGCCTTTCCTTAGACAAACATTGCTAGTAATGCTTTAGTTTAGCCTTCTGAGAAGTGGGTCTCATTACTCCACCCATGTGCCCTTCCCCTCTGCTCCCATCCCCCTCTCTCAGATAAAAGCGTGGGAAGGAGTGAGAACTGCTTTGCCCTGTGCTCTTGGAGAAGGGCCTTTCTCTTAGGATACAAAGCCCTTGGGGAAGCAGGCGTTTCTGCCTGTGATGCTTCTGATGCGTTGGGTGGAAAAGATTGCCACCCAAGAGCCTGGTGTAGGCACCACTCCAGCAACAATCAGCAATCAGCTGAGTGTCCCCCAGCATGTCACCTCCACAGTGAGGGTGTTGGACCTGATGATCTATTCTAGATACATTTTTAAACATTTCTCCAAGTGACTTTAGCACTATCCAGTAGAGGTTTCTACGATGATTGAAATGTTCACTAAAGGCTACCCTGTCCAATAATGGCAGCCACTGGTCACGTGTCACCTTTGAGCTCTTGAAATGTGAATGGTACAGTGCAGAAATACTTATTTCATTTAATTTTAATTAATTTAAATTTAAGGAGCCACAAGGGACTAACGGCTACCATGTCAGACAACACAGGCCTAGGCTGCTGGATTCTGTATGTTTAAAACTGTGTGTTCCGTCTATTCTATCTAAAAATTATACCACATCCACCCATGTCTCTTCATTTCCACAGTATCCACCTTAAGCTGAGCCACCAACACCTCTTTCTTAGGAAATGACAGTATTTACTCCTTGGTTTCCTTTCTCTAACTTTAGCTCCCTCTGATCTGTTTGCTACAGTGAAAAGTGATCTTAAAACAAAAATTGACGAAGTTACTCTTTTCCTCAAAATCCTTCAACAACTTCCCCACTGCAGTAAATTGAAAACCCCTCATGAGGCCTGCAAGTGCCTGCACACTCTAAGCCCCGCTCCCTCGAGTGCCTGCACACTCTGAGCCCCGCTCCCTCGAGTGCCTGCAGACTCTGAGCCCCGTTCCCTCGAGTGCCTGCACACTCTGAGCCCCGCTCCCTCGAGTGCCTGCACACTCTGAGCCCTGTTCCGAGTGCCTGCACACTCTGAGTCCTGCTCCCTCGAGTGTCTATACAGTCTGAGCCCTGTTCCCTCAAGTGTCTGCACACTCTGAGCCCTGTTCCCTTCAGGCCTCAACCTGTATCAGTCCCCCTGCTGTACCCACCACACATTAGGCTTCTGGAAGCCATCAAACCCTTTTTCAGTTCAGGTCCTTTGCTTAAACTTCCCATTTGTTCTAGAGCTGTGCTGTCCAATACAGTGGCCACTAGCCACATGTAGTTTCTAAGAAATATGTATTTTTTCATTAATTAAAATTAAATAAAATTTAAGATTTATTTCTCAGTCACACTAGACACGTTTTAAGTGCTTGCTAGTCACATGTGGCTGATGGTTACCATATTGGACAGCACAACAGTTCCTTTGGACAGCACAGTTCTGGAACATTTTTCCCCATACTTGAGCTTAGCTACTTCCTACCCATCCTTCAAGTCCAACATTCCATAGAGGCCTTTTCTCACCCTCCAGTCTAAATTAAGAGTCCCCACTTTATTTCTCACAGGACCTGCAATTTTCCGTTTCAGTTCTTCCAACTCTTTGCAAAGTTACAGTTATGTGTCTGACTGTTTAATATTCATGTTTCCTATTAAGATCTAAGGCAGGGTCTCTTCTGTCCACCTGTCATTCCTCAGCCCCTGTCTCAGTGCCTGGCACTTAGTAGGAGCTCATTCATGTTGAGTGAATGAATGAATACGTATACAGATGGGTACAGTGGCTGAACATCATTTACTTGCCTAAAGAAACACAAAATCAAGAGTGAGAGCTTAGGGACCACATGGTCCTGAAATAAAATTCTGACTTCCATTCTTACTCTAACCTTTGGGAGCCACTGTCTCCTCACATGTGAAAAAGGAATGTTATTGCCATCTTAGAGTGCAGTGCTGAGGAGTGAATGGGCTGACACAGGCAAAGCCCCCAACATATAATAATAATAGGTGTCATGTGTATGTGCATTTTTTTCTCTTTATCCCCTCTGCCTTGTCCTTCTATCTTTCTCCATGGTCCCCTCCCTTCCACGCTGCATCTCTGGCCCTGGCCTCTGAGTCTCTCATGCCTCAGTCCTATCCGTCTCTAAGAGGTCTTTAGTTCCTGCCAAGCTGCCACAACTGGAGGATTAAACTAAACATTTCTCCAACATAGAGCACACCCTATGTTTGGGCATTCTTCACTGTCTACCCTGTATGTGGCTGTATAAACCAGTCTGACCTACCTTTCCACCCAGAACTCATAAAGGCAGACTCCAGTCCTGGAAATGCTCTCAGAATACAGGTGCTCTTAACGTCTGGTAGAGAGTGGCCCCATTCTCTTTGGGCATTTTCCAAGAGTTTGTATCTGCAGACCACATGCATCAGAATCACCTCCAGGGCTTGTTTAAAGTGCAGATTCTTGGGTCTCACTCTAGATTTATTTCACCAGAATCTCTGCAAGGGGGCCCTGAACCTGCATTTTCAGTAACCAGCTCAGGTGACTCAGAGCTCTTGTCAAGCCTTCTTGGGGTATAACATTTAACTCCGTGGAACACTGGGAGGATGCTTCCGATAAGCCACTCACTGATCCTCCTTTAATGTTTATACAATTTCATCTTTACGTCAAAAGATCATCTACCAAACACCTACCTAGTGAGTTACTGAGTTTATTACTATTATTTGGAACTCATAAGCTCACATGAGGAATTTTGTCAGGCTTAAAGGGGATTCCAACCCACTCTTCTGTCCAGAGGTACCTGCAGTGGCAAACCATCCTGCAGACTTCCATGGGGCGAGCGTCCACAAAAGTCACGGAAGTCCCCATTGGTAGTCATTTAGAAGGACACAGTGTAATCAAAGGACCATCACTGTTGTCTTGAATGGGTCGTGATTTAAAACTGCTGCTCTTTTTGATCTTTAATGATAATTTATATTTGGTTCATCACTATCAATTTGTTTTCTATGGGTGATATGATTCACCCTACAATATGCAGGCAAGCAGGTTGGCATCAATACAAACCGTGGCCTACACATTCCCAATAACTAAAACTTAAGGCATGCAGCTTGCTGTTCAAATATAAATAACCTCAAAGCCAAAGCAGATGTGTGTATATGTAGTCCCTTCAAAATCTGCATGAGATTGATATTTCATCATAGTAAGCATGTTCATTTCCCACATGAAATTGTAAAGGCAGTGGGTAGGATAGTGGTGCCAGCAGAGACATTCAAACAGCCCTGAGCCAGGCTCTGAGCAGAGCTATTGTCATTTTTCCCTTTTTTTTTTTTTTTTTTTGCTTTGGGAAGAAAAAGATATCTTCCCCTGGCACCCTAGGCCCACCTCCTTCAGGCAGAATTGCCAGTTTCCTCTGGCCCCTGCCTCACCCACTTCCAGAGTTCTCTCCACTTAACTCCACCCTCCGGCTCCACCCTGAAAGGGCACAGCCCGGCTGTACTGAGTTGAGGTTTTTCTGACCCTCAGAAATAAGCAGTTAGCAGCATCCCCAGCGCCTATCTTCTTTCTGCTCTTCCCAGGGGGCCCTTGACTCACCACCAACCCACAGGAGAAACCACAGAGCACAGCAGCCCAGCGCCAGCTGCACCTCCCTGGAAAAGTTTCTGGAGGTTCAAGAATGGCTCCTGTATGTTGACTCCCTGTCTCATCTCAGGTGCCATGCTGGACTTTTATATATGGGGTCTTAACCCCCCACCATAGCACAAGCCAGCAAGGTGGGGCTTCATGCAAATGAGGGGTCTGAGGGTCAAAGCAGTGTGGTGGCCACCCCTCACCAAACTGAGCCTGTTCCCAATAACTACTCCCTTTACCGTCCCATGCTGGAGGCCAAAGCCCAGCCAGCTCCTCTCTGTGCTTTTTTTTTTTTTTTTGGTTTTTATTCCATCCAATCCCATTTATGCAAATGTGCACAAAAACAGCAAGATCTTCCTGGCTTGAAACTATGACATACTTAATTTTTAAAAATATTGAGGATTATTTACACATAGTGAAATGCATAGCTCTTAAGTGAACCATTCAACGAGCTCTCGGGTGCAGCTGGACCAATTTAATGACAAAGCAGTACACAGGGATTTAGCTAAGAGGCTGGGATGAAGAAACTAGGAAAGGGGCCACTCACCCTCACAGTTGTACCACCCCAAGTTCCCCTTCGCATTCCCGCTGAGGTCCTGCTGACATCCTGTTTAACATGACCGTCAAAACAAGATAGATTGTTATGCTATCTCAGCCATGTTTATGATAGCAAAACCACTTGGGAGCAAGCCAAATGTCCATTAAATAAACTATGGTGCCATCCATATAATAGAAAATACCATTAAGAAAGAACATGAATAGACATGGAACACTGTCCCTTAAAGGCACCTCATAAAACACCAGTGTTAACAGTTGTTCTGAGTGTCCGGATTATGGGCAATTATTATATTCTTCCTCTGATTTGTCAGTACTTTGTGCAACAAATATGTAACAGTAAATAAATTTTATTTGTTGAAGGTGCTTGGCTCTACATTGTTACATCTGGAGGAACAGGGTGTACACAGGAAGTGTAGAAATGCTACCACAGCAATCTCCTTGGCAGAATTGAGATGAGCAGCAGGGAACGCCTACATGCCCTAGGACAGGAATCCGTGGCTGCCTTTCTCTGGTTCAGAACGTCTTACTCTGTGCAAAGAGCTTACACACATATCTCATCATTTGGAGGAAACTAGCTGGTTAGCACCCCAGGCAAGGCTGGCTGTTCCCACTGCCCCATCCATGTGGTTTACTGCCTCTACAGTTTTGTTCTTCCCACTCCCACTTGCTGAAGAGCCCTCTGGCATGGCTCAGCAGATGTAAAGTCTACCGATCCTCGGTAGGCAGGATAATGGCCCCTCAAAGATGCCCTAATCCCTGCATCTTGTAAATATGTCATGTTGCATTGCAAAAGGGACTTGGCAGACGTAATTAAGGTTATAGAACTTAAAATAGCCAGAGTACAGACAGTTCACGGTGGCTCACTCCTATAATCCTAGTACTTTGGGAGGCCGAGGCAGGTGGATCACTTGAGGTCAGGAGTTTGAGATCAGCCTGGACAACATGGCAAAACCCTGTCTCTCTACTGAAAATACAAAAATTAGCCAGGCATGGTGGTACGCATCTGTAATCCCAGCTACAGGGAGGCTGAGGCACGAGAATTGCTTGAACCCAGGAGGTGGAGGTTGCAGTGAGCTGAGATTATGTCACTGTACTCCAGCCTCGGTGGCAGAGCGAGACTCTGTCTCAAAAAACAAACAAATAAACAAACAAAAAAATAGCCAAAGTAGCCCAGATCATCCAGGTGCACCCAGTCTAATCACATGAGCCCTTAAAAGCACAGAACTTTCTCCCGCTGGAGTCAGAAGAGAAGTGGTAGAAGTCAACAGAAAGATTGGAAGCATGAGAGGGACCTGACCCCATTGCTGAAGCCTACGTGGAAAGCATGAGGAGAAGGTGGGCAGCCCCCAGCTAACAATCAGCAAGGAAGTGAGGACCTTAGTCCTACAACTGTAAAGAACTGAATCCAGCCAATGTCAAAGAGCTTAGAAGAAGATTCATCCCCAGAACCTCCCAAAAGGAACATGGCCCTGCCAAAACCTTGATTTTGACCTTGTGGAACTCCAAGCAGAGGACTGAGTAGAGCGACATGTACCCACACTTCTCATGTACAGAACTATGGAATGATAAAAAGAGGTGTCATTTTAATCCGTTAAGTTTGTGGTAATTTGTTATGGCAGCAATAGAAAACAACACACTGTCCTTCAGAATCAATGCAAATGCCACTTCTGTGAAACCTCCTCCAATTCCTCCCTCCATATATGTGAGCATTCCCTTCTCTGAATTCCCCAAACACTCTTCCCCAGGTCTCTTCAGCCACCACTGTGGTCCACCTGGTCTAAGGGTTATTTGTGCACCTGTTGTATTTCCCCTGCTAGATAGACTGTGAGCTACTTGGGGCAGTATCTAAGGCTGGTTCCTCTTTATTTTCATTTTAGGGCATAGCACAGCACTTCAGGGCAGTATCTAAGGCTGGTTCCTCTTTATTTTCATTTTAGGGCATAGCACAGCACTTCATATGTAGCCAGAGGTAGATTTTTGTTGGAAGGATGTCTTCCTACCTGGATGGATGTTTATCATTTAATAAAATGAATCTCTATGGCAATTAGGAATTAAAATATGGACCCCAGAAATATTTGCAAATATAGAAATGAATAGCCAATGATGGATACTGACAGTATAAGAAAAACTAGAATGTGCAAAAGTAGGATATCTAAATCTTTTTGATGCTTGGAATCTGACTGCTCTAGCAGTTGGTCCTGAGATGTACCTTAATACAAAAAATAAATAGGATTACAAGTAGGATTCTAAAATATAACCTCTTAAAAGATTCAACTTCTGGCAACATGGAAGTTTAAGGAAATGAATGTTCCTCTCCTGCTTCAAATAGATAGAAATGTTGTAGAAACTGTAATATAATTTTTTAATACCCAGCTGAGCTCAAAAGAAAGAAAAGGAAACTCACAGGTTCCAGAAAAGAGAAAACTCCAAGTCAGACTGTCAATAGCAATGGCTGAGCAGTTCAGTGGGCCTTGGAACAGGACATCGGTCCTCATGGCTTGGCTTAGGGATTTAACATCCGCAAGTGAACATGAGATGTCCTCAGGCTGATGGAGGTGGAAAGCTGAACTTCTATATAAAATAGTACCTATGGCATAATAAGAAACTTCTATTTGGTCTTCATCACTGGCTCCTGATAGAGAGTTCCTAAATTGCTTGGAACTTGCTAGGTGATAGGAGTATCTTTTGTTCTAATGAGGTGACTCTTGGTGAGCTTCTAGACAGCTTCAGAATGGTGGCTGGTTACCAAAAGGACCAAACCTTGATAAGAAGCCTAGAATTTTCAGGATCACGCTACCCTCCAACACCACCCCATTCACCCCAGGAGGGAAGAGGGGCGGGAGATCGAGTTAATAATAAAGTGTGCCTATGTGATCCCCAACCTCCATAAAAAAGCCTCTAAATGATGGGGTTCAGGGAGCTTCCGGGTGGAACACATCCATGTGCCAGGAGATGGGGGCACCTCAACTCCATGGAACAGAAGCTCCTGCACTTAGGACCCTTCAGACCTTTCCCTATGTTCCTTATATGCCTTCGTCTGGTTGCTCATTTGCATCCTTTATAATAAGCTGGTAAATGTAAGTAAAGTGCGTTCCTGAGTTCTGTGAGCTGTCCTGGCAAACTATCAAACATAAGGAGAGAGTCATGGGAACCCCTATTCATAGCTGGTTGACCAGAAGTACAGGAGGCCTGGCACTGAAGCAGGGGCAGTCTTATGAGACTGAGCCGTTAGGCTGTGAGGTCTGTGATAACTCCAGGTAGTTAGTGTCAGAATTGATCTGAATTGTTGGACACTCTGGTGTCCAGAGAATCAGAGAATCAGTTGTAGTGTTGGAAAACACCCTATGTAGAGTACCCTTCAAGAGAGGAGAGAAAAAACTATTCATTAGCCCATGGAAGCAGCAAGAAACCATTGCATCTACTCAGAGTTCTTGGGAAGAAAAGAAAACAAAAAGTTCATATGAAAAATCAAAACTCCAGGTGTGGGGTCTATATTTACCCAGCACACATGCTAGAAGCTCACCTATGAACTGATAAAAAGGCAATAAAAGCACAGAAGACACATTTGCTCTATAGGGAATAGTTCCTCAACCCAAGGAGCACAAGTTCCCCACAGGGAATAGAACACGCATTGAGAATAAGCTTATAATGAAAAAAAAATGATCTATGTGAATAAATATTCCACATTGAAGGAAGGAATTAGACTATGAGAACTTGTAAAATCTGTTAAAAATAAATTGTGCTCAAAATGTTAGAAAACACTTCTGTGAAGTTCTTACTACATGGCAAGCATTGTTCTAAGCATTTTACTTGTTTATTTTACTTGTTTCAAAGAGAAGAAAGGGAGGGGGCGCCCAAGATGGCCAAATAGGAACAGCACCAGCCTCCAGCTCCTAGCGTGAGTGACTGGAAGATGGGTGATTTCTGCATTTTCAACTGAGGTACCAGGTTCATCTCACTGGGGCGTGTTGGAGAGTCCATGCTGGTCAGTGGGCACAGCTCAACCAGCAAGAGCTGAAGCAGGGCAGGACGAGGCAGCCACTACTGGGAAGCACAAGGGGGAAGGGAATTCCTTTTCCTAGCCAGGGAAACTGAGACACACAACACCTGGAAAATTGGGTAACTCCCACCCTAATACTGCGCTTTACCATGGGTCTTAGCAAACAGCATACCAGGAGATGATATCCCACACCTGGCCCAGAGGGTCCCACACCCACAGAGCCTCCCTCATTGCTAGCACAGCAGTCTGAGATCTAACTGCAAGGCAGCAGTGAGGCTAGGGGAGGGGCGCCCACCATTGCTGAGGCTTAAGTAGGTAAACAAAGCCACCAGGAAGCTCAAACTGGGTGGAGCTCACTGCAGGTCAAGGAGGCCTGCCTGCCTCTGTAGACTCCACCTCTGGGGACAGGGTATAATTAAACAAAAAGGAGCAGAAACCTCTGCAGGTGTAAATGTCCCTGTCTGACAGCTTTGAAGAGAGCAGTGGTTCTCCCAGCACGGAGCTCGAGATCTGAGAACGGACAGACTGCCTGCTCAAGTGGGTCCCTCACCCCTGAGTAGCATAACTGAGAGACATCCCCCACTAGGTGCAGACTGACACCTCACACCTCACATGGCTGGGTACACCTCTGAGACGAAGCTTCCAGAGGAAGAATCAGACAGCAACACTTGCTGTTCAGCAATATTCTATCTTCTGCAGCCTATGCTGCTGATACCCAGGCAAACAGGGTCTGGAGTGGACCTCAAGCAAACTCCAACAGACCTGCAGCTGAGAGTTCTGACTGTTAGAAGGAAAACTAACAAACAGGAAGGACACCCACACCAAAACCCCATCAGTACATCACCATCATCAAAGACCAAAGGCAGATAAAACCACAAAGATGGGGAAAAAGCAGTGGAGAAAAGCTGGAAATTCAAAAAATCAGAGTGCATCTCCCCCTCGAAAGGAACACAACTCTTCGCCAGCAATGGAACAAAGCTGGATGGAGAATGACTTTGACGAGTTGAGAGAAGAAGGCTTCAGTCAATCAAACTTCTCAGAGCTAAAGGAGGAACTTCAAACACAGTGCAAAGAAACTAAAAACCTTGAAAACAGAATGGAAGAATGGATAACTAGAAAAACCAATGCAGAGAAGTCCATAAATGAACTGATAGAGATGAAAACCATGACACTAGAACTACGTGACAAATGCACAAGTTTCAGTGACAAATGCACAACCAACTTGATCAACTGGAAGAAAGAGTATCATTGATTGAAGATCAAATGAATGAAATGAAGCGAGAAGAGAAGTTTAGAGAAAAAAGAGTAAAAAGAAATGAACAAAGCCTTCAAGAAATATGGGATTATGTGAAAAGACCAAATCTACGTCTGATTGGTGTGCCTGAAAGTGACGGGGAGAATGGAAACAAGCTGGAAAACACTCTGCAGGATATTATCCAGGAGAACTTCCCCAACCTAGCAAGGCAGGTCAATATTCAAATTCAGGAAATACAGAGAATGCTACAAAGATACTCCTTGAGAAGAGCAACTCCAAGACACATAATTGTCAGATTCACCAAAGTTGAAATGAAGGAAAAAATGTTAAGGGCAGCCAGAGAGAAAGGTCGGGTTACCCACGAAGGGAAGCCCATCAGACTAACAGCATGTCTTTTGGCAGAAAGCCAGAAGAGAGTGGGGGCCAATATTCAACATTCTTAAAGAAAAGAATTTTCAACGCAGAATTTCATATCCAGCCAAACTAAATGTCATAAGTGAAGGAGAAATAAAATCCTTTACAGACAAGGAAATGCTTAGAGATTTTGTCACCACCAGGCCTGCCCTACAAGAGATCCTGAATGAAGCACTAAACATGGAAAGGAACAACCGGTACCAACCATTGCAAACACATGCCAAAATGTAAAGACCATCAATGCTAGGAAGAAACTGCATCAACTAACGAGCAAAATAACCAGTTAATATCATAATGACAGGATCAAGTTCACACATAACAGGATTAACCCTAAATGTAAATGGACTAAATGCTCCAATTAAAAGACACAGACTGGCAAATTGGATAAAGAGTCAAGATCCATCAGTTTGCTATATTCAGGAGACCCATCTCACATGCAGAGGCACACATAGGCTCAAAATAAAGGAACGGAGGAAGATCTACCAAGCAAATGGAAAACAAAAAAAGGCAGAGGTTGCAACCCTAGTCTCTGGTAAAACAGACTTTTAACCAACAAAGATCAAAAGAGACAAAGAAGGCCACTAAATAATGGTAAAGGGATCAATTCAACAAGAAGAGCTAACTATCCTAAATATATATGCACCCAATCCAAGAGCACCCAGATACATAAAGCAAGCCTTTAAAGACTTACAAAGAGACTTAGACTCCCATACAATAATAATGGGAGACTTTAACACCCCACTGTCAACATTAGATCAACGAGACAGAAAGTTAACAAGGATATCCAGGAATTGAACTCAACTCTGCACCAAGTGGATGTAATAGACATCTACAGAACTCTCCACCCCAAATCAACACAATATACATTCTTCTCAGAACCACATCGCACTTATTCCAAAATTGACCACATAGTTGGAAGTAAAGCACTCCTCAACAAATGTAAAAGACAGAAATTATAACAAACTGTCTCTCAGACCACAGTGCAATCAAACTAGAACTCAGGACTAAAAAACTCAATCAACACCACTCAACTACATGGAAACTGAACAACCTGCTCCTGAATGACTACTGGGTACATAACAAAATGAAGGCAGAAACAAAGATGTTCTTTGAAACCAATGAGAACAAAGATACAACATACCAGAATCTCTTGGACACATTTAAAGCAGTGTGTAGAGGGAAATTTATAGCACTAAATGCTCACAAGAGAAAGCAGGAAAGATCTAAAATTGACACCCTAACATCACAATTAAAAGAACTAGAGAAGCAAGAGCAAACACATTCAAAAGTTAGCAGAAGGCAAGACATAACTAAGATCAGAGTAGAACTGAAGGAGACAGAGACACAAAAATCCCTTCAAAAAATCAATGAATCCAGGAGCTGGTTTTTTGAAAAGATTAACAAAATTGATAGACCACTGGCAAGACTAATAAAGAAGAAAAGAGAGAAGAATCAAATAGATGCAATAAAAACTGATAAAGGGGATATCACCACCGACCCCACAGAAATACAAACTACCATCAGAGAATACTATAAACACCTCTACGCAAATAAACTAGAAAATGTAGAAGAAATAGATAAATTCCTGGACACATACACTCTCCCAAGACTAAACCAGGAAGAAGTTGAATCCCTGAATAGACTAATAGCAGGCTTTGAAATTGAGGCAATAATTAATAGCCTACCAACCAAAAAAAGCCCAGGACCAGATGGATTCACAGCTGAATTCTACCAGAGGTAGAGGAGCTGGTACCATTCCTTCTGAAACTATTCCAATCAATAGAAAAAGAGGGAATCCTTCATAACTCATTTTATGAGGCCAGCATCATCCTGATACCAAAGCCTGGCAGAGACACAACAAAAAAAGAGAATTTTAGACCAATATCCCTGATGAACATCGATGCAAAAATCCTCAATAAAATACTGGCAAACTGGATTCAGCAGCACATCAAAAAGCTTATCCACCATGATCAAGTGGACTTCATCCCTGGGATGCAAGGCTGTTTCAATATACACAAATCAATAAACGTAATCCAGCATATAAACAGAACCAAAGACAAAACCACATGATTGTCTCAATAGATGCAGAAAAGGCCTTTGACAAAATTCAACAGCCCTTCATGCTAAAAACTCTCAATAAATTCAGTATTGATGGAATGTATCTCAAAATAATAAGAGCTATTTATGGCAAGCCCACAGCCAATATCATACTAAATGGGCTAAAACTGGAAGCATTCCCTTTGAAATCTGGCATAAGACAGGGATGCCCTCTCTCATCACTCCTATTCAACATAGTGTTGGAAGTTCTGGCTAGGGCAATCAGGCAAGAGAAAGAAATCAAGGGTATTCAGTTAGGAAAAGAAGAAGTCAAATTGTCCCTGTTTGCAGATGACATGATTGTATATTTAGAAAACCCCATCCTCTCAGCCCAAAATCTCCTTAGGCTGATAAGCAAATTCAGCAAAGTCTCAGGATACAAAATCAATGTGCAAAAATCACAGCATTCTTATACACCAATAACAGACAAACAGAGAGCCAAATCATGAATGACCTCCCATTCACAATTGCTTCAAAGAGAATAAAATACCTAGGAATCCAACTTACAAGGGATGTGAAGGACCTCTTCAAGGAGAACTACAAACCGCTGCTCAGTGAAATAAAAGAGGACACAAACAAATGGAAGAACATACCATGCTCATGGATAGGAAGAATCAATATCGTGAAAATGGCCATACTGCCCAAAGTAATTTATAGATTCAGTGCCATCCCCATTAAGCTACCAATGACTTTCTTCACAGAATTGGAAAAACCTGCTTTAAAGTTCATATGGAACCAAAAAAGAGCCCGCATTGACAAGACAATCCTAATTCAAAAGAACAAAGCTGAAGGCATCACACTACCTGACTTCAAACTATACTACAAGGCTACAGTAACCAAAACAGCATGGTACTGATACCAAAACAGAGATATAGACCAATGGAACAGAACAGAGCCCTCAGAAATAATACCACACATCTACAACCATCTGATCTTTGACAAACCTGACAAAAACAAGAAATGGGGAAAGGATTCCCTATTTAATAAATGGTACTGGGAAAATTGGCTAGCCATAAGTAGAAAGATGAAACTGGATCCTTTCCTTACTCCTTATATGAAAATTAATTCAAGATGGATTAGAGACTTAAATGTTAGACCTAAAACCATAAAAACCCTAAAAGAAAACCTAGATAATACCATTCAGGACATAGGCATGGGCAAGGACTTCATGTCTAAAACACCAAAAGCAGTGGCAACAAAAGCCAAAATTGACAAATGGGATCTAATTAAACCAAAGAGCTTCTGCACAGCAAAAGAAACTACTATCAGAGTTAACAGGCAACCTACAGAATGGGAGAAAATTTTTGCAATCTACTCATCTGACAAAGGACTAATATCCAGAACCTACAAAGAACTCAAACAAATTTACAAGAAAAAAATAACCCCATCAAAAAGTGGGCAAAGGATATGAACAGACACTTCTCAAAAGAAGACATTTATACAGCCAACAGACACATGAAAAAATGCTCATCATCACTCACCTTCAGAGAAATGCAAATCAAAACCACAATGAGATACCATCTCACACCAGTTAGAATGGCAATCATTAAAAAGTCAGGAAACAACAGGTGCTGGAGAGGATGTGGAGAAATAGGAACACTTTTGCACTGTTGGTGGGACTGTAAACTAGTTCAACCATTGTGGAAAACAGTGTGGCGATTCCTCAAGGATCTAGAACTAGAAACACCATTTGACCTAGCCATCCCACTACTGGGTATATACCCAAAGGATTATAAATCATGCTGCTATAAAGACACATGCACACATATGTTTACTGTGGCACTTTTCACAATAGCAAAGACTTGGAATCAACGCAAATGTCCATCAGTGACAGACTGGATTAAGAAAATGTGGCACATATATACTATGGAATACTATGCAGCCATAAAAAAGGATGAGTTCATGTCCTTTGTAGGGACATGGATACAGCTGGAAACCATCATTCTCAGCAAACTATCACAAGAACAGAAAACCAAACACCGCATGTTCTCACTCATAGGTGGGAATTGAACAATGAGATCACTTGGACACAGAAAGGGGAACATCACACACCGGGGCCTATTGTGGGGAGCGGGGAGGGAGGAGGGATAGCATTAGGAGATATACCTAATGTAAATGACGAGTTAATGGGTGCAGCACACCAACATGGCACATGTATACATATGTAACAAACCTGCACGTTGTGCACATGTACCCTAGAACTTAAAGTATAATAAAAATAACATAAAATAAAATATAGAAAAAGTCATACAATAGCCAGAGAGTAGGGAGGAAAGAATGATTTGTTAGTAAGTTATGCAAGTAGAAAATGTTATGTATCCTGTCATAGGGTGGTTCCCAAGAAGCAAAGCCTTAAAAGGTGGTATAAACTCCCAGTTGAGGGGACTTCTGTTTTAGCTGAGGGCAATTCTCAAGATGACAGGCAGATGTGTACTGTCAGCAACCAACATTTAGAGGAACTAGTAACTCCCAGCCAAGGAAGAGGATTTGCAATAGTATCTTCTACAAGTGTACAGTATAAACATGTTTGGACACTAAATTTACAAAATTGTTGTACATAGGCTTGGAGGATCTTGGAACAGGAAGCGATTGACATTTATTGAGAACCTAACAACAGGTGTCAGATGCTGTGCTGAGTGTCTTTGTTTTCTTTTCTTTCTTCCTTTTGAGACAGTCTCTCTCCATTATCCAGCCTGAAGTGCAGTGGTCCGATTTGAGGTGCACTGCAGCCTCAAATATCTGGGCTCAAGAAATCCTCCCACTTCAGCCTCCGAAGTAGCTAGGACTACAGGTGCATGCCACCAAACATGGCTAATTTAATTTTTTTTTTTTTTTTTTGAGATGGAGTGTTGGTCTTTCGCCCAGGCTGGAGTGCAGTGGTGCAATCTCGGCTCACTGCAAGCTCCGCCTCCCAGGTTCACGCCATTCTCCTGCCTCAGCCTCCCGAGTAGCTGGGACTACAGGTGCCCATCACTACACCCGGCTAACTTTTTGTATTTTTAGTACAGACGGGGTATCACCCTGTTAACCAGGGTGGTCTTGATCTCCTGACGTTGTGATCCACCCGCCTCGGCCTCCCAAAGTGCTGGGATTACAGGCGTGAGTCACCGCACCTGGCATTAAAAAAATTTTTTTTAGGGACGAGGTTTCACTATGTTGCCACAGCTGTGCTGGGTGTCTTTCATTGACCACCTCATTTAACTTCACCACACTGACAACAGGTCTCCTCCACTTACAAATGAGGAAACTGAGGCTCAGAGGGTGAGTAATGTTCCCAAGGGAAGAGAACTTATTAAAATACTGGAGCTGAGTAGAGCGTTTACTGGCAGCCCTTGCTCTTTCCACTTGAGCCCCGAGCTTAGCCCAGCAGCTGGGCTTTTTAAAGGAGCACGTGGCATATATAGTTGAGGAAGGAGAAAACCTGGTTTTGGGACTTAGGAACATGAATATCGAGTGCCTTGCAAGCCAATCTCCTCATCAGCTGAAGGCCACAAATTCCCAACAACTTTACTATAGCCACATCTCCCAGAGGGGCGGCACTCCTGGTCCCCAGGGGTGGGGATGGAGAATGGGGGGTGTTGCCAGATTAAAGTAGTGCATAGGAGAGCCCAGAGCTCCATGCTCCTCCGAACCACCATGGGACCATTGTCACCAATCCACAAGGGCCTATAAGTACATAAGGTCCTGGCAGGAAGCCCTTGGCCCACTCCAAGAGGACAAAGAATACTTTCACTTGATTTTCCTAAGACTGATTGCTCTCAGGAGGATAGAGAAAGGGTCCAAGACCCCACACGTTCTGCCATACATTCTGTACCCTGGGAAAGGCTCATCATTAAGCAACAATCAGGACTCCCTGGGGTGTGGAGGAAATGACCTTTGGGCCATTCTCAACAATGCCTCCCAACCCCCTCACCTTCTAGAGCTACCCTCCCACTCTGAAGAGGCTGTTCTGGGTAAGGAAAGAGATGCAGGGAGTCTGATTCCTAAGGCGGGTGCTTTCCTACTGATGATGAGCCAGGCCTGTCCTTTCCCCTGGATTCTGAGACCGAGATGGAAGGATGGAAGAGAGTGAACAGGTAGAGAGATGGGTGTGTGTGTGTGTGTGTGTGAGAGAGAGAGAGAGAGAGAGAGAGAGTGTGTGTGTGTGTGTTTTCTCCAGGGCTAGAAGCCACCTGAAGCCTGTAATGCAAAAAATTAAGAGCCCGCACCACCCCATTGAAAGAGCTCAAGCTTTGGCATCCGGAGTCTTAGGTCTAAGTCACTGCTGTCAGAAAGAAAATCCAAATGGAGATGGTTATGTCAGAAGTATCAAAAAAAGCCAGGAAGGCATGAAGAGTTGGACCCCAGTCACGTACACACCCAGCTGGAATCTAACCTATTAAACTGGGCCAAATTGCAAAACCAGCTGCATTTGATCTAAGCCGTTTATATTGGACCTGATCATTACCTTCCTGGAGAAACAGCTATGCCAAACTGGATTGATCATCAGAAACATCCTAAGCTGTGACCAGCCATCACCAATTAAAGACTCTGCTAAAACCTTCCAGATAGGTAAACTTACAGTAAACCTGTATAAGCCCCTACCCAACCTCATCTGGATGGTACACAATTTAGCTGCTTGCTCCTTACAATTCCCAAGACCCCAGTTAAAACACCGTCTCTTTTGTTTGCTGCTGTGCAGTGTTGGTTTTCTTATTAGTTGACACTCCTCAGGTACTCGCTGTATGAGAGTAGAAATTTCCTTGCCAGGCACTAGGTTTTGTGCTTTCCCTCCATTTTCGGATGCCATCCTCTCCACAACACCATGAAAGTACCACCGTTATCTCATTCACAGACAAAGAAGGAGAAGTATAAAGATTTAAGCAACTTGCCTGAGATCACACAGCAGCTGAGTGGGAGACAAAGACGGAAACACATCAGTTGATTTCAAAGCTAGTGCTCTTGTCTGCACCACCATCTTCTCCCCGAGCCTGTTTCCTTGTTTGTAAAGTGGGTATGATTGTAATACATACCTCCTAGGTTTATTTCAAGAGTTTACAGAAGGCATTGCAAGGGGGAGTGCCTTTCAAATTGCTATACAAATGCCAGTTGTTGTCATTGTCGGACAAAACTAAATAGCATGAATAACAGAAGAGACTGACTTCTCCTTCTGCACTTCTGATAAAGGCTTGTGAAGATAGCCAGGTGAGGCTGATGAGGTCTTTATTCCATCTCACCTGTGCCACTTAGTCAGCTATAGGGAGCTGAGAGCTGGCCCTCCTACCCAGCCCAGTGTGCTGGGAAAATCACATTCATGTGAGAAGCTGAGACAGGCTAATCAATCATTTGTGCCAAAAGGAGCAGGTGAGCTTCTCTTACCCGGCCTAAGATCACAGCTAATCCATGTACCCACCACCCTACACCTCATTATGGTCGAGATGCATTCCTGCATCTTCCCTTCCATCCAAGTTTTGGAAAGCTTACTCATGATTTCCCAGGGCTCTTCCACTTTTAAGGCATGGCCAAAGGCCTGGAAATGACAACTCTGTACTCCACAAAGTGCTTTTTAACCCCACTAATTCTTTCAATCTTCACAACAGCCCAGTGAGGTGGATATGATTATCCAAACCTATTTTACAGATGAAAAGATTGAGGTCAGAGGAGCTAAGCAACCTGCCCAAGAGAGAAGAGGGAAGCAGAGGAGAAGCAGAGGAGCTTGAGCAGTCCACGCGTGCTTTCCTGCTCAGCTCCTAACACCCAAGAGTGGGCAGAGGCATGCTGTGTGTCACCACCCTGGGGCAGGTGCTCAGTCTAGCCTTGGTGGGAAGCAAGGAAAGGTAGTGAGTGCCCCACAAGAATGTCAGCAACCACGAGGACCCCTGGGAATACTCCATCTAGTGAGAGGAAGAACAGAGAGCACATGCATGGACCAGAACGACATTTGTTGTCGGCCCACAGAGAAGGACAATTGGCTGAACAGGGGATGGGATCTGCTAGGATGTGATGGAGACAGAAAGATAGGAAGAGGGGAGCAAATGACATGCCACTCAGACTCTATGCTCCCAGGGCTGATGCACGGATACATCTGTACAATGTGAGCAGCCTGTGGATCCATTCCTAAGCTCCCTCCCCCAACACTCAGGGCTCAAAGAAAAGGGACCCTTGGTCTCACTCTTGGGTGCTCACCTTCTTCCCAACTGAAAGGTATGGGGAGAGGGGGAAACTTAAACTGGAACAAAGGAGCCAGGGCAAGGATGTGTAGGCACTCCTCATGGGCCACACTGGAATGAGCCAGCCTAAGGCTATTTTGATCCTGAGGCATCAGATGGTCCGCTGTTTGTTGGGGTTCCATGACACCCTCCAGGAAGTCCTCCTGGGTGGTGGCTTCCTCCAGTGTGGCCACACTGGTATCGTTTCCCTGTGGCTCTCATCCCCTTCCTCTCACTGCCTTAATGCCTCAGTCTAATCCAACCACAGCTTCTCAAGCAGATCTCATTTACCATGAGACCCCCTTTTTTCTTGCACACACATGCACACACACACACACACTCCTGTTTGGCAGGCAGAATGCCAGGCTTGCTATCTCCAAAGAAGACCTCTCTTCTCAATCTCTCAAATTCTGTACTTCAATCTTTTAAACTCTTGAGGTAGATGATGAGTTAATGGTGGCAAAATTAGTGTCCAGCCATCTCTCCACAAGTCTTGCACAGATGATTTAGATTCAGCATCTCTCTTTGAAATGAGGGGATGTTTTTACACTTATTGTTTTGTTTCCCATCTGTGGGACTGAGGAAAGAATCCCATTTTAGCAGGCTGTCACAGAAGCACAGGCAGATAGGCATATATAGGCATACAGGCATATTACCCTCCTTGCCACAGTGTTTATCTTGGGCCTCAAGCTCGCTCTCTCTGTCTTCTTCCCATCCAGTGTAACTAGATTTCTATCATATACCCTGGCTCCCTGATCCACAGGTTTCCTCATAGAAGGCTCAGTTGACTAATGGTGTATGGTTAAGCTTTAAAAAGCCTGGACCAGGCCGGGCGCGGTGGCTCAAGCCTGTAATCCCAGCACTTTGGGAGGCCGAGACAGGTGGATCACGAGGTCAGGAGATCGAGACCATCCTGGCTAACCCGGTGAAACACCGTCTCTACTAAAAAATACAAAAAAAAAAAACTAGCCGGGCGAGGTGGCGGGCTCCTGTATTCCCAGCTACTCGGGAGGCTGAGGCAGGAGAATGGCCTGAACCCGGGAGGCGGAGCTTGCAGTGAGCTGAGATCCGGCCACTGTACTCCAGCCTGGGCGACAGAGTGAGACTCCGTCTCAAAAAAAAAAAAAAAAAAAAGCCTGGACCAGAAACCAGGCAGCCTTGCTGTCAGTCTGACTGTGCCACTAAAGGACCATAGGACCCTGAGCAAGTCACTTTCTCTTGTGGGCTGATGTTTCTCCTCTCTAAAATACAGAGATTGAGCTTGATGGTCTTTTCAGCTCTGGGATGCTGAGTTGGCCTGGGGGTTGTGCAAGCCAGAGCAGGGCAGTTCAAGGACAGAGATGACGCCAGAATCCCTTTGGGCAGTGCCTGACATTTCCACTTCCATCAATGGGTTGATTTGTTTCAGGTGACAAGATTGTCACAGGATCTGTCTCCTGCCTTAGGAACACGTACTCCCCCACTTCAGGATAGAAACAAAACAAAAGGGCAGGCTCCTGGGCCTGGGGGGCACCAGGGTGACCTCATGCTTCACCAGTTGAAGGAAGCTGCCTGTCAGGAATCGTCTTGTCCCACGATCCAAAATAGGCAGCGAATGGACAGCTTTCCAGGCTCCCCCTCCGCAAAAGACAAAAATATCATGGGCTCGGGGATGTTCTCAGTCATAAATCAATCAGCTAAGACTATTTCTGTCCTTATCCCTTGCCCAGAGTTCCTCCTACAACCTCCGTCCTGCCCTCCCGTCCCGGCCTCCCAGCCACCTAGCTCTGGAGTAGGGGAGTCTCATCAGCTGCCCTGATGACAGCTCAGTGGCTTGGCCATGCCAGCAGGAGAATCCTCACCCTGCCTATAAATGAAACGGTGGGCATTCTGGTGCCTCCGTCCACCTCCATGAGCCTGGCTAGCAACTGTCCACTCTGACAGGCAGGTGACTCCCGGTACACGCCAGGTTTCCTGGCCTATAAGGGAGCTGCCAACTGGTTGTGATGGGCACTTAGGAGTAAATGTCTCTGAGTAAGCCCTCACCATGACCAGGGGTAGGGCTTCTTCTTCACGTGGTTACAGGGGTTAAAGGACCTACCTCATAAAGCCACTGGGAGGAATTAAATGAGACCCTATAGGTAAAGCATTCACCTTGTCACCTGGCAAGTTGCAGATACTCTGAAAATAAGAATTGCCTTCCCCTTGCTAGCCATTCATCTGGAGCTCAGACTCCCACGGCTGGCCCATGTCTTTGGCGAGCTCCTTTGAGACTTTTGTCAATCTAAAACCCTAAGTCAGCTGTGATTCCAGCTCTTGGGGAAGCCTCCGAGGACATCTGGTCTACGCAGAGATCCTAAGTCAGTACCTAGTGGTTAACAGATGCACCGCAGCTGGGCCATCTGGACACTATTGCCCCTTGTTCAATCTTCTACTGCCCTCTGCAGGCTTCAGGCCATACTGCAGGCAGTGTAGACTGCATTCCTTGTGCAACCCCAAAAAGACCTAGGCATCTCACTGCATGGACTCGAGGCACTTTAAGACAACAGGGCAAGGCAAAGTGTCTGAGGTGGACGATGCCACTGAATAGCACAGTGATTTCTAATTGACAGAGCACTTGCTTGTTGGATTTTCATGACCAGTCTACTCTCACCTTGGTACCTGAGCACAGAAGGGAATTCTGTGTCACTGCTTTGCCCCAAGAGCTTCACTAACAACAAGTGACAGGTCTCAGGCCCTGCCCCAGAACACCCCAGAAAATCATCTGAAATGGACCTGGATCTCAGTGTAAATACTTGTTTAGTTTTTAAAGCTCTTCTACCTTGACCATGCTGTAAAACAGCCAGCATATCTAGGATACTCTGGAGAAGGGAATTTTGTAAGGAAGTGTGTGTGTGTGTGTGTGTGTGTGTGTGTGTGTGTGTGTGTGTGTGTTTTCAAGAAATGAGGGCTTGCCAAGATACTGAAGATACTAGGATTTGGTGTGATGATAATTAATAAGCATTTTTCACACGCCAACAAGCTGACAGTTTAATTTATTAGTGACATCAAGCACCAGTCCAACTATATCATTTCCATTATCCTCCCTCCATGGACAGAACCACAGATTCTGTCTGGCAGAAGGCTGGATTTATAGAGTGAAGGCATGCGATGGTGACACACTGTCCACCCAGCACCATGTAGGGATTAAATCACCTGTTGGAGCAATAAAAGGGATGTTTGTTCTTCCCTTGTTCTCTTTACCAACTGCAGAAACTTGAGGGGATCTAAGCAGAGTTCATCAGGCCCAGGTATCATATGACAGTAAGAAAACCAAGCCTTAGATAGCTGCAGATCCCTTACATAACTGGAGTTTTCAGGTCATATATTTATAGACTTTTAAAGCAGAAGACAGGAGACAACCCTTTACTGCAACCCTTATGTTTGCAGTAAAATGGATCACAGGAAGGGGAAATGACAGTCCAAGATCACAAAGATAGAGACAGAAGAGACAGAGCTGGGATGAGAACTCAGGCTTCTTGGCTCTTCTACCTCTGGTTGAGCTTGATTTTGACAGCAGCATTTTTATTTCTTTTTTTTTTCTTCAGAGACAAGATCTTGCTCAGTAGCTCAGGCAGGAGTGCAAGGGTGCAGTCACAGCTCACTGCAGCCTCAACCTCCTGAACTCAAATGATCTCTCCACCTCAGCCTTTCTAGTAGTTGAGACTACAGGCATGCACTATCCAGACGACAGGAGCTCTCTATGTTGCCCAGGCTGGTCTCAAACTGCTGGGCTCAAGCAATTCTCCTGCCTCAGCCTCCCAAAGTGCTGGGATTACAGGCGTGAGCCACCATGCCAGGCCTGCTAGCATCATTTCTAGGTGGAAATTACTTTGGCTTCAAATGTAAAGATTAAACATAATCTTTTTTTGTAAATACTCAAAGAGGAAGGGAAAGAAATCTAGAACATTGTAGGTGCTCAATAATTGAGTTGGTTGGATTTTTGTGTTATAGAGTAATCTTGCTTTATGCAGCTTAACAAAATTAGATTCAATAAACCTTGAACTTGTTTCATTCTTTATTCTTTCCAATGATTCAAAGATGGTTAGAGGATTTAATCTTACCCCACTGCCTCACTGCAAAATTTGAGTGTAGATTCAAGGTTATGCTTTGCTGTTCATTGGTTTGAAGGCAAGGCTTTCAGAGGAAGGCACACAATTTAAAGTAACTTTGGTTTAAGCTTCTAGAGGTTTGTGGGAGTCCCTTTTGAAGGACAGACACCATCAGAACTTGAGGTTATACAGGCTGTCCAGTAAGTGGAGAATAGCACAAACCCTTCCTGACCCTATTCCAAATACATGATTAGAACAGACAGAAAATGACCCTAATTGCATATTCACCATTTAGGCCTAACAGTTTTGAATTTGCTTATCATTCTGTTTATAAATTACATTTTAATCAACATCTCCCAATGCATTCACTTGTCTTCCAAATGCCATCCTGATGAATTAGGATGAAAAAGTCACAGAATTAGTCACTGTCATTCTGTGACTTTAATAGATCCATGTTCTGTGGTATGTTCCTCCTGCTCCATGGAAGCCCAAATGCAGCACAGGAAGACTCTGCTGAGGACTCTCTCTTCAGACCCTCACAGACCAGGGTTTGCAGTTTTCTGGTACACCGGTGACACACTAGGAAGGAATGACAGTGTTCTCATTGCCAGGGTCTGCTGATCATGCTCCTCCCACCCTCTTGCATACCTCACCTCCCACCACTGCCAACCACCATTCCAAGGCCAAGCACCACTCGGCAGGCCCAGCTGTTGAGAATGCCCCAGGGCAGGACTCCTTAATTTCCTAAGCCATTCATTTATTTTCATTGAGCACTTTCCATGTGGCAGGCATTCTATTAGACTTTGGAGATATGGTGATAAACAATACAGATGCGATCCCTTTTGAAACTCACGGTCCTTAAAAAGTTCATAGAATCAGCTGCTCATGCAAATCCATGGCAAGAATTTTTAAACGGCTGGTATGTTGTAACATAGAAACGAATCTTTGTTTCAAGTCTGGGGCCATGGAGAGCTTACTAAAATGACTGAGTTCTGCATCAGACTGTTTGCAAAGAGCTCACCTTGCAACCTGTGGGAGCTTATTGGCAGCCCACTCCTCTCAGGGAAATGGGTTTGCGTGATTGTCAACATTGGGAGCCATAGTGGGAAGGTTCTGGGCTGTGGGTAGGTTGCTGCACAGCTGTGGGCATCTTCACCGCCTGGGGGTGCCACACGGTCTGTGTAGTTCTCACTCCATAGCTAAAGCTCTTGGTAGACCCAAGGAAGACCTGAATGGGGACCCACATGCCTCCTTCACCCGCTGTGTTGAGGTCTGGGGATGGCAGATTTGTCTGCCCCTGGGGCTCTCCTGTGCCCTTCCCACTTGGGACCACGTGTACCCACTTGACCTCTAAATCCAAAAGGCTTATTGAATTTTAAAAAGAGGAAGCCCAACCTGAGTATCAGGAACAACCCAGTCCTGCTAACTCCACACAGGTTGCAGTTGCAAAGGCAATTAAAGCCACAGTGCAGAGCCCACTCCAGCACCACTCAGAGGCTGGGCTGGTTCTGAGATCCTTACGGTGGAAGCAGCCATCCTAGCAAAGTCTTCTTTTGTTAGGCATTGCCAACGACAAGTATCACATAGGTGCTTGTTAAAGTGATTCCAATGACTACGGAATTCTTCTACTACTTCCTGCCACATACACCTTCAAGGCAGTAATCAATCACACTATAATGGAATCATCTGGTTTCCCAAGGTTGCAAAGTCCTCAAGGACACCTATGCGTCCCCAGTATCAGAATGGTACATGATAATCACAGGACAAATATGGTTGATCTAATTAATTATTTCCTCTTTTTCCCTCTATCCCCCCAATATTCATACAGAGTCCTTAACATAAATTAAAGCAAAAATGCTGGCGACTGACTGATACTAAAGATTAGGCTCTCTGGAGTTTCATCCATCACCCTTGTCTAGATGGAAAATAACAAAATCTGTGAGTTATGACTGTGCACCACACATTCCTCCCATCTCTAAAGAGGCCCAGCTACAAGCTACAGCTTTAAGGAGGTTTCTCGTTATTCTCTTGCAAGTTCAAGTGTGTGTGCTGCATACCGCGCACAATGAAGGGTGGCCATTGATGCAAGGCTGCCCGGTTAAGAGAGAGCCCAATACCTCTCCTCTGTGCAAAACGTTCCCTGCAGTTTGCCACCCTATCCCTGGCCTCCCCTGGGCTGAGTGGACGCTTGAAGGGCATCATACCAGGGTGGTGAACCTGTCCACGCAGGCGTTGCGGATCTTCTCCGGGGTGGCAGGGCTGTCTAGCCGGAAGAGTTCCTTCACGTTATTACCTGTGTGCTGAGCTCGAGCTGCACGGATGGCATCTTTGATGGCAAAGAAGATAGAAGCAGCCAGGAAGAGGGGTGGCTCTCCAACAGCCTGAACACAGACAGGGCACAGGGCAGGGGCTCAGGCAGGTGGTCCCGCCTCCACATCATCAAGTGGACCTAGGAGGCCAGGCAGCAAACTCTGCACGAGGAGGGCTGGTGGTGCCAGGAAAGCACTGATGGGGGCCACACCAAATACAGCGGGAAGGCACAGTCAAAACTGATCAGGGGCTAAGAACAATCAAGCTAGTACATGACCGGACCTCATGGACATATTTCTTTGAACACTCATTGTGTAATTTTCTCTGATGACATCATGCAAATATAATGTACCATTTAAAGTTAATACTCGGTAATTGTATTTTACAGACCACAAAATCTGACGTGAGTTTTAACCTTTTCCTCAGTCACTAGCCGAGGACCTGCAACTCTGCAGCCAACATTTACAGGCACCATAGTCATATTACAGCATTTGCAGGAATTATGGGCATAAGAACAAACAAGAATTAAAACACTTTCTAGCATAGGTTGGTTTTCCTCCCCCCAAAGTATAGATCAGAGACCACCTATATCAGAATCACTAAAGATACTTGCTGAAAATGCAGGTTCCAGGGCCCTAAGACACACCCATTGGAGCAAAATTTCTGGGCGTGGGCACAGAGCCAGAGCCAGAGCAATGGTACCTTCGATGCATAGATGGCCTTCTTGTTGGGGCAGTCGCGGAGCAGGGACACCCTGAACTCAATGGGGATGCTGCCAAATGCCGGGATCTTGTAGGTGCTAGGGCCGCAGGTGTGCAGGCTCCCCTCGGGGGAGTAGTGTAGCTCCTCTAGGGTGAAAAGGCCAAGGCCCTGGACAAATGCCCCTTCCACCTACAGGATGGATGGAGAGCACAGTTAGCTTGCCTCCCTCTTCCCTGAGGACAGATACCATTTGCCACAATGGACACAAAGCCCCACCTGCAGTGCAGCCTGGAATGTAGCTAAAACAGCCCTCTATTGCTTACCTGGCTCCTGCCCCAGCCCTGGGATAACCTATCTAGACTTCTGCCAGGCTTTGGCTCAGACAGAGCAAAGACATTAACACGGAAGGTCAGTGATTCTAGGAAGGTCATGCCGGTGGGCATGTTTCCCATTAACACCTGCCGCAGTGCAGATGGAGATGTTCCTTCCATGTTGCTGCTGGGGAAATGGTGAGCCAAAGCTGAGAAGCAAGCTCACAGGAGGATTTATTCGATAGTAGATTCTTTGAGACTTACCTCCAGGCTTTGTGAACGCCCACCCTGCCTGTCCTCTGGGAGAAAGTGCCCTCACTGCAGTTCAGCTTACAGGTCTCTCCTAGGGTAACTGCCATGCTAGACAGGCCCACACATCTGCTCTCTCAGCCCCCTGCTCAGAAGCGTGACATGGGGCACTACCGTACCTCAATGAGCGTTCAGAAAAGAAACTGGCTGGCAATCACCTTTGGGTCTACAGTGCCTGGCTTGGTGCCTGGCCACAGTAGGGGACCATAAATGGTTGTTCAATGAATTAATGAACAGATTGATTAATGGCCAGATTTTCATATACTCAGTAGTTGTCCATTTTTGAGAAGTACAATTTGTATTTTCTACCAGATGCTCAGTCTTGAATTCTTGATTCCTCTTCTGTTTTCTCCTATTTCACCTATTCTTTATTTTATTTTATTTTTTTGAGACTGAGTTCTGCTCTATCGCCCAGGCTGGAGTGCAGTGGCGTGATATCGGCTCACTGCAACCTCCGCCTCCCAGGTTCAAGGGATTCTCCTATCTCAGCCTCCTGAGTAGCTCGAATTATAGGTGCATGCCACCACACCCAGCTAATTTTTGTATTTTTAAGTAGAGACGGAGTTTTGCCATGTTGTCCAAGCTGGTCTTGAACTCCTGACCTCAGGTGACCTGCCTGCCTTGGCCTCCCAAAGTGCTGGGATTACAGGTGTGAGCCACAGGTTCCAGCCCTATATCACCTATTCTTCTCAGTAATCCGATATTTTCCTAAAGCGATTTTCTCTGGGACCTCCCTTTACTACTTCTGCTTAAGCCTTTGTGTTTTGCTCCCAGGAGCCTTCCACCACTCCATGTTTGGCAGCATCTGCTTCCTGGGGTACAAAAGCTGTTCTGGGTGGAGGAGGAATGAGAAGACAGAAAACTCCTCTGACCTCAGACCTGCTGTCTGGGCATTGATCCCAAACTCAATCTCCATTCTACACTGTGCTTGTACTCAAATTGGGTGTGTGTGCACGTCCACATGTGCATGCCATGTTCCCCATTCCTCATCTTGTTCTTTGAGTTGTGAGTGCCCTTCCCAAGTTAATCTATATTAATTTGCTTTCTGTCTTGAGAGTTGGTTGGGCTATCACCAATCTAAATTCTACTTTGGGGAGAACTCCCTAGGTTCCATGTTTCAGCTTGTTTGAAGACAACCTTGGGGGACAACATGCTGTGGCTGGTGGCCCCAGGAGGGGAGTGGGGCACATCGGTGGCCAAGTCTGTCACCATCCTGGTCTCCCAAGCCTCACCTGTCCAATATCAATGGCAGGGTTTAGACTGGAGCCAACATCCATGACAATATCTGTGCGGAGGTTCTAGAGGAGACAGCAAAATTACAAGCAGTTAGAGAAGAAAAAGATGTTTGGAATATGATAGATGACTCATGGTGACCCTCAGACTACAAATGCCAACCAAAGGGTACGTTCCCAAGCAGAAAGCCCTGGGTGTACTCAGGCAGAAGTGTTAATATTCCCACCAAATCTCTGCTGCCACCATCACTGCTGGAGTCTGAGTTTGTAGGAGTAGGGGATGGGGAACAGCAATGATCTCTCAGTAACTGGAAATAACACACATTCATATGTGAGTAGTCAGATAGGCTCCCAGCCTGGGGCTTTGAATCTGAGCCTGGGTAGATCATGTACAAAAGAGTCAATATACTATGTTCCATGGGCTGAATCCAACTTGCCCCTGTTTTTGTGGGGCCTGTTGGCTAAATAATTACATTATTAAATAACTGGAAAAAATAAAAAGGAGAATATTTTGTGACAAGTAAAAATTGTATGAGATTCAATTCAAATTCAAATTTCAGTGTCTATACATCATATTTTATTGGAACAGAGTCACACTTACCGGTTTACAAGCTGTCTGTGACTGCTATCACACTTCAATGGTAGAGTTCAGTAGCTCAGGCAGAGACTGCATGGCCCACAAAGCCTAAAATACTTATTCTGTGGCCCTTCATAGGATGTTTGCCTATCCTTAATGTAAGGCATTACTTTTCCAACCAGAAAGTTTGTCTCTATCAACTTTTGGTATTACAACTCAGTTGTTTCTCTTTCTTTCCCACTAATACTAAAGTTTTGCAACTTCTTACCTTATGATCTCCTGTTAAGCAGTCAATTTCTACTTCAGAGCAAGCCACCCCATAGCTGAAGTAGTGGAAGGGGTTCCCTGAGTTAGTCTCAAAGCTGTAGCCCAGATTGGGTGTTCTGGGAAAGGAAAGAGAAGATACTGCGTGTGTATTAACATGAACACACCCCCTTCCCTATGCACGCACAGCTTGACACACAACATCTTTAAACCCCACAAGTTTTTGCATTCAGCTGTTCTCCAAAAAAGTCTATGTGTTTTGAACAGTTTGAACCTGTTAATGAAACCCAGGTATTCCAGAACATTTTGTCTCTGGGCTCTCCTCTAGTTTGCCAGTAACCCTTCCGTACTCTTTCTGTACAGCCTAGCAGTGTTTGGTACCATGCTGGCTTCTACACAGTAGAAACAGAGGTAACAGATCCGTCTGGGCTCACGAAAGATGTGAAAGTCACACTCCAAAGGATGCACTGAATTAAAATCCAAGGTCTTCAGGACAGAAAGTTCTGCCTGTGGTGGCTCTTAGACTGTTCACACAAGTTCACCTGCTTACCTTCTCAAGATGAAAGTTAGTAAGATCAGTATCTCATGCTAACCTGGGTGCATCTTTAAGCAGCCACTCCCCACCTGCTGGTCCCTTTGAAAGTTCAACAAATGATTTGAGGGAAATGACACTAATAGAAACAAATGCTTCCTTATACATTTTTAAAATTTTCAATCTGGAGTACCTTATACAATTCCACTTTTGCCTGAGTCATATAAATATATGTGTATATCTATGCGTTTGCGCATGTGTATTCACACACCTAGAGTTTACAGTACACTGACTCTGTTATTCTATACACTACACAGGGATAACATGAGCTGATATGACCACATCTGCACAAAAACAAAACCAATATGGGGCTGAGGGAAAAGGCTTCTCCCAGAAAAAAACACCACCAACTCCCAGAAAAAAACACCACCAATTCCTTTGACCTCTGTTTTTCCAACTTTCACCATGCTCATCTGGTTTCACCTTTATAAAACCTTAGTTTCATGAACTCCAGAAAAGTAATAGGAATTTATGAGAAAATGAGTTTATGTATGTGTAGGTCAGATATTAATAACCTAGAAAGTATTGGCAAAACATTTATTCACCACACATATATATACATGTTTATACATATATATGCCTTATACATATATATGTATAATACTTTTATATGCTTTATACATATATATTCAATGTAATATCTATACACATATATATGAACCATATATAGTTCATATATATGGCATAGAAATGTTTTTTGTGTATATATGTTTATACATACATATGTCTCATACATATATGTATAATACATATATATGCCTCATACATATATGTATAATACATATATATTCAGTGTAATATCTATACACATATATTAGCCATATATATGTTCATATACATGGCATAGAAATGTTTTGTGTGTGAATATATGTTTATACATATATATGCCTTATGCATACATGTATATAGGCATATACATATATGTATAAGGCATATATATTCAGTGTAATATCTATACACATGTATTAGCCATATATATGTTCATATATAGGGCATATAAATGTTTTTTGTGTATATATGTTTATACATATCTATGCCTTATATGTGTATAAACATATATATGCCTAACATATATATGCTCATATATATACTCATATACACATGAAAATGTTTCATATAAAGAAATGTTTACATATATATATATTTATGCATCTATATAGTCATACATTCAGACAAGATATTTTAAAGAAACATTGAATTATTTTCCAAATATATTGAAAGAAAATATTCCAAATATCTGTGAAAGAAAAGGTCCTAGTTAAAATTCCCAGAGATGGCTAAAACATGATGACTGACAGTACATATGATCATATCTTTTTACAGCTGCTAAGTCAGTTGGGCAGGGTCTCTAGCTATTCATGCTGCTACTAAATTTAAAGTTGCAGAAGACATACGGTCTCTTGAAAATCTCCCTGTATTAATAAGGTTCCACTGTACTCTGCATTTTGTAACAAGACCATGTGCTAAATCCTCCTCTCATTCTATAAAAAAATCCCACACACAGTACAAAGAAGCACGCGTAGCTAACAGCAATGCCTAACTCATAACACTACACACCCTGGTTTCTGCAGAACACTGAGGGAGGAATGGTTAGGTGACTGGCCCTAAAATGTCATCCGTAAGGAAACAGGGGAACAGGTTCAGCAGGACCACTGACTTCCTCAGGCAAAATGGTGCAGCCTGAGATCAGAACTACAAGTCAGGTCTTCTGACACACAGCTGGTACTTTTACCCCTTGGCACACAGCATGGCTATTCCACATATTTTAGAGCATCTTTAGACTGAAATTAGTGGAAGTCTATTGAAGAGATAAGAGTTTCAGTGGAGCTGCTCTCTCCTGACCACAGCCTGGCAGGATTTGGTGCTGGAGAGGACCAGTGAGGTTAAGATGACATCGCACTATGAGCTGGGCAAGGACAGCACCATACTTACCTATAAAACCCAGTGGCAGACAAGCTCACTGTGTCCATGTAGGCAGCTGTGACCTGAGGAGAGGAGATGGCCATCAGGCAGGGGAAGTGGGGTTTTCAGGAACCCTGACCTGCCACTAAGCTTTCACCCAACTACCAAAGTCAAGCTACATTCATGTGCTTGGTACACGTGGTATGGAGAGGTCAAAGAAGGCATAGTAAGATGAGTGAGTCTGAGAAAAATGGCATGTTTTCTTTAAATCTATTGAGGAAGATTTGTACTGAGCTGGTTTACATAGGGTCACATTTGATGTGCTAGTCTTCTGCCCAGTTCTACCACTCCAATACTGGGGAAGGATGCAGAGCTGCCATTGATATTTCCCCCTACTGGAGGAGCCACAGCCTCCCACCTGCGAGAGACCCCCTTGCAGCTTCCCTCTGAGATTTCTGACATTCAGGCCACTGATCTAGAAGTCAGAGAATTGGGCTTATTCTTATCTTAAGTACTTGTTCTGTCATTCCCCAAATCACAGGAATGATAGAAGTCCTTGGGTGATGTTTTCTCCCCACGCTCCCACAGAGGGAATCTCAGTAGACCCAAACTCAAGAGATGGAGATTTGAGGAAAACCAGGCTCATTTGGGACAAAGATGGTGTGGGAGCAGACCCGGTGAGTCAGTACAATCTGATGAGGCACGTTCAGCAGGCACCCATCCTCTCAGGCTCAGGCAGCAAAAACCCTGATTCCCACAAGGCTGTCAAGATCAAAAGCTTCCCTCAAATGACCTCCCTCAGTGATGAAAGCTACAGAGAAAGCGACCCAGCCAGGATGAGCATTTATTCGTCCTGTGAAATCATACAAACCACCTCAACTTCTCTCTGCTGTTCTGACTAGAATATTGTCTCCTATTGCTTGTTCGGGGTCGGAACGGAGGCCCTGCTGTTGATTTCCCTCTCCTTTGCAAAAGTGACGTGGATCCGCTCAGACTCACCCAGTCTTCCCAGGAGCCATTGGGATTCTTCTTCTTGTAGGGTTCCAGCCTTTTCAAGATAGTCTGACAAGCCGCCTAAAGTAAACACCCCCCGCACCCCAGACACATCACTCCTCTGCATTCAATAGCCCAGGCAAAACCCGAGGGCCCCAGCAAGGCCACCTCCAAGCAATGCTGTGCCCAGGGTGCCACTCAAACAGCCTGGCCACCCACTCCAAAATGACCGAGGCCCAGGGTAGAATCCACAGGACCTGGCCAACAGGGCCACCACTAGTTCCTGCTTGGAGAGCACCTCCTGACCCAATTCTTAGACTGACAGAGGGTGCAATGTTTGAGGGATCCCAAGGGAGGTGTCTTCTTCCCTCAAACTCCTTGTTTGATTACATCCCCCCTATGGGAGAGGAGCAAGTGTGGCCAACCTGACTCTATAATCAAATTTCAGCTTCAGCCCATTGTCCTATTGCCAGCTCCAGCACCAGGGAGTATTTCCAGAAGCCTCTGCTTTCCCTCAGCATCCTCACTTCCCCATCCTGCACTCATCCTTCCCAGCTCTGAGGGCAGTGATTATGATTCTTGGGCCTCTCTTTTAGCTTGAGGTTTGGAGAAACAGCATCCTCCTGGATAAGGGAGCCAGAGGCCTGGCCAGAGCCAAAGAGCCTGCAAGGAATCCTTCTAGCTCCCACCCAGGGAGACTCTCCAGGCCCACAGCTCTGGGCTGGCCCTCTGCTCTGCAGGCTCCCACGGGCTCCTTACGTAGACGGCTTGTCCATTGAGGTCAGCGCTGACAGAGGCAGCCGTGGGAGAAGTGTTGGGCACAGTGTTAGTGCTTGTCTCACTGATATAAATCTTAGAGGTGGGGATTTTCAGAGCTCTGCTGGCCACCTGCGAAAAGAGAAGACATTGCCCTCTAGGGAAGGGGTTATCATGGGGCTTGGCTGCCTTCTCTCCAAGACAGGATTCACATTCATTGTTACAGGCAAGAAAACAATTTTGTAAGCTCTAATCCCATTGTCTGGGATGTCCTCACATCTGGCTGAATTTGAAGGAGCACTTGTTGGAGCGGTTTGGTTGGGTAAAAGCATTCATAAACTGACAGTGCCTTTTTACACTAACACTCACTTTTCACAAGATCCAATCTGGCCAGTCTCCATGGGCCAAGCAGATGTGCTGACTCTCATCCAGCTCATTGTCCTCACCCCACTCCGAGGAGTCTTTTGGAATGTGGGAAACCTTTACACACACAGTGTGCCCACCTCACACACTGAGAATGTTGGTAATAGCAATGTCCTCAGAGGTCACCTGGCCAACTCCTTTGCACAGTTGAGGAAACTGAGTTCAAGTGCAGGAAAAGACTTGCCCGAGGCAACACGGACATAAGCAACAGGGCCGGGGACAGACCCTGGGCCTGCTTCTGCTCTGGTAGGTCCCACTGCTCAATTTCTTATACCACTTCCCCTAACAACAGACATCACGGTGCTAGAGAGGGCTGCTCACCTGGACCATTTTGGTATGAAGGCCTTGGCCCATCTCGGTCCCTCCATGGGTCAGCAGCACAGAGCCATCTGTGTACACATGAAGCAGGGCTCCTGCCTAGGGAAAGAGAAGGATGCCAGACACAAACGTCAGTAAATTCCAATTCAATAAAGTTTGGGACCAAAGGTATGGAGCCCAGGAACAAGAGAACCAGCAGCATTTTGGATGTAAATCTCAGACAAAAATTATGGTAGTATGAATCTCATGATTTAATTATATAGCACATCAGTAGTTGCAGAAGGTTTTCATATGTTTCTCTCTGTTTCTCTTGTTCAAATATCTGTCCTCACCCTGTAAGTGAAGAAACAGAATGAGAAAAATAGAGTAGCTCTCACCAGTCCGATAGTAAGGAAAGGTAAGAACTAGAGGTTGGTCCCAGATCTCTGAGTCTCACTGCCCATGACCTACTGGACAAATAGGACTGTGCAAGTTCAACTTTCATTTAAATAGCAAAGAGTTCCTTGAGTAAGCCCTGTTACCAGTGACAACGAAATTTCCCTTGCAATGCTGTAAACAAGGGGGAAATGGGGTCCCAGTCCAGCGGAGATAGACACAATTCGATAAAGCAATTACCTGATTCAGAAAAGGAAGTGTGAAGCTTATTCCAAACTTGGTGGGAATTATGCACAATCCTCTCTTTTTCCAACAATTCTCCCTAGAGAAAAGGAACATTCTTATAGAAACTTCTCTACCATGTTGAGGTCATGAACATCTTTGGATCAAGCCAAAACAGGACATCCTTGGGGTTGCCCATATAGTCTTGTAATAATGGAACTATGCCCCAATAATGTAGACAAAGATGAGAACGGTCAGCTGGTGCACAGCCCACTCCAGGCGGTCTTGACTTTAGTGTCAACACTCTTCTTCCCTGAGTGCAACTCGTGCTGGGTCAGAGTGGCTTGGTGGTCTTGGGCTGTTATCTCCAGGAGGCACTGTGCTTTGCCAACAATAATAAAGCCTTCTCTGTGCTTTATATTTAATTGTCTGAATAACTCTGTGAGGAGGACAGAGCCAGTCCAATTATGTCCACTTTTCAGATGATGAAACTGAGGCCCAGGGAGATGGAGTGACTCCAAAATTCATATTTATAGATTGGTGTCAGAGGCAGGTGTATAACTGTTATGTGTTGGTCCTGGGCCAGTGTTCTTTACAATATGGTGTGCCCAGAAGGTTTACAAATGCTTAAAGATGAACCACAACTGATAGACTATGACACTGATTGCAGGCTGTGAGCCCACCTGCCCCAGGCTGAAGATCATTATAAGATCTTAAAGAGACGGCTATGAATGAGTTGGCAAACTCAGCAGTCTCATAAGTTATCCATTAAATTATTAGCTTCCTATTTTGGGGTCAGGAGAAAGGCTGTAGGATATGAAACCCAGGAAAGCACTGGACCCCTACTCCCAGTGCTTACTTGTTGAACTTGTCAACCTCACTCTTCCGAGCATGATACTGAGAGCTTGCTAGGCATTCTTCCCAGCACCTGGGCAAGGTGAAACCCTCAAGCTTCTGGTTGAAGTGTGTCAGGTCCCCTTCTTTGTACAGGTTTTTCGTCCGCACCTTCCCAAGGAGAGAGACACAGAGGCCTTGTTGGTGGCAAGAAACGGTGGGGGTGGGGGCAGCCCCCATGGGAGATGCCCAAGATACAAAGCCACTCTCCCCCTAAGTAGTCCAAACCACTCTGACTTGTGCTACCAAATACTCCGCTTACCTCCTCTGCAGGCATCCCACAGGTCACCGCAACTTCACTCATCCAATACTCGGCAATGAGCAGCCCCTGGGGACCCCCAAAGCCCCGGAAGGCCGTGTTGGAGGGAAGGTTGGTTTTGCACAGCCGCCCAGTGCCCCGGATGTTGGGAATTTTATAGCAGTTGTCCATGTGGAATAGAGCTCGTTCCATAATCTGAAGCAGAGGAAACAAAAATGGGAGAGAACAGTGTGCTGATTTCATTGGCTCCTCAAAGTAGAAACTTTGAGGGCCTTATCCATGGCCTGCCTTTCCCCTCTGCACCACAGCTGCTCTTCTTCAGCCCAAGTTATTTCTCCCCCAGGATATTGCAGCAGCATTTTTTTTTTTTTTTTTTTTTTTAGATGGAGTCTCGCTTTGTCACCAGGCTGGAGTACAGTGGCGTGATCTTGTCTCACTGCAAGCTCCTACTCCCTGGTTCAAGCGATTCTCCCGCCTCAGCCTCCTGAGTAGCTGGGATTACAGGCATGCACCACCACACCCAGCTAATTTTTGTAGTTTTAGTTGAGACAGGGTTTCACCATGTTGGTCAGGATGGTCTCGATCTCCTGACCTCGTGATCCACCCACCTTGGCCTCCCAAAGTGCTGGGATTGCAGGGATGAGCCCAGCCTGCGGCAGCATCTTTACTGCACCTCATCCACCTACTAGTCCCCTCATTCAGCTCCTCTGTGGAGAAGCCTTTCCCAGAGTCTCTAGTTGGAACTAATCACTTGCCTCTTTTTGAAAACAGTTAACTTTTTAAAATTCATTGTAAATTAGTTAATAAAAACGAATGAAACCACCGTGAAAGTTGTACTGCAAATAGTTTGAAGTGTCGCATACTTCTATAAGTCATGGTATGAAAAACAGTAGCCTCTTCCACTTTCCTTCCTTCCAGTCTCCAGAAGCAACTACTTGCAATTCTCATAGCTTATCATTTATCAGCTATTTAGATAAACTTACACATCTCTAGATAATGTGGCTACATTGCTACGTCTTGACTTTTTCAGCTTTAGACTTTTACGTTGTCTTTCTTTTATGGAAAAGGAGAATTTAGTTTTGGCTTAGCCCCCTCCCTCCAGCCCTCACCCCTACCAGCTTCCTATTTCCCAGTATAGTTGTATTTTGATCAGATCAATAGTCAACTTAATATTATAACTCTGTAAACATTACTTACTGCTGAACCATGTAGTTACATTACAATTTCTTCTCCCTTGATAATATTTTTTTCACCCTGGAGTTAAGAATTGTCTTTATTTTTTCATCTGCTTCATTTTGTATGTACTCATTACTAAGCCAACTTAAAGTTTTCCCCAATTCTAAAAATCTGCTCCTAATGCGTTTTCTCTTTTCCCTCCTGAGCCCTGCTTCCAACATGCTCAAGCACATTTGATTTTCTATTCTAGAGCCATCTGGCCTACTCCAATTTAAATTGGCTGCCCACTAGATCTGCTATTCAGCTGTTACCTAAGGATTTAAATCTGAAATCCCCCAGTGGGATACAAAGGGGTAAAGGGATTCATCCCAGGGATTCCCTTCATCTCTCTCCATATTGAATCTCCTGTTCCTGGATTCCATGTCTTTCCCTTTTTAAATTTTACTCCCTCATTTTGTTGGAGTACATCCTTTAATATCTTCATAAGAAAGGGTACACAAAGAGGAACATCTTTGACACGCTGCATGTCTGAAATGTCTTTATTCTACTTTCACCTTTAATTAATGATTCCGCTGTATATAGAATCCTAATTTGGAAGTAGGCTTTCCAGTTTTTCTCAGCAATTTGAAGGCATTTTACCAGTACATTCTAGCTTCCTGCTATTGAGAAGTCCAATCAATGGCTTTCTAACTCTTGGAAAGGGTTCTGGTTTTTTTTTCCTGAAAATTGTGAAACCTTCTCTTTGTCCTCAGGTTTCTAAATTTCATAATGTTATAACTTGGCATAGGTCTATTTTCTTTCATTGTGCTGGTTATTGAATGTGCTGTTTTAATCCCAAAATGTATGCCCATCAGTTTTGGAAAATTTTTTGAATTATCGATAGCTCCCCCCTCTCTGTTTTTTCCATTCTTTCTTTCTGAAATGATTATGATTTGAACCTCTTGAACTAATCCTCAATTTTTTTTGTATTTTCTCTATTGTTTCACATTATTTTCCACTTTTGGGAAATTTGTCAAGTTCCTTTCAACCCTTCTGCTTTCATAGTGTCAATTCATGAGAGCTCTTTTTTATTCTTTGACTGCTCCATTTTAGTAACATTCTGTTCCTTCTTTAAATTGTAATATCTCATCTCTCTGGAAAGATCAATGGCAGTTTTCATGTTTTTGTTGTTTGTTTTATTTTGGTTTTAGTTTATTTCCCTATGTGTACTCTCTCTCTCCCACAAGTTGCTTTACGTGTCTTTGATAATTTCAGTCTTACTCATCCTAGATGATTTTTCTATGTCTCAATTAATTCTACTTTTGCTTTCCCTAGTACTTTATCAACTTGCATTTCTGCTTCTTTTATCATCTATTTCCCCAGCCATATTGTGAATTTCTTGAAGGCAGAAACAATATCATATCCTTCATGTGGCCACCCTAGGCACTTAATAAATATTTGCTGGATTGAATTAAAAATCTTGTAAGATGTCTAGGGACAAAGACTGTTTTTCAATGTGATTTTTTCCCATGCCAAAAAGCATGTCTTATACGTGGTGAGAACACGAAATAAGAACACTTCTTTTTTTGAACAATTTTAACCCTAGATCTGAAGTGTGAAGTTTTCTAACTGAGCCCATTAGGCAGCCCCTAGCAGAGAGGAGTGGGATCCAAAGGGGTAAAGGGGAACGTTGGCTTTTCCTGAAAACTTTAACTTTTTTTTTTTTTTTTTTTTAGAGATAGACTTTTGCCATGTTGGCCAGGCTGGTCTTGAGCTCCTGAACTCAAGTGATCTGTCTACCTCGGCTTCCCAAAGTACTGGGATTATAGGCATGAGTCACCGCACCCAGCCACCTCTTTTTTTTTTTTTTTTTTAAACAAGAATCTATACATATGTAACTACTATGGTTACAAAATTAAGATTTAAAAAACTGTAAAAAGTGGTACCACCAAAATAAATTTGTTAATTCTCACAATTGACTTTATTTCATCCAAACCCTCTAGTTATTTTTCTAAACAACTCAATACTCCAAGTTCATCTGCTAAAGCTGTGACCACAATAATGAGGAGTGTGTAGCTCCCACTTCTGGTCTTACCCTGGTCATTTATAATGTGACTGGAGGAGCATCAACTGAGACTAAATATGAAAGCACACGATAATTACTGATGACATCACTCAGGATTCTATCTTGCGAGAAACTCAGCATTGATGTATAATACGGAGACTTCCACTTCCATACTCCCACTAAGTACCACTAAAAACTCTGGAATTCTATACATTTATTTAAAATCAACCACAACAACAATGTAAGAATATTCTGAAAAGTGGAGGAAAAAAAAGGCAGTCCCAGGAGGGACTTTGCAACCCAAGGAATGACATGATGGTGAGTTCCAGGGGTTTCCTTTTTGCCTCATCTATATATCCCAGACTTGGGGCAGGAGCTGGCAATCCAGAAATGCCAATGATGACAGAGACCAAAATGCTCACTCTATATCCCAAATCCTTTTATCTCTAGTCAAAAGACCAGGAAAGGGGCAATCTAGCAAAACTAAACACTTTTAGACAATAAGTACTCCAGTCAAACATCACACACACAAAAATGTAGTCTCATTCCTACTCACACCGGCAAAAGCTCAGTGGGAGCCTAAACTTTCACATTCATGAGGCTGTTATGAGATACCCCAACAC
Source organism: Theropithecus gelada (assembly GCF_003255815.1). Taxonomy (NCBI): domain Eukaryota; kingdom Metazoa; phylum Chordata; class Mammalia; order Primates; family Cercopithecidae; genus Theropithecus; species Theropithecus gelada. The sequence continues at coordinate 51,744,507 of NC_037681.1, forward strand.
TCCTGCTGGGATGGTGCCAGAGGAGACCAGGAAGGGAGTTGAGACTTTCGTTGCTGATGGCCAGTCATAAGGCTGTACCTACACCTTATGATTGAGTCACTGGAGAACACATCGACTTCCCCACCCACCTAACAAAGACACACCACTCTTCCCTTCCATTCTGGTGGTGTCAGAAAAAGTCTAGTGAAGAGTCAAGACTTTTAGCACAAGCCAGTGGTAAAGAGACCACCCGCACCATGATGTCCATGGACAGCATTTGGAATGTAGATCTCCCACCTCTGCCCAGAAGTAAGGAGTTGTTCCTGCCCTGAGTATCAACAAAGGCCAAGTGGAAGATCAAGATTTCTACCCCCACCTAGCAGTGATGAGGTGGCATCCACCACTGCTAAAGCAAGGTCAGAAAGAGCCAATTAAAATAGAAGGCTTAAATAAGATCCAAGCTCTCAGAACATCATTATCGCCATCATCATCACTGCCATCATCTGTACATTAGTGGTGGGTTTCTCCAAGTTTCAGTGAAAAACCACTTGTCATACCAAGTGTCAGGAAGATCTCAAACTTCCTGAATAATAAAAGATAACCAAGAGATGCCATCACTGAGGTGACAAAGATGTTAAAATTGTCTGACTATAGTTTTAATGCAGCCATGGGGAAAAAAAAATGCCTCCAAGATCAATTGTGAACACACTTGACACAAATAAAAGGCTTCCAGAAATAAACAGATAGTTTCAGCAAAGATATAGAAGATACAAAGAAGAACCTAATGGGCCTTTTAGAATTGAAAATGCAACAACCAAAACAAATAGCTTATTGGGTGGATTCAACAGCAGAAGAGAGGGGGCATAGAAGAGAATCAGTGAACTGAAGAATAGAATAAGATATATTATCCAGTCTGAACTATATTGGGAATATGGAATGAAAAAAAACAAAACAAAACAGTTTCAAGGACTTTTGGGACTATAACAAAAGACCTAACATTGAAGCCACTGGAGATCTGGAAGAAAAGGAGAAAAAGAGAAGAGCATAAAAGTACTCAAAGCAATAATAACTGAAAAGTTTTCAAGGTTTCAAGATATATAAACCTACAGATTCAAGACGCTTAGTGATCTTGAAACAGGATAAGCCTGAAGAAATCCGTGATAAGTCCTATCATAATTAAACTTCTGAAAACTAAAGACAAAGGAAAAAGTCTTGAAAGCACCCAGAGAATATGACAACTTACCTATAGGGGGAGCCTAATTAGAATGAGAAAGGATTTCTCATCAGAAGCCACAGAGACCTGAACGAAGTGGCAGTTTCTCAGGTGCTGAAAGAAACGAACTGTTAACTCAAAATTTAATGCCCAGTAAAGTTATCCTTCAGGAACAAGGAAAAAAATCAAGACATTCTCAGATGGAAAACTAAGAAAATGTGTCCCCAGCAGACCCACAATAAAATAATGACTAAAGGAAGTTCTAAACAGAAAGAAAAGGATAAAAGAAGGAAGCCTGGAAAATTAGAAGGAAAAACACTATAAGCAAAATCATGGGTACAAGCAGTAAGCTTTTCTTTTCAGTTTTTAAAATTGTCTGATAGTTGCAACAAAAATTAAAACACTGTCTTGATGTGGTTCTAAATGAATGTAAAGAAAGTGTTTAAAATAAAAATAATGTAAATGGGAAAGGGCAGAGTCATAAAGGGAGGTAAGTTTTCTATACATCACCAAAACTAGTAAAATGAGACCTTCCGTAGGCTGTGATAAGTTGTATATATATAACATAATACCTTGAGCAATACTAAAAAAGCTATGTAAGAGATACTTTTAATCAAAATGGAATTCTAAAAAAATGTCCAAGTAACCCAACCACAGCAAGGCACACAAAAGAATACAGAGAAATGAAAAGATGATAGAACAGACAGAAAACAAAAAAATAAAGTGGCAGACTTATGCCTCAACACATCAGTAATAATATAATAGTAATTATATTACCTATAAATAGTGTAATATAATAGTAATTATATTACCTATAAATAGTGTAAATACAATTAAAAGAGATTAGCAGAATGGATTTTAAAACATGACCCAATTACATACTATCTTCAAGAAAATCACTTCAAATATAATAATGTAGGCAAGTTGAAAGTAAAAGGATGGAAAAAGATATACCATGCAAACATTAATCAAAAGAAAGCAAGAGTGGCTTTATTAATATGAGATAAAGTAGACTTCAGAGCAAATACAATTACCAGAGACAGAGAGAAGGAGATTATATAATGAAAAAAGTGTCAATCCTCCCAAAAGACAGCAATACTAATTGTGTCTGCCCCAAATAACAGAGCTGAAAAATCTATGAAGTAAAGACTGGTAGAACTAAAATGAGAAATAGAAAAAATCCACAATTACAGTTGGAGATTTCAATGCTCCTCTCTCAAAATTGATAGAAAAAAATAGACAGAAAATCAGGAAGGATATAGAAGAACTCAATACCACCATCAGGATCTAGTGGATATTTACACCTGTGGTAGGAAAAAGAAATGCCTCCCCAAAGATATATTCACTTTCTAATCACGGAACCTGTAAATACTACCTTATATGGCAAAATATGTGATAAAGTTAAGGATCTGGAGAGAAGTAGCTTATCCTGAACTATTGCAGTGGACCCTAAATGCAATCACATGTCTCTGTAAGAGAGAAGTATGTATAGGTAGACAAGAACAGACACACAGGAGAAGGTGATGGGAAGACAAGGACAGAGACTGGAGTGATGCAGCCGCAAGTCAAGGAGTGCCACCAGCCACCAGAAACTAGAAAAGGCCAGGAACGGATCCTTCCCTAGAGCTTCCAGAGGATGTGCGGTCCTGCCAACACCTTGATTTCAGACGTTTGGCCTCCAGAACTGTGAGAAAATAAATGTTCATTATTTTAAGCCACCCAATTTGTGGTGATTTGTTATAACAGCCACAGGAAGCTAATACACAGTCCATCAACAGCAAAATACACATTCTGTTTAGGTGCCCACGGAACTTGTATCAAAACTGACCATGTCCTGGGCCTTGATATGAACCTCAACACACTTGAAAGAATTGAAATCCTGTAGAATGTGTTCTTCAACTAAAATGGAATGAAACTAGAAATCAATAGAAAGCCTCAGGATAGAAAGATAACAGGAATATCTATAAACACCTGGAAACCAAACAGCATGCTTCTAAATAATTAGGGATCAAAGAGAAAGTGTCAGGGAAACAAACAAGCAGACCAAAAATACAAGACAAAAATGAAATACACATACCAAAACTTATGGGACCTGTCTAAAGTAGTGCTTAGGGGAAACTTTATAGCACTAAATTGAATACATTAAAAAAGAGGAAAACATTCTCAGATAGTTATTTAAGCTTTCAACTCAATAACCTAGAAAAAGAGAAGCAAAATAAATCCAGAGCAAATGGAGTGAAGGAAATAATAAGGATAAGAGCAGAAATCAGTGAAATCAAAAACAGACACAATAGAGAAAATCAATGAAACAAAAACCTGGGTCTTTAAAAAGAGCAATAAAATTGACAAACCTCTGGCAAGACAGAAAAACAAAGTGAAGCCACAAATTGCCCATATCAGGATTGAAACAGGGGATGCCACTATAGACCCTGAAGACATCAAAAGAGAAATAAGAACACACCATGAACTATTTTACACACATAAATTTTTTAATAACTTAGACAAAATTAAATTGAATTCATGGAGATAAAGAGTAGAACGATGTTTACCAGAGGCTGGGGAAGTAGGGGGGACGGGGGATAAAGTGGGGATGGTTAATGCATAAAAAAATACAGTTAGACAGAATGAGTAATACCTAGTATACAGTAGCACAATATGGGGACTATAATATTTTAAAATATACAATAATTTATCGTTTATTTATTTATTTATTTATTTATTTATTTTGAGACGGAGTCTGGCTCTGTGACCCAGGCTGGAGTGCAGTGGCGCCATCTCGGCTCACTGCAAGCTCCGCCTCCCGGGTTCATGCCATTCTCCTGCCTCAGCCTCCCCAGTAGCTGGGACTACAGGTGCCCGCCACCACGACTGGCTAATTTTTTGTATTTTTAGCAGAGACGGGGTTTCACCGTGTTAGCCAGGATGGTCTCGATCTCCTGACCTTGTGATCTGCCCGCCTCGGCCTCCCAAAGTGCTGGGATTACAGGCGTGAGCCACCGCGCCTGACCTATCATATATTTAAAAATAAATAAGAGTAGAATTGAAATGTTCCCTAACACAGAAAAATGATAAATTCTTGAGGTAATGGAAACTTACATTACCCTGATTTGTTTATCCTGATACACTGTATGCCTGCATCAAAACATCATATGTACCCTATAAATGTATACAACTACTGTGTACCCATAACAATTAAAAACAAAACATTTTAAAATGAATGTCTCAAAATACAAAACTACCACTTCAACATGAGATAGATAATTTGAATAGTCCTAGAACTATTAAGGAAATTTAACCAACAGTTTTAAGGCTGTCAGAAAAGAAGTTTCCAGTTCCAAATGATTTCACTGGAAAATTCTACCAAACATATTAAGAAGAATTAACACCAATTCTGCACAATCTCTTCTAGAATTGGAAGAGGAATTCCAACTCATTTTATGAAGCTAATGTTATCCTGACACCAAACCCTGACCAAGATGGTCTAATTTTAAAAGAAAAAACTACAGAGCAATATTTCTCATGAATATGGATCCAAAAATCTTTAACAAATTTTAGCAAATACAATTTGGCAATATATTAATTATACCATGACCAAGCTGGATTTATTCCAAGGACAGTGGCTGGTTCAGTGTTTAAAAAAAGGAATGAATACAATCCACCATATTAATAAGCTAAAGAAGAAAATATCACATGATCATATCAGTCAATGCAGAAAAAGCATTTGACAAAATTCAACACCCATTCATTATAAAGATGCTCAGAAAACACTAATGGAAGGAAACTTCCTTAATCTGATCATAAGTATCTACAAAAAACAAACAAACAAACAAAACCCTACCAGTAACATATTTAATGATGAAAGACTGAATGCCTTCCCCTTAAGAGTAAAAACAAGGCAAGGATATATGACCTATAGTTCTGCAAGGTCTGGCTAGCCATCACAGTATGTAAAGAAAAAGAGATTAAAACTTGCAGATTGGAAAGGAAGAAAAAAAACTGTCCCTATTTGCAGATGATAATGATTGCCTGCAGAGAAAATCCCAAGGAATCTGCAGAAGAAATTCTAGAACTAATAAATGAGTTCTGCAAGGTCACAGGATATAAGAAACACAAACTGAAATCACAATGAGCTATCACTTCACACCCACTAATTCTAGTGGGTAAAGACAGACATACCAAGTGTTACTGTGGATGTGGAACCCCTAAAGGTTGTTGATTGGAATACAAAATGGTATAGTCACTCTGGAATATAATTTGATCATTTCTTTTTTTAAAAAAATCAATAAAAATTAGGTAGATCCATTTATTTTTTAAATACAAGAATAATTTTGGAAGGGCTATTTCACAAATTCAGCATTAACCAACTCTATAGACATGTTTAACAAAACAAAACAAAACAAACACCAAAAAGAAAAAAGGCATTTACTCTTGGCCCTTTTAGTACAGGCGCAGTGTCCTATTGCATCACAAGTGCTAGTGATGCAGTAACAGATCCAAGGGCATAATATTAAAGATTCTTTTTTCCAACTGCGATTTAGTTGAAAAATAACGTAATACAAACATGTATGAATGTCTGTCAAGACCACCAGTGAGCTGCAGAATACCTAGAGGCCTACCTACTTAGATGGCTGAAACTAGTAAAGCAGTATTAAAATCAGTGCTTTGGAGGGGGCTGAGCAAGATGGCCGAATAGGAGCAGCTCCAGTCTCCAACTCCCAGCGCCAGCGACACAGAAGACCAGTGATTTCGGCATTTTCAACTGAGGTACTGGGTTCATCTCACTGGGGAGTGCCGGACGATCGGTACTGGTCAGCTGCTGCAGCCCGACCAGCGAGAGCTGAAGCAGGGCGAGGCATTGCCTCACCTGGGAAGCGCAAGGGGGAAGGGAATCCCTTTTCCTAGCCAGGGGAACTGAGACACACAACACCTGGAGAATCGGGTAACTCCCACCCCAATACTGCGCTTTGAGCAAACAGGCACACCAGGAGATCATATCCCACACCTGGCCGGGAGGGTCCCACACCCACGGAGCCTCCCTCATTGCTATCACAGCAGTCTGTGATCTACCAGCAAGGCAGCAGCGAGGCTGGGGGAGGGGCACCCGCCATTGCTGAGGCTTAAGTAGGTAAACAAAGCTGCTGGGAAGCTCGAACTGGGTGGAGCTCACAGCAGCTCAAGGAAACCTGCCTGTCTCTGTAGACTCCACCTCTGGGGGCAGGGCACAGTAAACAACAACAAAGCAGCAGACACCTCTGCAGACGCAAACGACTCTGTCTGACAGCTTTGAAGAGAGCAGTGGATCTCCCAACACGGAGGTTGAGATCTGAGAAGGGACAGACTCCCTGCTCAAGCGGGTCCCTGACCCCTGAGTAGCCTAACTGGGAGACATCCCCCACTAGGGGCAGTCTGACACCCCACACCTCACAGGGTGGAGTACACCCCTGAAAGGAAGCTTCCAAAGCAAGAATCAGACAGGTACACTCGCTGTTCAGAAATATTCTATCTTCTGCAGCCTCTGCTGCTGATACCCAGGCAAACAGGGTCTGGAGTGGACCTCAAGCAATCTCCAACAGACCTACAGCTGAGGGTCCTGACTGTTAGAAGGAAAACTATCAAACAGGAAGGACACCTACACCAAAACCCCATCAGTACATCACCATCATCAAAGACCAGAGGCAGATAAAACCACAAAGATGGGGAAAAAGCAGGGCAGAAAAGCTGGCAATTCAAAAAATAAGAGCGCATCTCCCCCGGCAAAGGAGCGCAGCTCATCGCCAGCAACGGATCAAAGCTGGACGGAGAATGACTTTGACGAGATGAGAGAAGAAGGCTTCAGTCCATCAAATTTCTCAGAGCTAAAGGAGGAATTACGTACCCAGCGCAAAGAAACTAAAAATCTTGAAAAAAAAGTGGAAGAATTGACGGCTAGACTAATTAATGCAGAGAAGGTCATAAACGAAATGAAAGAGATGAAAACCATGACACGAGAAATACGTGACAAATGCACAAGCTTCAGTAACCGACTCGATCAACTGGAAGAAAGAGTATCAGCGATTGAGGATCAAATGAATGAAATGAAGCGAGAAGAGAAACCAAAAGAAAAAAGAAGAAAAAGAAATGAACAAAGCCTGCAAGAAGTATGGGATTATGTAAAAAGACCAAATCTACGTCTGATTGGGGTGCCTGAAAGTGAGGGGGAAAATGGAACCAAGTTGGAAAACACTCTTCAGGATATCATCCAGGAGAACTTCCCCAACCTAGTAGGGCAGGCCAACATTCAAATCCAGGAAATACAGAGAACGCCACAAAGATACTCCTCGAGAAGAGCAACTCCAAGACACATAATTGCTAGATTCACCAAAGTTGAAATGAAGGAAAAAATCTTAAGGGCAGCCAGAGAGAAAGGTCGGGTTACCCACAAAGGGAAGCCCATCAGACTAACAGCAGATCTCTCAGCAGAAACTCTACAAGCCAGAAGAGAGTGGGGGCCAATATTCAACATTCTTAAAGAAAAGAATTTTCAACCCAGAATTTCATATCCAGCAAAACTAAGTTTCATAAGTGAAGGAGAAATAAAATCCTTTACAGATAAGCAAATGCTTAGAGATTTTGTCACCACTAGGCCTGCCTTACAAGAGACCCTGAAGGAAGCACTCAACATGGAAAGGAACAACCGGTACCAGCCATCTCAAAAACATGCCAAAATGTAAAGACCATTGAGGCTAGGAAGAAACTGCATCAACTAACGAGCAAAATAACCAGTTAATATCATAACGGCAGGATCAAGTTCACACATAACAATCTTAACCTTAAATGTAAATGGACTAAATGCTCCAATTAAAAGACACAGACTGGCAAACTGGATAAAGAGTCAAGACCCATCAGTCTGCTGTATTCAGGAGACCCATCTCACACGCAGAGACATACATAGGCTCAAAATAAAGGGATGGAGGAAGATCTACCAAGCAAATGGAGAACAAAAAAAAGCAGGGGTTGCAATACTAGTCTCTGATAAAACAGACTTTAAACCATCAAAGATCAAAAGAGACAAAGAAGGCCATTACATAATGGTAAAGGGATCAATTCAACAGGAAGAGCTAACTATCCTAAATATATATGCACCCAATACAGGAGCAACCAGATTCATAAAGCAAGTCCTTAGAGACTTACAAAGAGACTTAGACTCCCATACAATAATAATGGGAGACTTCAACACTCCACTGTCAACATTAGACAGATCAACGAGACAGAAAATGAACAAGGATATCCAGGAATTGAACTCATCTCTGCAGCAAGCAGACCTAATAGACATCTATAGAACTCTCCACCCCAAATCAACAGAATATACATTCTTCTCAGCACCACATCGTACTTACTCCAAAATTGACCACGTAATTGGAAGTAAAGCACTCCTCAGCAAATGTACAAGAACAGAAATTATAACAAACTGTCTCTCAGACCACAGTGCAATCAAACTAGAACTCAGGACTAAGAAACTCAATCAAAACTGCTCAACTACATGGAAACTGAACAACCTGCTCCTGAATGACTACTGGGTACATAACGAAATGAAGGCAGAAACAAAGATGTTCTTTGAAACCAATGAGAACAAAGATACAACATACCAGAATCTCTGGGACACATTTAAAGCAGTGTGTAGAGGGAAATTTATAGCACTAAATGCCCACAAGAGAAAGCAGGAAAGATCTAAAATTTACACTCTAACATCACAATTAAAAGAACTAGAGAAGCAAGAGCAAACACATTCGAAAGCTAGCAGAAGGCAAGAAATAACTAAGATCAGAGCAGAACTGAAGGAGATAGAGACACAAAAAACCCTCCAAAAAATCAATGAATCCAGGAGTTGGTTTTTTGAAAAGATCAACAAAATTGACAGACCACTAGCAAGACTAATAAAGAAGAAAAGAGAGAAGAATCAAATCGACACAATTAAAAATGATAAAGGGGATATCACCACCGACCCCACAGAAATACAAACTACCATCAGAGAATACTATAAACACCTCTATGCAAATAAACTGGAAAATCTAGAAGAAATGGATAATTTCCTGGACACTTACACTCTTCCAAGACTAAACCAGGAAGAAGTTGAATCCCTGAATAGACCAATAGCAGGCTCTGAAATTGAGGCAACAATTAATAGCCTACCAACCAAAAAAAGTCCAGGACCAGATGGATTCACAGCTGAATTCTACCAGAGGTACAAGGAGGAGTTGGTACCATTCCTTCTGAAACTATTCCAATCAATAGAAAAAGAGGGAATCCTCCCTAACTCATTTTATGAGGCCAACATCATCCTGATACCAAAGCCTGGCAGAGATACAACAAAATAAGAGAATTTTAGACCAATATCCCTGATGAACATCGATGCAAAAATCCTCAATAAAATACTGGCAAACCGGATTCAGCAACACATCAAAAAGCTGATCCACCATGATCAAGTGGGCTTCATCCCTGGGATGCAAGGCTGGTTCAACATTCGCAAATCAATAAACATAATCCAGCATATAAACAGAACCAAAGACAAAAGCACATGATTATCTCAATAGATGCAGAAAAGGCTTTTGACAAAATTCAACAGCCCTTCATGCTAAAAACGCTCAATAAATTCGGTATTGATGGAACATACCTCAAAATAATAAGAGCTATTTATGACAAACCCACAGCCAATATCATACTGAATGGGCAAAAACTGGAAAAATTCCCTTTGAAAACTGGCACAAGACAGGGATGCCCTCTCTCACCACTCCTATTCAACATAGTGTTGGAAGTTCTGGCTAGGGCAATCAGGCAAGAGAAAGAAATCAAGGGTATTCAGTTAGGAAAAGAAGAAGTCAAATTGTCCCTGTTTGCAGATGACATGATTGTATATTTAGAAAACCCCATTGTCTCAGCCCAAAATCTCCTTAAGCTGATAAGCAACTTCAGCAAAGTCTCAGGATACAAAATTAATGTGCAAAAATCACAGGCATTCTTATACACCAGTAACAGACAAACAGAGAGCCAAATCAGGAATGAACTTCCATTCACAATTGCTTCAAAGAGAATCAAATACCTAGGAATCCAACTTACAAGGGATGTAAAGGACTTCTTCAAGGAGAACTACAAACCACTGCTCAGTGAAATAAAAGAGGACACAAACAAATGGAAGAACATACCATGCTCATGGATAGGAAGAATCAATATCGTGAAAATGGCCATACTGCCCAAGGTTATTTATAGATTCAATGCCATCCCCATCAAGCTACCAATGAGTTTCTTCACAGAATTGGAAAAAACTGCTTTAAAGTTCATATGGAACAAAAAAAGAGCCCGCATCTCCAAGACAATCCTACGTCAAAAGAACAAAGCTGGAGGCATCACGCTACCTGACTTCAAACTATACTACAAGGCTACAGTAACCAAAACAGCATGGTACTGGTACCAAAACAGAGATATAGACCAATGCAACAGAACAGAGTCCTCAGAAATAATACCACACATCTACAGCCATCTGATCTTTGACAAACCTGAGAGAAACAAGAAATGGGGAAAGGATTCCCTATTTAATAAATGGTGCTGGGAAAATTGGCTAGCCATAAGTAGAAAGCTGAAACTGGATCCTTTCCTTACTCCTTATACGAAAATTAATTCAAGATGGATTAGAGACTTAAATGTTAGACCTAATACCATAAAAATCCTAGAGGAAAACCTAGGTAGTACCATTCAGGACATAGGCATGGGCAAAGACTTCATGTCTAAAACACCAAAAGCAACGGCAGCAAAAGCCAAAATTGACAAATGGGATCTAATTAAACTAAAGAGCTTCTGCACAGCAAAAGAAACTACCATCAGAGTGAACAGGCAACCTACAGAATGGGAGAAAATTTTTGCAATCTACTCATCTGACAAAGGGCTCATATCCAGAACCTACAAAGAACTCAAACAAATTTACAAGAAAAAAACAAACAACCCCATCAAAAAGTGGGCAAAGGATATGAACAGACATTTCTCAAAAGAAGACATTCATACAGCCAACAAACACATGAAAAAATGCTCATCATCACTGGCCATCAGAGAAATGCAAATCAAAACCACAATGCGATACCATCTCACACCAGTTAGAATGGCAATCATTAAAAAGTCAGGAAACAACAGGTGCTGGAGAGGATGTGGAGAAATAGGAACACTTTTACACTGTTGGTGGGATTGTAAACTAGTTCAACCATTATGGAAGACAGTATGGCGATTCCTCAAGGATCTAGAACTAGATGTACCATATGACCCAGCCATCCCATTACTGGGTATATACCCAAAGGATTATAAATTATGCTGCTATAAAGACACATGCACACGTATGTTTATTGCAGCACTATTCACAATAGCAAAGACTTGGAATCAACGCAAATGTCCATCAGTGACAGACTGGATTAAGAAAATGTGGCACATATACACCATGGAATACTATGCAGCCATAAAAAAGGATGAGTTTGTGTCCTTTGTAGGGACATGGATGCAGCTGGAATCCATCATTCTTAGCAAACTATCACAAGAACAGAAAACCAAACACCGCATGTTCTCACTCATAGGTGGGAACTGAACAATGAGATCACTTGGACTCAGGAAGGGGAACATCACACACCGGGGCCTATCATGGGGAGGGGGGAGGGGGGAGGGATTGCATTGGGAGTTATACCTGATGTAAATGATGAGTTGATGGGTGCAGCACACCAACAAGGCACAAGTATACATATGTAACAAACCTGCACGGTATGCACATGTACCCTACAACTTACAGTATAATAATAATAAATAAATTTAAAAAAATAAAAAAATAAAAAAATAAAATCAGTGCTTTTACTCTTAGATTAACAATGACAGAGTGAGATTTCTTTGATTCCAATTTTATGAGGTGTGGTGGGGAATTGAGAGGAGATACTGGGGAAGACTGGCAGCGTGTGCTGAGATAGAGGTGGGAATGTGGCTCAAATTAGTCAATATTCAGATTAGGATATTGTTTTAGAAAATTTTAGAAGTGCCCTAAATTGTGGCATATTGAAAAGGATATTAAGGAACAATGATTCATTCGCTCTGAACACAATTTAATGAGTGCCATCAATGGGTTTAAGAAATAAGCAGAGAGGGGGGATGGTGAGGCAAAATGAGGTGGAAGAGAAAATGGTAAGTGAAAAATATGCTTGAACATTGAAGAATGTGAAAAGGCCACCAGAGAAACTCCTTTACTTATCACTCAGAAGTGCTCTTCCCATTGGCTACCTGCTCCTGATCACCCAAACATCAAGTTTAGAGCACAGGAGCAGTAACCCCCTTTATCTGCAATTTCACTTTCCATAGTTTGTTAACCAAGGCAACCTTCATCCAAACATATTATGTGAAGAATTCCAGAAATAAACAATTCATGTTTTAAATCACAAGTCGGCCAGGCACGGTGGCTCATGCCTATATTCCCAGCACTTTGGGAGGCTGAGGTGGGTGGATCACCCAAGGTCAGGAGTTCCAGACCAGCCTGGCCAACATGGTGAAACCCAGTTTCTATTAAAGATACAAAAATTAGCCGGGCATGTTGGGGCGGGGCGCCTGTAATCCCAGTTACTTGGGAGGCTGAGGCAGGAGAATCGCTTGAACCCAGGAGGCAGAGGTTGCAGTGAGTCGAGATCGCACCACTTCACTCCAGCCTGGGTGACAGAGCAAGACTCCATCTCAAAACAAAAAATAAATAAATAAAATAAATCACAAGCTGTCCCGAGTGATGAAATCTGATGACCTCCTGCTCTGTCCTGCCTGGGATGTGAATCATCCCTTTGTCCTGCTTATCCACACTGTATACTGCCTGCCGCTTTGCACTGAGTAGCTGCCTTGGTTGTTAGATTGAAAAAACATAGTGTATAAAGGGTTCAGTACTATCTGAGGTTTCAGGCATCCACTAGGGTTCTTGGAATGTATCTCCTGCAGATAAGGGGAGACTACTGTATTACATCTCAGCTTCCATAAAACTTTACTAATTTGGATTAAGAACACAAGCCCGATTTAGTAAAAAGCATCCATAAATATTCAGAGGTATAGTTTTGTTTCATCAAGTAAAAAGAGCAACTAATTCCAACTGTTGAAGTAGTAACAAGTAAAGGCTTCACCAGGCTTGCCTCGATGAAGAGTTAAGACATATTTTTAGGTCAATAGCACAAGATTATTGAATAACTTGTATGCTACAAACATGCTGCTTCCACTCATCAAAACAACCCAACCATCTTTACTATTCCAACTTGCTGAGAACCATGTCAGATGTTGCCTTCAAGAATGAAATGTTTCTCAAAACTGTTCTATCAAATGTAGTAGCTATTGGACATAAAACAGGTAATTTATTTCAGACTTTAGCCAGTTTTCATGAAGTATTTATTTCCAGCTTCAGTTTATTCCAACATTAATTTATGATAGGACAGTTACTAAAATTAGCCATTTCTCAGACTATAACTTGGAAATCATAAGAAATGGACAATTTAGGTCACTAGTCAAAATCTTGATTCAAGTGATGATCCAATAGCTTACAAATGTCTTCAATAAACTGAGCTTTGAGGCAGAACAAAAAACAGAAAAATCTAAAACCTCTCTATCCCAAGCACCAATAATGGAGGCTAAGCAATTACACCTACAAATCCTTAATGACAGGTCTCTCCTAATGAAAAAATCCTGCCGGGCGCGGTGGCTCAAGCCTGTAATCCCAGCACTTTGGGAGGCCGAGACGGGCGGATCACGAGGTCAGGAGATCGAGACCATCCTTGCTAACCCGGTGAAACCCCATCTCTACTAAAAAATACAAAAAAACTAGCCGGGCGAGGTGGCGGGCGCCTGTAGTCCCAGCTGCTCGGGAGGCTGAGGCAGGAGAATGGCGTAAACCCGGGAGGCGGAGCTTGCAGTGAGCGAGATCCGGCCACTGCACTCCAGCCTGGGCGACAGAGCGAGACTCCGTCTCAAAAAAAAAAAAAAAAAAAAAAAAAAAAATCCTGAGATTTAAGCACTGTGACTTACAGAAGGCAGGCTGACTTAATGAGGAAATTTACTTTCAATAAAAAGACAATCGGCAATATTTTATTTTGGGAACTTAGCATTTCACAGATCCTCAATATGTTTTGAGGTAGGTCAAATATTAATAGTGTATTTTACAAACAAAACTCAAGCAGATGTTTTGTTACTTGTCCCAAACCACAGGAGCAGTTCTATCATGGCCAGGAAGAACGTGGTCTCTCAGATCTTTCAGATTAATCTGTCATGTGTGAATTTAATGGTAATCACTTGCAAATATTCATGAAAAAACAAAAGACTAGATATAGAAATTCTACTTTGGGATATTTTAAACTTCTTAAATTTATCCTATAATGAGTATATACTTGTTCTCATTACAAATACATATATAACTGATCTTTACAATTACAAATGAGCGCAGGACTGACTATGTTGTTTTTCTGCCTTTTGGGGTGAGTAGAGCAGGGAGATAATCAGCAAGCTTTCCTCAGAGCACTAGGCAGCCTTTAACTGAAGGTGCTACGTTCGAGGCACCATTGACTATGATTTGGGATCATAGGAGAGCAGGTCTACTAGTGGAACCAGGATTCAGAAAAGATGTCTGGATCCAAAAAGGGGAGGCTCTTTGAAAGTCAAAGATGAAGAGAAAAACAATAACATCTCAAGCTACTGATCCTGAGTTATACTAGGGTATTACAACTACTTGTGAGAGGAGCTCCTACAAGAGCAGTAAGCTTGTCCCAATAAAGCCTATTAAAGTTATTACTAACTAGACAAGCCACAAGTAAAACTAAATTGGTATTTTATTAAAGTGACATCTATAGAAGCAAATATCTAAACATTTTTAATATGAGCAAGTTTTACTTGTCATGTAAATTCCTCTCATTGTCACAAGCCTAATTCAATTAGCTCGTCATAATTCCTAAAATAATTTACTAAAATTCAGCTCATCTTGACATAGGTTCTTGAGCCAGTATTCTGAACTGTTTCATTATAAAGTTCCTTCTATTTAAACAGTTGTAGAATATTAGTAATAATAAAACCCAGCTCTCCCAGTGCCTGCCAGGCTGCCTCTGCCCATGAAAATGCGATTATTTCTTAAAATGTTAAGCTCACCACAGATTCAGCAAATCTATTCCTAGGAATTTACTCAAGACAAATAAAAATACATGTCTACGTAAAACTAGTATGAGAGTGTTCAGAGCAGTATTATGCATAAAAGCAGAAAACTGGAAACAACACAAATGTCCATCAAGTGGTGAATGGTAAACAACATATGGTATATCCTTATGATGGAATATTATTCATCAATGAACAGGAGTGAAGTACTGAATCATGCTATAACATAGACGGGCCGGACACGGTGGCTCACGCCTGTAACCCCAGCACTTTGGGAGGCTGAGGTGGGCCGATCACTTGAAGTCAGGAATTCAAGACCAGCCTGGTCAACATGGTGAAACCCTGTCTCTACTAAAAACACAAAAATTAGCCAGGCATAGGGGTGCATGTCTGTAATCCCAGTTACCTGGGAGGTTAAGGCAGGAGAATTGCTTGAACCTGGAGGCAGAGGTTGCAGTGAGCCAAGATTGTGCCATTGCGCTCCAGCCTGGGTGACAGAGCAAGACTGTCTCAAAAGAAAGAATAATAACAAAAACATAGAGGAACCTACAAAACATTATTCCAAGAGAAAGACACCAAACAGAAAAAAACTAAATAGAACATTTAATGGTTCTATTAAATGACTTAACTACAAGACAGAAAGTAGATGAATGATGACCTGGGCCTGTGGAATGGTAATGGGAGTGACTACAAATGGATGCAAGAGATCATTCTGGGGTGATGGGAGTTCAAACACTGGATTGTGATAGTGGTCTAACAACTCTTGAAATTTACTAACAACCATTAAGTTACATACTTCAAATGGATTAACTTTATGGTATGTAAATTATACTTCAATGAAACAATTTTTTAAAAAGCAATTAGACTTATTTAAAATTAAAACATCACGGAAACGTGTAACATAGAAAATGACAGTGTATACCCCTCTCAATACCATTCCAATCATTGTTAATAATTTGATCATCACTGTTAACAGTTTGGTATATGTTCCTTCAGACACTTTTCCATGCATGTTATATATAGTAATATATATTAGTATTAGTTTAAGTATATATATTACTATTCCATGCATATACACACACACACACAATGCTACCACACTGTACATAAAACATTGTAACTAACTTTGCTAGCTTGGCAAATTATCTTAAACAGGAAGGACGGGTTTTTAACCAGAGAAATAATACGATCATCATTGTGCTATAGAGATTAATCAAGGATGGGAAACCTGAAGGTGAGGACCCATTAGGAGACTACTGCAACAGTAGCAGGCTGGGATTAGGGAGGCTCGTGCCTGTGTGGGAACAGGCTGATCTTGAAGTCAGCTCTGGGTGCAGGGGTGGCTGCAGGTCCTACTCACACTCTGAGAGAGATCCTGGGTGTTCCCCACGTTGCTGAAGTGATCCACCTCCAGAGCCACAACCTTCCCAGTCTTCATGAAGCCAACCTGATAAAAGGAGAAAGGAGAGTGATTTATCAGAAGTCCCCTTTCCCCCACCTCTCTGTCTCTCTCTGATCCTCCCTCCCATTTATGCCACCTGGAGGAAATAAACAGAACACCACATCATCCCATGAGAAAAGAGTGACCTTCAAAAGTCAGCAGAAGGTAACAAGTGAAGAAGAGAGGAACTGACCTCTCCCCAGCGGCGCACACTTGGCTCCCCACCCCTGGACACCCTTGTCCCCACACCCCTTCTTCTTGCTACTGGCACCTGGCTTCTGGTCTAGGAGGGGAGTAAGGAGGTTGGAAATAGAGAGTTGGTCGTGATAGGGCAGGGAGGGGAGCGCAGGGAAGAGAAACTAGGAAAGATACTGGACTGTCCCCTCACGGATTTTGGTCAGAAGACAAAAAAAGTTGTATTTCACAGGAGCATGCACATCCTTGACCTTATGTACACTGTTAAAATACCCTTTACAGGCTGTCACACATACAGAAACTGGGACCCCGAAAGATCAAGGAACTCTCTTCAGGCCCACAAGAATTTGGGGCGAAGAGAACTATAATCCCTTGCTGGGAGCTAAATTATGAAACAAACTCAGTTTGACACTGAAATGCACCCAGTTCAAAGGCCATGTTCAAGGCCAGTTCATGGAGAGAGGGCTCCCAGGTTTCTAGAGCTAGGCGGAATCCTGGTAAGGTTCTGCTGATGTTTACAGGGAAAGGGTGCATTGGTCATCCACAGAACTCCAGAAAAGGGACTGTAAGTGTGGACAGTCTCCAACCATGATCTGGGAAAGCCGGTGCTTATCCGAACATCTTGGGGCTATCCAGGCTCCTGGGAAGTTTTATTTCTCACAGTAAATTACTAAGCTGTCATTCCAATATTTACATCAGGCCTGTGATCATGTTAATGTTGGGCTACCAAGCACGATGGGTTGACCCTGAGTCTGCTGGTGAATCATGTTTCTGAGCCTGACCAGACTCAGAACACAGCAAATCCACAGAAGTCACGAATGCCACCCTTGGGAGATGGGGTGCCAGCCTCCCTCAGCACTACCTTTCTGTGTTGCTGTTAGCCTACTTGAATTTCTCTTCTTGCTATATCTTATTTGAACTTCTACAGATAGGCAAAAAGTAAGAGTGCAGCTCTAGGAAGCCTGGACATTTGGTCCCAGGTTTCCTCACAAAATGGCACTTCCCATCCCAGCACAGCCCCAACATCTACAACCTTGTATCTGGCCAGGAAGGGATGTCTGCCACCAGTTATCAGCATGTCCTCATCACGGTCCAGCATGCAGCGCACAGGGCGGCCAGTCCTGGGGGGTACCAAAAGGATTAGAAGCCTGTGAGCCTTCAACAGCAGCTCAGCCCTGCGAGTCTCAGAATAAAAACAGCCAGGAAGCCACCTTTTCCACCTGCACGCTGAGCAGACCTGTACTGGGCTGCTTTGCCATCTAGGCACTGTGCTAGACAAGGTGGAGAATATAAGGACGCGAGGTATGTGCTTTCCTTCAGAGAGCTCACAGCCAGATGGGGAGATCAGACGTGGACACCTGTGCCAGACCACAATGGAACAGGTGATGTTACCCTCCCACTATGCCCAAGGGTTCTAAAAACAGAGGGCTGTGAGAATTCAAAGCAGGGGGAAACGAATTCTAACAGGGGGAAGTCCAGAAAGCCTTCCTGGCAGAAGCAGCCTTAGTCTTCTTCCCAGAGCCAGATGAGAGAAACAGGCTTTGGAACTCACTTATATGCGGCCAGGGCCACCGCCGTGGACACCAGAGTGCTCCGGGTCTCCTTCCCTCCAAAGCCTCCTCCCATTCTCTTCACTCGAACCACAATCCGGTTTGCTGGAACTCCCAACATTTTTGCAACAAAGCTCTATGGGTAAAAGACAGAACATTCACACTGAATGCATTATCTGAACTTATTTCAGGCCTGATGCAGAGCCTGTCCAACATGCATGGACCTAATTACTACTGTGAATTCTGAAATTCCTTGATTCAAAATCCCCATGCAGCCTTGTGGTTAGTGATGCCGGGGCCTGCCAGACTGAATTCAGGCATTGGTTTTTAACCAGAGGGCAAGCAGTTGGTCACAGAATACTTTTAGAAACTTATTCCGTCTGACCAGGTGACCAGGGACTGGGAGATCATGAGAGCAGGACCAGCTGCCAAAAACACTGGCAACCGCTGTCACATTACAGGCAGTAGAGAAAGGAGGACTATTTGAGCTGCTGTAGATAATTTAGTGGGCCCTGTGGCTATGACTTAATCCAATACCTTCATTTTACATATGAGGAAACTGAGGCAGGATATGACTTGACCAAGGCCATAGGCACTGAAATGATAACAGGCAACATGTACCAAACTCTAGTCTAAATATTAAAACTCATCTAATAATTACGACGACCCACCCAGGCCCCATTTTATAGATGAGAAAACTGAGGCTGAGAAAGGTTATGGAACAAGGTCAGTGATACCAGCTTGTTGGTGACTCCAGGACTATGACACTCGAGTACCCTCTGGACCAGCCCACATCTCCCTCTTTCCATTTCCCACATGGCCCTCCTGGTTTGCTAGGAGCTCCCCGCTGCCCTGTCAGCCCCTTGAGCTGACCCAAAGGCACCTACCTGTGTCTTCATGGTGTTCTGTGTAGACACAAAGAGCTCCATCTCTCCTTCCTCGCCTTTTGGAACAGCAATGGTGCAGTGAGTCTCCAGGTAGAAGTGCTCTTGGCCACCGATGTATAACTCCCCTGGGGAAGCAGTGAGATCCCTCACAGTGAGCTCAATTCTGCAGAAGGGGCCAGCTTGCCTAAGGAGAGAGTACACTCTGCCAAGTGGCCTGGGCAGGAAGCAACTGATCACACGGTTACCTGAGGGGTAACCTCAAGGTTTCCCACTTGGGGTGGAAAAGGATCCCAAAGTCTTAGCCATTTGGGAGCTGAGTGCTCTACCCTCACCCCCACCCCCTGAACAAAGAAACCAGAATGACACCGAAATGCATCCAGTCCAAAGTTCTCTTCTCACTGCAGCTTATGGAAATCAAGGATTTTGAAAACTGTCATTGTACAGTTTTGGAAAAGGTAAAGCAGGGACTAATAGATGTGATCGAAATGCTGAAAACCAGAGCATCTTCTAGAACCTAAGCTACCAGGCCTGGTGGAGAGTTGGCTTCATAGTGACTTTGCAAAGCACAACAGCCAATGTAAAAAACAGTTCCAAAAGAGGTAGTCAGCTGCATTGTCCTGGGGTGAGAGCAATGGATTTGATTTCACAGTGTCAGAGACAGAGGTGGAGGGAGAGCAGGGCAAAGGGAAGAGGAGGGAGGATGCTAGTTGAATATGGGTAAGGACTGCCTTCAGGTAGGGGGATGATGAGAGTTTGTGTGGTTAGAGGCCTGGCAGACCTAAGGCTGTCAGGCATCTGTGGCTGTTATCTTCCCTAGATGATCTTCCAGATCAGAATACTCTAGAATCTCTCTAGAATCATTAGGTCCAATCTAGAGACAGGAGAGTAGAGATTAAGATGACTGAAGCTCTTTGCCAGCCAACTGTCTACTATTTTGCTACAAATGTAAGAGGGAATTTTCTGTTAGGAAATGTCTGGAAATCACTTCCCTGCTTCAGGGTTCAATGCATATCTCTTGAATTTAATTTGCAAACCAGGGCCACCCCATTCCCACTGTGGCACGGAGCAGCTCTACCTGACACAACATTATCTGCTTCGGAAAACCCCTTCTTGAGGTCCCCTTTCTCGATCTTCAGCTCAGGTCCATAAAAGGAGTTGTTATTTATAGCATCCTGAGGATCACAAAGAAGTTTCAGAAATGTGACTTTTAGCAGGGAGGGAAAGATGGGTTCTGATTAGGGAAAGAGAAGCTCTCTGAATTGTTGACTCTCTTCCCATTAATGAATCTCTATATGCTTCTCATACAGACTTGAAGTAAGCTCTACTGTAGCCCAGGGAATCATCTTCCTCCATTTCCTCAGCTGTAGGTGGACAACCCTGGACCTTGAGGAAAAGCAAAGAATACCACAAGGACCAGATGGAGGTAAAATTTTGGGAAGGAGGAACTCAGTTTGGCTGTTGTTAGTGGACTGGGCCTAAGATCGTAAAGGGGAAGATTTCATGGGACCCCAAATCCCAGGGTTGAAAGGGATTTTAAAACCCATCTAATCAAATCCTTATCCACTGCTCAAATCCCCTCTAGGGGATCATAATAAATGCACATCCAGGGACAAGGAGCTCACTCCTCTACACAGGCAGCCCATTCTCAGTTACCTCAATTGTGATAATGGCTGGTAGTTCTTCATAGGTGATTTTCACCCCTTGGGCAGCTCTCTGTGTGTGTTCTGGGGTGTCAGCAACCACAGCACCAATGATATGCCCAACACAAGTAACCTAGTAGCAGAGACAGACTGTTAAAGAACGCAACCAGGCTCATAGTGAAACAAATTATTTTTGGATTGTTCAAAAAGCCAAAAGAAGTCCCTGGCCTCACAATCAAAGCACATTTTAGGAATGCCCTGGGGCCTCTTAATTTCCTTATCCTACTGATTGAGGACCATTAGGATCAAGATGCCAAACACATTTCATCTCAAGGGCCAATTCTGAGTATTTAGTACTGGCAGACTATTGAGAAGCTGAACCAGATAGAATGTGGCAATTGATTACTCGTTTGCCGTGAGCAGAAAGGGGGATATGGCACCAGGAAGTGTGTTTGTCAATTCAGATTCACTCCAACACCATTGGTCTTCCTATGGAGACTCAGAAGGCAAGGCCACATTTGGCTAGTTACTATTAATTGATCATGACTAATCTTAGACCCTGACCCCCAGTTTTATTTTCTTTTCACCACACCACTCTCTTCTATGTTCTATTTCCCAGATTTATATCAAAAGCTTCTCAAAGGCTGTAAGGGCTGTAAGCATCAATATAAGGCATGTAAGACATATGCTTACAAGACGTGATACTTTTTTTTAAGTATTGTGTCCCATACTTCATCTAATACCCAAAAGCAGTAGCTCTCAAATGCTGGTTCTTAGACTTGATGACCCATAAAAAGATTTTAAAAAATTTATATGATAATGATTGTTGTTTTCTTTTCTTCAATAATTCAGTTTCATAAAAGCTTAATGGATCTCCTTCAGAGATAATTTTCATCCAACATCCCCAAAAAAGTAAACAACAAAAAATTTTTGTCCAACACATCACTTTAGAAGATGAGGTTTCTGACAATAGGAACCAACAATTAGCATGCATGTCTCTGATAATTATCTTTGTGGCCCAAATAAGCTATTGACTTAGTTGGTTAGTGCTATGGTGGTTAAATCTGGCTGTTGGTTAGTGAAATGATGGTTAAATGGGGCTAACTCTCACTAGCCATAATGCTAGCACTGCCCTGAGAAGCTCTTAAAGTATGTAAAGCAACTTGTTCTTCTATGAAATGCTCTCCTCATGGAGTCCTTGTTCTCACATTTTTAGTTTTTTGTTCTTTCCTTCACTTTTACATCAATAATAGGATGAATTCACTCTTCAGAAATACCCACTCATGTCTAATTTGCAAGATTTGATGTCTACTGGAATTACAAAATGACTGTCGAGAACTATCCTATGAGTAAAATATAAGGACTTTTGTAGCAGCTGTCTTAAATATTTGAATGATTTTGTTTGTTGCTGCAGAATTCCATATAGTTGAAATCAACAGATCAACTTTTGTGTAAGTGAATTATCAATTCATGTAGTGGTGGTATTGTGATTTCTAGTTAGTTTGTTAAACGTGTTCTTATTTTATTTTAATTAAGGAGTTTACTGTTGTACCTTAAGAACCCAATTGTTAGTTCAAATGTAATCACCAGCCTTGTTTTACTGCCACTTTGGCATAGAGACATCCTACTATGTACAAACAGCAGGCATCAATTAAATAAACAAGTAACATATTCTATCCCTTTGTGGATTGTGCTGAATATGGGCCAACTGGATGATGGCCACAATCCATGCAAATACATAACCTTTCCAGATCAGGAGTTTGGAGCAATGTACACAAATTAAAACTTCAAAACTTATTCAATTTACTTCATATAAAAAAAAATCCAAGACCTACCTTATCCTTTGCAAAGACTGTCTCATCATTACAAATTCCAGTTATGTTACTCCCAGGAATATCATCAGCAGAAATGAAACAAACAAACCCTGGCACCTTCTTGGCTTCTGATATGTCTATGGACCTGCAAGAATGAGTGGTGTGAGGGGCCCGGCCAGCAAGCTGGAGCAGGGGACCTATCACCTAGTTGGACAACCCTGTTTTTGTTTTGATTGGCTTGGCTCCATCCTAATTCCTCGTTTCTCTGCTTCTTTTCTATTAGATTCTAATTCAATTATATTCTATTCTGCAAATGTCGATTAAATCCTCACCATGTTCAGGCCACTATGCTGAATGTTGCTGGGGATATACAGTGAATAAGCCAGCCAGACAGAATTGCTCACGCCTGTAATCCCAGCACCTTGGCAGGTCAAGGTGGGCAGATCACTTGAGCCCAGGAGTTTAAGACCAGCCTGGGCAGCATAGCAAGATCCTGTCTCCATTTAAAAATAAATAAAGTGAATAAGGCAGGCCAGGCCTCTTTATACCTTACGTGGTGCCCTGTCTGGTCTCCAGGTACAAGCGAGCCATATCAGAACGAACAGCACTTACTCTGGAGAGCTCTGGCTAACTCACGCATCACACTTAACTCCCTTCCAAAAGCAGCACATGGGGCCCTGCTGTGCCACTGATCCAATGGCCCTGAACAGCTTTATAGAGCTGCATTTCTCTCCCTGCATTCATGGTGCTATCCCAGCATGACCGGGCATCCTACCATAATGAGGAAACATGAACCTCAAAGGGAGAATGCCTGAATATATTATCAAGGGTAACAGTCTCAACTATATACTGATCATACTGGCACATGCCCCCATAGGGAAATAGGGCAACACATTTCAGGGAAAGGTATGGAAACTGCCCTGAAGTACTAACCATCTTCCAAATGCTTAATCCTTAACAAGAAACTCTGAAAGTACTTATCCAAATTCCCATTTTATGTTCGGGGAAACTCAAACTCAAGGAAGTTAGGTAGTTTGTCCGAAGTCACTAAGCCAGAAAGCAGCGTAACTGGTATTACTGGAACTGAGGTTAAGTTAGGAGGGTTAAGTTCTGTCCTGCCACACCCACCTCCAAGTGTGTGCAGCCCGGGAAGACCCTAGTTGTTGCAGTTACGACAATGTCAACCCCCTCTTCCTCTTCCATCCATTCACACATTGTTTGGATGGAGGTGGTTTGAGTGAAGATAATGTGGGTTATGGTATTGTCAATATGGGCTGAAGACAAGGGAAAAAAGGGAAAGAATGTATCCTATAGCTGGCAACCATAGGAACGTAAACACTTTTTTTTTTTTTTTTTAGGGACCTGAACAAGTTTATTTATCTGTTAGATTTCAGCCATGCCTGGTTCACCATTCCTGGAGGGAGTCCGTCTCCAAACTAGGAGCAGCAGCAGAGAAAAGACCAATGACAAGGAAACCTGATTCCTAGTCCATGCAGTGGGCCCAAGGAAGGGCTTTTCCTAGCTGCTCTACTCAGCAGGCTATGTGTCTAACGCCCACCAGGAAGTGAAGTTCACGCTGTCTGGCTTGAACATGCAGAGGCAGCACAACGCAGTTGCTCAATTGCTTGGCTTCAAACTCCAACTCTGCCACTTGCCAACTGTGTGGCCTGGGGCAAGTAACATACCCTACTTGTGCCTTAGTTTCCTCATCTGGAACACAGAGATAATAATAGGAGCTGTCTAGAAGGTCTTCCCCTCTCTCTAGCCTGAGAGGTCCTGGAGGCACCTCATTATCTTTGCATCTCCATGGCCTGGAGGATGAGAGAAGTCTCCTGGGTGCTCCCAGCAGCTCCCTCACAGCATTCCACCAACTCCTCCTGGCGGTGACACTCACTTGATCTTGGCGTGGGCCCGGGTGCTGGTGACCAGCCGGAGAGACAGCTCATTCTCATAGCGAGGGATGTCGTCACAGTACACGGCCTCACCAGAGGCCTGCATGTTCGCTGCCAGGTGGGGCAGGGGCCGGCCCACCATGTCCTCCTCAGACTGGCCCTTGGGCACCTCCTGGAATGACAGGGTCATCAATCAGGCTGAGCTGTTGAGGACACTGCCTCTCTACAGGCCCAGGGGACACTGGAGAGCTTCAGGCTACATGGCAAAGCACACCAAGGGGTAAGACTAAAGAATGCAGGGGGCGTGGGGCAAAGGGAACAGGAAGGTGGATAAGTGATGGCAAGAGTGGTCGTAGTGTTGTTTTATAAAAGAACAACAAGAAAAAGAAGAACCTACATTTCCACTATTTGGGGATTGGGTAAATAAATTATGCAGCCCCATATAACACAATAGTATGCAACCATTGAAACATACTTTTGAAGGACTTTAACTAGAAGGATTGTTCATGCAAGCATAAAAACAGGACATAAAACATCTGTGTTTGTATTTGACAATAATTCAAATTCTGTAGGAAAAGATAATATATGCTATAAATATAGTATATACATGTCCATATATGCATAGGAAATAATGAAAAGAATTAAACAAAAATATAATAATAATTTGCTCTTGGAGGTGGAATTTTTGGTGATTTTTATTTTCTTCTTTATACTTTTCCATATTTTCTAAAATGTTTTAAATTATTGATTTTATAATAAAGTTGTTTTTGTTTTACAAAGTAATCATAACAATGGCTAATGTTTATTGAATGTTTCACCGTATCCCAGGGACCATCTAAGAAATTTACTTTTATTAACACGTTTAATCCTCAAAACCATCTTATGAAACAGGTATGTGATTATCCACATTTGCAGGTGGGTATAATTAACCTGCTTAAGAGGCACACAAGAGGATAAATAAGTTGTTCAAGGTTGCACAATTATGAACTGGCAGAGTGTGGATACAAATTCAGGCAGCAGGCCCCAGAGTTCATGCTTGGGCCAACCACACTCCAGTGTGCAGGGGGCAGTAAACTGTGGCCTGGGGGCTGATACAGGCCCACTGCCTGTTTTTGTAAATAAAGCTTTATTGGAAGACAACACACTCATTCATTCATGTTTTGCCTGTGGCTGCTTTTGTGCTACAATGACAGAGTTGCGAAGTTGCAATAGAAACCATCTGGCCCACAAAATCGAAAATGTTTTCCGGAAAAGTTTGCTGAACCTTTACCTAGCACCTCTCAAAAAGCTGGAGTAGATAGATGGTTTGTCTGTTTGTTTGTTTTAGCATGCTCAAAAAGACTTCTGGCTTTGCACATTATCCCTCATGTTAAAATAAAAATCTGTAAAGAAGAGGTACAGCTAAGAGTCTAATCCCAAAGAGAGAAATTTAGGCAAACAAGGGAGAAATAGTGACTAGTGACATTAACATCTATACGATTCCCATTTTCTTCACTGGATATTTACGCACAAGCGTAAGGAGCTTTATGCACCTACATACAATTCAAAGTTAGTCGTTAGCCGATGGTCAGCCACTAGCCAACTGATGTGGCCTGCAAAGTCCCCTGATATTAGCCATATGCTGACTGTACTCACTTGGAAGAGATGGACATTGGCTGGGGGGTCTTTCTGAAAGAGTAAAGTTGCACTGGCGAAAGTGGGGTCCAGTTTACCACACTTCTGTGGAGACAAGATAACAGAGGTGACCAGGATTATATTTCAATCGTTGATCCCTTCCTTGGTTGTCCCCAAATAACCAAAGTGACAACTGATCCCCTTGTCTCTTCATTTCATGCCCCTTTGAGTGCTGGCTGGATCTCTCAGCATCCAAACATGGGCTCTGAGAGCCCAGCATTTAAGAGCAGCCTCAGCTTCACTGCTAGCCCCCTAGTGTACCCTGTAGACTGAATGGTCTGTACTTCCTCCAACACCCCAAACTCTTTCCCTCCTTCTTGTATTTATGCCTGCTGCTGTCTCTGTTGGGAATATCCTTCTCCTCCAGCCTTCCTGGAACAGTCTTCCTTGCCCTCCTCAATTCCATGGGAAGCATTTAATGATATGGAAAATGTTCACGATATAATCCCAATGGAAGCAAAGGGGAATTTAAAGTTCTATGTGCAGTGTGGTCCCAAGTCTATTTAGAAAATAATATATCCACATCAAAAGATAGGAAGATGATAGGTGTTGATAGATGGATGGAAGGACAGCTAGAAACAGAGAGAGAGAGATGGCGCAGACAAACAGTATAACAGATAGATGGACAGATAAATGCAGGAAAAAAGATCAGAGGAAATAACCAAAATTCTTAGCAGTGGTTTTCTCTGGGATTTGAGAGTAAGGTAATTTTAGGTTTTCTTTATCCAATCCTGTATTTTTAAAGTTGTTTTTTTTTTTTTTAAAGAGGGATTTATCTCTGCTGTCCCTGCATCAGTGACATCCTCTCCACTTTGGGCCCCCTCCACACTCCATCTCCGCAGTTGTCTCCCAAGTGTGGCCTTTATTGTCCACGTTCTCCCCCACACTGTGTTGTCCCCTAGCACCTCGTGCAACCTGGCGTAGGATAAATGCAAAAGAAATTCTTGGTGAACAAATCTCAGGAGCTGGGCCCCATCTTAGCCTGCATCCTCTCTTGAGGGCACATCCTATGCATTCCATGGCCTCCTGGCTATTGCAGCCCCACCTGACATTCCCATTCCACCCTACGTACTTATCACACTCTGCATTCCCTTTCTTTTTTTCTCTTTCTTTTTTCTTTTCTTTTCTTTTCTTTTTTTTTTTAGACAGAGTTTCTCTCTCATAGTCCAGGCTGGAGTGCAATGGCACAATCTTGGCTCATTGCAACTTCTGCCTCCCAAGTTCAAGCGATTCTCCTGCCTCAGCTTCCTGAGTAGCTGAGATTACAGGGCAAGAACCTGTGTCCCCAAAGCCCAGCCCAGCACTCTGCCTCTAAGCCAGCTGGTCACTCCCATTTCCATGATTCTTGTGCTGTGACCCTGGTCCCTGCTATTCTGCCCTCAGATGTCTGGAGGACAGGAGTAAGTTTACTACCCAGACCAACTTCTTATATCCCCAAACATGCTACAGAGAGCCAGTGCCTGGCCAGGCCCCACTCACGTCTTCTGGGTTCTCTTGGCCCAGCTTCCGAAGGACTGTCAGGTAGAACTTGAAGAAGAAGCTGAGGGTGAGGGTGCGCCGGAAGTCCACCATGCCACCAGGGGCGTCGGGAGGCAGATGCAGCTCCTCCGCCAGGGCTGCACACACGTCCTGCAGCAGCTCCTCCGTCCAGAGCCTGCCAGAGTGCAGCGCATGGGACAGCACTACTGCCCAACCCTCCACATCCCTTTGTGTAGAGCTGTGTGCCCAGAGCCTCAGAGCTGTACAAAGCTTGGTTCAAAATTCGGCTTGGATACTTAGAGTTGGGTGACTTTAGGCAACTTAAATTAACCTCATTGAGCCTCTGTTTCCTCATCTTTAAAAACAGATGCAATTTTAAAAGACCATCAAAGTCATAACAGTTAAAATCTATCAAATCCTCACAATGTGCCAGGCAACATCTTAATTGTTTTATGTGAATTCTCACTTTTAATTTAAATTTTAAAATGTAGTAGGGAAAATTCGTATACCCATTTACCAATGAGAAAACTGAGGCACAGGGAGGCTAAGTAACTTGACTTATGTTACCTATTTGGTAAATGACAAAGCCAGGAATTTTGGAACCAAGGAACCAAACTCCAAGTTAAGCTTTATCGATCTTATGTGGGTGCTGTAAGGATTTCCTAGGATAATGCTAGTAAAGTGCTTGGTACAATTTCTGTTATATAATAACCATAATAATAGTAATAGTAGTAGCAGTAGTACTAATCACAGCCATTGTGGTAGCAATAGTAGTAATTACAGAGCAGTAGTAGTAGCATCAGCATCAATACTACTAGTAATAATACTATCAACAGCAATAATAGTTGCAGTAATTGTAGCAATATAGATAGTAGTAGTAGAAGTAGTAAAAGTCATAGAAGAAGTTGTAATAGAATCAACAGCAACAGTAGTAATAATAGTAGTAACAGAAGCAATGCCAGAAAGTAGCAGTCATAGTATCAGCAGCATCAATAACAGCAGTAATACTACTGTTAGTAGTAATAGTAGTAGCAGCAATACTAGTAGCCATAGTCATAGTCATAGTAACAGTAACAGTAGTAGTAGTAGTAGTAATTTCAGTAGCAATAATAGTAGCAGCAGTAATGGTATTAGTAAAACACTAGTATAACACTAATAATAGTAGTAGTAGTACTAACAGAACAAGTAGTAGAAGAGGCAGCAGTAGTAGTAATAGTAATAACAGCAATAATACTAATCATAATAGTGACAGTAGGAATTGCAGCAGTGATTGTAGCTGTAGTGATAGTAGTAGCAACAGTAGTCATAGTGATAGCAATAATGAGTAACAGCAGTAGTTCTAGTAGTAGAAGCAGCTGGAGTAGCAGCAATGATAATATTAATTATAGTTGCAGTAACAGTAACAATAGTATTAATAATAGTAGTAGCAGCAATGGTAATAGCATAGCAATGGCAATACTAGCAGTAATACTACTAGTAGTATTAGTAATAGTAGTAGTAGTAGTAGCAACTGTGGTTATAGTAGAAGTAGAAGTGGTAGCAATAGTAGCAGCAGTAGCAGTAGTTATGGTAGTAGTAGCAGCAATAGTAATACTACTGGTAGTCATAGCAGCAGCAGCAGTAATAATGATACTATTAGTAGCAGCAACAGTAGCAGCAGTTTTATTCTGCTGTTAGCTCTTACTTGGAAAGCTGCCTCTGAGTGGTCTTGAGGGCCGAGATGGTTCTGTTGGCCATTCCGCCATAGCAAAGGGCCAGCTCCTCTACCTCTGTGGTTCCTGGCTTGAATAAAACTCTCATGCCACTGGTTACCTTGGCAATGTCATCTTCTCTCCGGGAGGCCTGCTTGAATGCTGAGAAATACTCCCCCTAAAAGAGAATAGGAAGGTGCCTGTTTTCCACCTTGCTTTGCAGGGGCTGCAAATGGAAGACCCAAACCACAGGGCTATGAGGTGGGGTGAGGGGATAACACCATCACACATCAGTGTGTGAACTGGCCCCAGGAATCAAAGATCAAACGTAACTGATTACCACCTGTTTAGGAGAGGTTCCAAACAGCATTCCCAGAAGCTGGAAAAAAAACAGGATTTCTCCCTGCTAGTCAGAAAAGCTGAGGGTCAGGGACAAAGTAGAACTGGGTGGTCTCCATTGAACAACAGCTGCAGGGGAGGAAGTGTGCTTTCACAAAGGCTCCTCAGAGACCCCTCATCCCCTTTACCTTCCCCACCCTGGTGCCCACTATCAGTGCCCCCCCAGCCTCTCTGGGGACTGAGACTGTTTGGCCCTTGGCATCCTCTGCTTGTGGCCTTCACAGTGCCCTCTCCAATCTGCCCCTCCCACCAGTCTGTTGGCATCATTCAGAAATCTTGGTGAAAGAACCCCGGGCACAGTGGCTCACGTCTGTAATCCCAGAGGCCTAGGCAGGAGGAGTGCTTGAAGCCAAGTGTTCAACCAGCCTAGGCAACATAGTGAGGCCCTATTTCTACAAAAAAAGAAAAAAATTGCCAGGTGTGGTGGCGCACTCCTGCGGTCTCAGCTACTTGGGAGGGTGAAGTGGGAGTATCACTTGAGCCTGGGAGGTTGAGGCCGCAGTGAGCCATGATCATGCCACTGCACTCCAGCCTAGGCCAGCAGGCAGGGTGAGATTCTGTCTCAAAAAAAAAAGAAAAAGAAAAAGAAAAAAGAAAAGAAAAAGAAAGAAAGACAGAAAGACAGAAAGAAGTCTTGCTAAAAGAAAATATCACTATCACACTATGCAACAATCACTGCCCTTGCACTTTTTTTTTTTTTTTTTTTTTGAGACGGAGTCTTGCTCTGTCGCCCAGGCTGTAGTGCAGTGGCGCGATCTCAGCTCACTGCAAGCTCCGCCTCCCAGGCCCACACCATTCTCCTGCCTCAGCCTCCCGAGTAGCTGGAACCACAGGTGCCCACCACCACACCCGGCTAATTTTTTGCAGTTTTAGTAGAGATGGGGTTTCACCGTGTTAGCCAGGATGGTCTTGATCTCCTGACCTTGTGATCCGCCTGCCTCAGCCTCCCAAAGTGCTGGGATTACAGGCGTGAGCCACCGCGCCCGGCCCCCTTGCACTTTAAACACATTTTGCTTCCTGAGTTTGAGCTAGGATCTGTCTTTAAGGATAGGAGGAGAGCATGAGTTATTTTCCAGGTAAGAGCCACCTGACTTCAAGCTCTTTCTGTGTCAGGTTCCTTTTTAGGTCTGTACTCACTCTGGCACCGCAAATTCTGTTGAACAATAAAATTAGCATGTTTAGGGAGAGGAGATCTATTGGAAAAAGCACAATGAGGCCCACCGTTGAGGCCCCCAAATAGCCACAGGCTTTTCTCTGAAGAAGCCATGGAGCCCCCTCCTGATGACAAAGCTAGCACAGCTTGGATGTCAAGCACGGCTCTGGGGCACTGAGCCCAGAGTTTGACCTTTGTTCTGGAACAGAGGTCCCAGGTGCTCGCTCCCAGGACTGTGCCTGTCCATGGGGACATTCTTTCTGGGTACAGTGAACTGTCAGTGGCAGGTTGACAATATCCTTTCTTGAGAGTTTCCTAATTCTGGGTATTAAAATCTCTTTTCTTTTATGGAAGGATGTATTTTGTTAATGACCATATCTGGCAAATAAAAACTGAATAGAGCTACACCTGTTTCCTCCCCCTTTCATCGCTCACAATTAAAAAAAAAATTACTGAACTGTGAAATTCAAAACGCTGGGAATCACTGCTCAAAATGGTCTATACAGACAAGCTAGAAAACCATTAAGAAACCACCTCAGGGATATAATTGCTCTAATTTAATTAGCATTCTCATTAAGGAGGTCAAAATTACCAAGGGCAAAACATGCCTTAGAACACTCACTAAAGCGCCGGCTGTGGGAAACTTTACTCTCCCTGACAGCGGCTCCCCAAGCCTCTCCCAGATGCCTTTTCTGACAGGCCTTTTTGGAATGTGTTGTGAGCTGGCAGCTGCTAGGAGAGGAAAGACCCACACCAGGTCACGACATCACAGGCCCCAGGGAACAAAGAGTAAGGCAGCCAGTGGTGCCCAGACCTGCCCTGACAGGCCAGAAGAGCCACTCATGAAGCAGGAATCCATCCGCACCAATCCACAGTGAGGTCACCGAAGCAACACCTCATCAAGTCTAAGGTCAGCATATGGTCTGAGCCACAGGCAGCTGCTTCATGCAGCACATGAACCCCACATTCTTCACCACGGAAAAGCAAATTTCCTCTGACATGGGCAGGAAGCCTTGACAGCTAGATGTGTTCTTGGAATTCTGTTGTTAGCTGCTGGTCATCTCCACTGGCTTCTAGGCATCACCAGGAACCTTATGAATTATTTATTTTCAGTCCTCACAATAACCCGTATAGTAAGTGACATGGTGCCCATTTTACGGATGAGGGAATTGGGGCTCAGAAAGGTGAAATGACTCACTCAGGACTAAGTTTCTAGCCAGCTGGTTCCACAGTCCATGCCATGTGGACTCCTGTCCTGCAACTTCTCATTGTCCAGAAAGGAATATGGTTGGTTCAATAGAGGCAAAGTTCAGAGAGAAAAATCATCACTGTAAAGGTTGAGAGAGGCTCACGTTGGTCCCTGAGGCAGATTCTGATCTCTTTGTCTAGAGCCTGGCAGTAGGACTCATTTGAGCAGAGCCTGGAACCACCGCCAACATCTCACCTCCCTGCTGTAGGGGATCTCTATGGAGAGCAGTATCTCCTCCGGGCTCAGCAGGGTCTTTCTGTAGCCAGGGAAGAATGTGTGGTCCATTGGAACAGTTCTCCTGGTGCCTGTACAGAAGCAAGATGAAGAGGAGCCAACGTGAGGGACAGGCTGGGAACCCCATGGGGAGCAAAGGGCAACCATCAGTGGGATTCTTCATGCTGGTCTCCAATGCCCACAGTCAGAGGGAATGACTGGCACAACTGGGGCCAAATCCTCCACTTGAAATCCTTAAGCATCCTTAAGCAATAGTGTGTTGGTGAATCTTTAACGACCAGTTCCGTGTGGGGGGAAAAGCCCTGGTTTATAGCATTTGCCAATCTGTGTGGTGTAAATACTTCCAATAGCCAATTTCAGGCCACAAAAGTTGCATCACTGAATGCGAAACTGGGAAGAAGGCGGGAAAGAGCACAGCAACCTGGACTGCTCTCCTCTGTAGGGGTTGCTTACAAGGCTGACCCTTGGGAACTTGTACTTCAGAAGGGTCCCCAGTGCTCCATGATAGAACAGCTCACTGTGCCTAAATTATCTGTACAAACAATAGTTTATGCTGAACCCCTGCTTTCCTTCTGGGAGTCTAGACTTTGGGCACATGCTAGTAGAGGCTGCCTATATGACAAGCTCCCGAGAAAACCCCAGGCGCTGAGCCTCTAACAAGCTTCCCTGGTAGGCAAGGCATCAATTGTGTTGTCACAACTTATTGCTGGAGGAATTTAGCATGCACTGTGTGACTCCGCTGGGAGAAGTCTCTGGAAAATTGGGCCTAGTTCCTCCAGACTTTGCTCCCATGTATCTTTTCCCTTTGCTGATTTTGCATCCTCCTGCTATAATAAGTCATAGCCCGGAATATGACGGCATGCTGAATCCTCTCAGCGAATATCAGAGCTGGGGTGGTTTCGGGGACCCTCTGACAAGGCAGAGATTCACAGGAGCACATAATTGTACAGCATGTCCACCGTACAGACAGACAGAGGCAAATAACTCCAAGAGCACTGATAACAGCAAAATGAAGTAATTAGGAAGCGATGAATTTTGAGTATTTATTCCTTTTGTTTTGAATATAATTTATTTCATTGTAATTTTACACAACTTTATTTTTATTTTTATTTTTGGAGACAGGGTCTCACTCTGTCACCCAGGCTGGAGTGCCGTGGTGAGATCTTGGCTCACTGCAACCTCCACTTCCCAGGTTCAAGTGATTTTCCTGAGAGCCTCTCAAGTAGCTGGGACTAAAGGCGCACACCACCACACCTGGCTAATTTTAGTGTTTTTAGTAGACATGGGGTTTCACCATGTTGGCCAGGCTGGTCTTGAACTCCTGACCTCAAGTAATCCTCTCACCTCGGCCTCTCAAAGTGCTGGGATTGCAGGCATAAGCCACCGCACCTGGCCTGATTTTTATTAATAACTGTTTCACAGATGGCTCACAGAATTCCTGAAGATCCAACAACAGGCTGTGGTGAGCCAGTGCATCCCAGCCCCAGTACCCCAGTAGGTAAGGCATCCAGATAGCAGTACCTGCTGTGAATTCTCTACAAAGGAAAGGTCCAGCTTTCCTGTCCCCCAAACCGGGTACATTTTCCTTGCTTCCCTGGATCCAGACCTTAGGGAAAGCTGGGTCGCTGAACTTTGAACTCTGTTTCTCCAGAAAATGACCTATCTGGTGAGACTTTTCTCCCCCAAGTCCTTCTTCCTGGACCTCTGCTTCAGGCAGCTCACCTCTGGACACAAGTGTCAGCTTGGCCCCACTGGCCATGAACACAGGGTTGAGGTCGGAGATGGGGCTGGCAGTGATGATGTTCCCTCCAATGGACTAAAACAAGCAGAGAGCATGCAGTGAGAGCCCACCCCAGGAAACCCCTGCTCACGCAGCAGGCTTCTGAACCCAGGGCAGCCAGGTGACCCCTGCTGCAGGCACACCCCTGAGGACCTGTGTCTACTGTAGTCACAATAACAGCACAGTGAGAACTTAGGCATTCTGAAAAATGCACAAAATTTGAAATCAGAACACTTGAGATTGGATCCCAACTCTAAAATTTTAGCAGGGAAGCCCCTTTAAGTGTGTGTGTTTGTTTGATTGATGATTTCACCCAACCTTTTCCCGAAAGGATTGAGGTAATTTATCACAGAGGCCATATAGAGGTAATAAAATAGAAGATAAAGATCAAGGAAAGAGAGGAGGAAGACTTAAGGTTGAACAATTTGCCCTATTTGGATCTGAACTTCCTGGTAACTTGGCAAAAAAAATGTAAGAAGAATCAGATACAGGGTTCTCATTATTAGAAAACAGGAAGAAAATCAGTTGCACAATGACAACGAAATTCTTTCTGGAAGTAGATTTTAGCAGAACTAGGGAACTTGGTAGAGTTTCTGCGTTTATATCTCCTAATCTATCATCAGAAGTGACAGGTACTTGGGGTGGGGGCTGGGAGGAACAGGTGTAGGCTGTTTTGTTTTAATTTAAAAAACAATTAAAAAATGGCAGGGACCGTTTTTCTTCCAACACCATAAGCTGTTGTGAAGAGCTTCCACTGGCATAGGGTGTTTGAACGCCACCATTTGCAAACTGGGAATGTGGGGACTCGTCTGAAGGCTGACTGAATAATCCACAGGTGGATTCCTCCCTCTGTCGGAGGGCTCTGTCTCTGGTTCTCCCCATAGCTCGGAAAGGAAATTTCCCTCCCAATTCTGGCTTCTCCCTAGCATATCTCTTATTCACCTACTGTTTGGCTCAGCCAAGCTCAGGAAAGGGGAGGGAGGCAGGAAGCCTCATCTCTGCAACCACAGCATGAAGCCCATGAGTCGTGGAGCGCGTTTCCCAGGGTGCCCCACAGACCACCTTCATCAGAAGCACCTGAAGAGCTGGGCTATCTCCCAGACTCACGTATCAGAATCTCTGAGGGTGGGGCCCAGGAATCTGCACTTTAACAAGCACTGCTCCTCCCAGGCAACT